>NC_092810.1:117756243-118079166 GCF_040954645.1 Diabrotica undecimpunctata
CCATTGCCTCTTTACATGGTAAGGTATTTATGCACATTTGCAATTAATTCATCAATATACAACTTACGTCTAGGTATGATGGTCACTAAAAACTACACGTTTGAATTACAATATACTGAGTTTAGATCAATGTGACAGAAACTTTCTAACTGTTGTGCTTGAGAGGTAAAATATAATATAACCGCTTACAAAGATTCTAATGATCATTAGGAATGCCGATTTTAATTTAATTATGTTTGATAAAAAGTTTAGAAATGTTTGCAAACCGTACATAAACAAATTAAAATGTTTCCCACAATTATTTTATTTTTAGTACAAGTATTTTCATTTGAAAATAAAAAGTTAAGTATATTTACCAAAATCCTAACTTTAACCCGTAATCGCAGACGCCTTAAAAACGGTACACTCTACACGCTACAAGGCAAAAAGAGCTTACCGGGAGATAGCATATTCAGTAACTTAAAGGAAACTGCATCCAAGGAATCAATTTACCTAAATCTTTTGTGGGTTGTTCTTGGAAAGCTGATGAAGAAACTCTACTTAAAATATATCAGCATTACTCCGCTCTAAGCTAGAGTATGGCAATATTCTTTGTATGATATTCAGTAGCTTTTCACTACGTCTCTAAACAAAATTCAAAATACATCCCTACGACTATGTCATGGTGCTTTCAAATCAAGCCCCATTTAAAGCGTTTGCGTTTAATCTTCAGAACCACGACACCATCTAAGAAGGCAACAACTTCTGCTTTTATAATTTTTAAGAATATCAGCTAACCCAAGTAACCCGCTAATAAATCTAATTAATACCATATCTTTATCGGTTTTTGTCAACATTTCAAATACTACTACTGTTTATACCCCTAAGACAGTTACATGGTTGCACAATCTTACAACATGCAATAGTGAGTTATGTAGATTCAGTAAAAGAGAAACCACAAACTCAATTCTCCAAAAATCTTTTAAAAACTTCCTCAGTGTGTATGTAGACCACAGTGTATATAATAAAATTGTATACACTGTGTTCACAATGACGACTACAATAAGCTCTGTACGACTACCTAAAAGCTGTAGTGTTTACACCGCAGAATTATATGGAGTAAATTAGGCATTAAATTAATACTTCACTTCCCCCTACTTCAAATAAAATCATAATAATTGCCATATCTACTGATTTCTTTTCTCAGATTAATTCCATAAAATGTATCTTCTTAAAACATCCTCTAGTCCAAGAAATACACAACATCTGCAACCAACTATATTCTACTAACATAACAGTCTCAATGATCTGGACCGCTAAAGCAGCATGTTTTGAGCATTCAAATAGGTCCAAACTCATATAGATCTTAAAATATTGATTAATCGAAAAAATCCTCAGCTTATGGACAGACCTGTGAAGTAAAACAAAAAACTGAGCTGCATAAAGTTTAATCCAACTTATCTCAATACATAGACGTCTTCTTCTTCTTCTTCTTCTAATGGTGCTACAACCCTTTGTGAGTCTTGGCCTGCTTAACAATGTTCTTCCATTCTGCCCTGTCGGATACTTTCCTTCGCCACTGCCTGATGTTCATGGTTTTAAGATCCCTCTCTACGTCGTCTATCCATCTTTTACGGGGCCTTCCTCTTGTTCTGTTTCCTTGGGGCTTCCATCTCTGGACTACTTTTACAGCCTGATTATCTGGTATTCTTTCTAGGTGACCAAGCCAGTTTAGTTTTTGTGACTTTACAGATTTGACAATATCTGCGCTCTGCATTAGTTCATCCAGCTCGTGGTTCATTTTAATTCTTCACAAACCATCGCTGCATTAGGTTGGTCCAAATATCTTCCTTAGTATATTGCGCTCAAATATTCTCAGTTGATTTTCATCAGTGGTTGAGAGGATCCACGTTTCACATCCATATGTGACCACTGGTCTAATTACTGTTTTGTAGATTCTCAGCTTAGACTCACGATTCAGTAACTTACTTTTCATTAAGTCTTTGTATGCATAAAAGCACTTATTACCGCTAAGAATCCGTGCTTGTATTTCTTGACTGATGTTGTTGTTGTCATTTATTATTGAGCCTAGGTAGGGAAAAGTGGAGGCATATTTGTAGGTATGGTTGTCTACCTTCAGATTCTCATGTTCATTCGATTTTGTGCACTCCATATATTTTGTTTTGCTTTCATTTATATATAGACCAAACGTAGCAGCTTCTCGTTTCAGTTCTATAACTTTTTCGCTTAATACCCTTTTGTTGTGGCTTATTATGGCAACATCATCCGAATATGCGCATATTTGCATAGATATTGTATTAATACAGCCGTTTATATCCAGTTTTCTAACAACAGCTCCTAAAGTTAGATGGAAAACTGTTGTTGATAAGACATCCCCTTGTCTAACTCCATTTTCAATATCAAAGGCCTGCTTCATATCTCCATCTATTCTCACCATAGCTTTGGAACCCTCCAGAGTCATTCGTATAAGTTTAACCAACTTATTGGGGATACCTAACATAGATAGTTACTTTAAGATCTTTTGTCGATCTACTCCATCAAACGCCTGTTTGAAATCGATATACAAGTTGTTAATAGGTATATTATATTCAACACATTTTTCATGTATACCTCTTAACATATGTATTTGGTCTATAGTTGACCTCTTTGGTCTAAAGCCACATTGGTATTCACCAATAATCTCCTCCGAAAACGATTCCAGGCGGCTGTATATAATTACTGATAATATCTTATAGATGATATTTAAAACTTTTATGCCCCTATAATTTTTGCAGAGTCGTTTGTCTCCCCCTTTGTACATAGGAAGTATGATTCCTACTTTCTGGGATGACTTCTAGTGTCCATATTATGCGGTCGATTGCGGACATAGACGTCTTACACATGGAAAACTTGGCGCAATAAAACTGTTCAGTATATCACTACTGTAATATTCTCCTTTTTATCGAACACGTGATAATGGGCTTTTATCAATATGATTCCGCTAGAAACAAGAATATTTTAAAAACATTCTTAGTGTTCAAAACGGTTTTGACATCGTTTTAAAATTACTAAAAGAAACATGTCTAACTTCAGCTAATCTAACCAGTGCATTGGAGTCCCGTCCTAAACATGGCAACATAAATTTTATTTACATTTTAGTCTCGAAAAATTGTCTTTTTCAAAGTAATCTATATCGAAATTAACTTAAAAGTAATAAGTGGTCATCTATTTGCTGCTGCGTTACGGGATACAACAATGAGTTATACCTATTTAATATATCAAAAACATTTTAAAACATTCCGTTTGTAATGTTAAGTGTTGACCAAAAGGCCTGTTATCAGAATTACTTCTGGTTCTATAATTGGTGTAAATAAGTACTAATGAGTTTATCAAATGATACTAAATCCGACCTCAAAAATTTGTCAACAGTCATGACTGATGATCAAAAATTATTATTATTATTATTATACAGAAGTGAGGGCAGAGGAACTAAGTCCCTATTATGCCCAAAAACAAAGAAATTTCATTAATAACCTACTAGTAAAAAACAAAAATTACAAATAAAAGAAATAAAATTACAATTTTTGGTTTAAAAGAAAAACAATATTTTAACTATAATATAAAACGGTCAAGTCTGTTTTTGCACGAATTGGTAGAGGGAGCAGAGACAATGTTATCATTAAAGTTATTCCAGCACTCAAAAACTCTATTTGGTAAAAAGTTCTGCCTTGATCTTGTAGAAACATTTTCTTTCTTCAGTTTTAACTGATGACCTCTGAGGCGTTCATCTTGATTAATGATAAAAATTTCATCGAGATTTTCAAAATTGAATTTTAATATTTTAAAAGTTGTAATTAAGTCTCCACGTTGTCGGCAAAGTTCAAAGGAAGTTAAGTTAGCCATACTAAGTCTTTCTGCATAAGAAGGTCTTCTCGGCCCCAAAGAAATTCGGGTGGCTTTTCTTTGGACGTTTTCCAACATAGTCTTGTCTCGAACCAGATCAGGATACCACGTTGGTCCAGCGTATTCAAGTATGGGTCTTACGTACAGAGTGTAAAGTTTACAGAATTATTGCATTAAAACTCTCGAAAAACACCTCCGAATAAGATACAGTCTGGAGTTCGCACGTTTGCAAATAGAGATAATGTGGTCGGACCAAGTTAGGCTGCTGTTTATGATAACACCAAGATCGTTATACGAAAACACTGAAACTAATGGCTTCCCGTTAACAAAGTACGGCACAAGTGGGTTATTTTTACCAATTCGAAGCACTACACATTTTTCGGCGTTTTAGGGTAGTAACCACTGTGAACACCAAGTTAAAATAGATTCCAAGTCCATTTGGAGGGTTAGCTGGTTTGTGATTGGATTGGCATATATTTTTGTGTCATCAGCGTAGAACAATATTTTACTTGAGACATAATAAGGAACATCGCTGGTGTAAACTGCAAACAGCAGAGGTCCAAGGACGGAACCCTGAGGTACTCCACTTTCCACTAACCTGTCCTGTGAGAAAGATTCGCCAACTCTAACTTTGTAATATCGATCTGTCAGAAAATCATCTATCCAACGAGGTAAAGTACCGCGAACTCCGAAATGTTCTAGCTTTTGTAGAAGTCTACGCTTAGGTACACGGTCAAAGGCTTTACAGAAATCTAGATAAACAACGTCGACCTGCTGCGAACTGTTAAGGAATGCCGTCCAGTCGTTAACACAATGTAAGAGATTGGTTAGAGTAGAGTGACCAGAGACAAATCCATGTTGTTGTGTTGGAATAACATGTTCCTGGAGAAGGAATTTGGTCATCTCCTCGGAGATAATGGCTTCCATAACTTTGGCAACTACTGGCAGCAAGCTAATAGGACGATAATTGTTGGGATCAAGTTGCCTTTTTTATAAATAGGGGTAACTGAAGCTAATCTCCAACTAGGGGGTAAGGAGTTCTGGATGAAAGAAGTTTGCATAATTAACGTTAAGCGTATTGCAAGCGTGTCTGCGCACCTTTTTAACAGTTTTGGTGTTAAACCATCTAAACCGGGTGAAGCGGCTGTGCGAAGTTTAATTAAGTGTTGTTTGACATAATCCACTGTTAATTCAACTTGCTGTAAGGATGCGCCCACACGATTACAGTTAATAGCAGGTAGATAGCCAGCATTCGATTCTTTAGTAAAAACCTGTGAAAATGCTAAAGAGAGAGTTTCGGAAGATTCTTTGTCAGAAGAGCATAAAGTCTGGTTGGGTTTTTGAAGTAAAGGAACGGAAACTTTAGACGTCAATGAGGAACGAATGTATTTGCAGACTTTTTTAATGTGACCAATTTCAATAACATTTGCTTCAAAATTTTGTCTTAGGGTTTTTAGAGATGTTTTTAAGTTATTTGAAAATCTGCGGTGGCTTTTGAAATCAATAAGAAGCCCGGTGTGTTTAAATTTTCGCCATAGATGTCGTTTGTGGTTAATTTGTTTAATTGCAGTTCGATTTATCCAGGGTTTAAGGTTGTTTTTATAACTCTTACGGAAAGTGGTATTTGTAGAAATTATATTGTGGACTTTATCGAGAAATGCAGTCCACATTAATGAGGGGTCATTTAAGTTTGCAAAATAGAAATGCCAGTCGATTTGAGAGAGTTTGATGTCCACTTCAGAAAAGTCGGTAGTAGCTCAAAACTCAAAAGAAAACATCAAACTCGGCTGTGCTTAATAATACTCCAATGTAGTTTCCTTCTAAGAATCAAGCAATTTTATTTAATGCGCTACCTGATACCAAAATAAAAGACTACTTAATAGCTCTTGGTGAAGTTGTTGATACACGGAATATTTTATTTTCATCAAGACTATAAAATAACAGAATATGTATCTATTTCACCAGCGAATCCTTGGTTAAAAATTTTATGCCGAATTCAGCAGAAATAACAATAAAAAGCAAAAATCTAAGAGTACTAAGACTAATAATTCCAAACGAAAGACTGTTACTATCTAATGTTTGCTCTTCTATTCTACAAAATCTAATAAAAAATGAGTTAATTAAATTGGGTCTTAAATTTGATATCTTTAATCTTTCTTGAAATAGGTAGTCAGCACCCAGAATTTAAACACGTCTTCAGTTTTAAAAGATAAGCATATATTCAACCATTTTTAGATAAATGGACCTACCTTCTTCCTTCATATTTACATAATATGAAGAAACTTCGTATTGCATATTTTAAGGTTAGATAAACTTTCATGTTTTATCTGTAAGCCAACAAGTCACATTGCATTTACACTAAACAAACTTTAAACGACAGTAGTTATGATATGAAGAATTATTTTTGTTTTCATAAAAACGGAAACCACGCAACTATTGCTAGTGAAGGAGTTGTTACACATATACGTCGAATACGTTAACACAACAAACAAAGACAAGCCATTGCCAAAACGGCACTATACCGTATTTTTGTTTCTATTGGTCCGATCTTTGCGAATGAGGGCTAGTTGGAAAGAGGAGGAGATATCAAATATGTTATCATAAAAACAAAGAGAAAGACATTATCAAAACGGCATTATATCGGATCTTTGTTGCTACTAATTGATCTATGCTATCGGATCTTTGTTGCTATTTGTATAAATTTATAAATTTATACGAATTAAATGAAACATATTATTGTGTATTTCTTTAAGTTAACATTAATATAAATCTTTAAATATTATTTCTACGAGTATATAATAAAATATGTCTAGTGGCTGTAATGCCAGTGTACTCGGCAAAGTGATTCTAAAAAAGAACACACCTACCGCCTAAATATTTCGTGTTGGTATCATGTGACCTCACGAGCTATGACGCGTATGACGTGCAACGGTAAGTAAAATAGATGAAGTATACAGGTCATAGTTATAACTCACAGCTACCCAATCTCCAAATCAAGTCGCCCTTATGTAACTGTAACTTTAATGTAACACACATCTTAATAGAGTGTCCTAAATATATTAGTGAAAAACACTTAATACCTAATAGTATAAAAGCAGTCTTGGAGCATATTGTAAATTTACAAATGATATGTTTAATTATTTAAAAGATGTTGATGTTTTAAACAAACTGTAACTATTAATGTTTTGTATACCCTATTTACAAATTGTAAAATATGACATTCTTACCTAATTGTGAAGTTAATTATTAATCAAAAATACTTTTTAGATTTGAGCATCTATGTATTAACTATAGTCATCATCATCATCATATAACGGGGGTCCTACGGCGATTGCCGCTTCCCGCATTTCAGCATTCATCTTTTCCTACCTCTCCAATCTCCCTCTTCTAAGCCTCTAGATTGCATTGTTTTTGTAATTTTTTTTCTCCAGGAATTTGGTGGTCTTCCCCTTTTCCTTCTTTCTGGCGGAATATACATTAAGGCTTTCTTTGGCCACCGCTCCTCCTCCATTCTCATCACGTGACCATACCATTGTAATTGCCTTCCTTGTATTCTATCTGAAAGAGTATCTCTAATTCCTGTACGGTTTCGTATTTCCTCATTCGTGATTCTTTCCATTTTCGATACTCGACATGACCTTCTAAGATAATCCATTTCCACAACGTCTACTTTATCTCGTTCATTCTTTGTCATCGTCCAACATTCGGCACCATATGTGGTAATTGGTTCTACAATTGCTCTGTATACGCGAAGTTTGGTATGCATCTTTATTTTATTAGACCAAAGTAATGAATTCAGTATTCGTATGCATTTTTTCCCTTGGGTTATTTGGTTTTGTACATCTATCTTAACTCTGCCATCTGCTGATATGATGCTTCCTAGATATTTATACTGGTTGCAGCCTTTTATGACTTCGTTTTCAAGCCTCAGATCTGTGGTATTTCCTCCAATTTTTAAATATTCTGTTTTGCTTATGTTTACAGTACAGCCAATAAATGATGTTATCAATTAAATAATATAAAAATACCCAGTGCATAGTGTTCAGTTTTAGTGTTTAACTTCACCACTAATATTGATTATACCAAATGTCTGTATGTAGAATTAAATAAATAAATTACTATTAATCAAAATAAATTTTTTACGTTTTATTGTAATATTTTATGTTTTGTTGGAAGATACCGCCAATATTAATTTCGCTATTAAATAAATTTTTGATAACAGTCGAATTTTCATAGAAAAGCTTTATAAAGAAACATTAATATATGATAGTGTGCTTAGGGATATAATAAAGGAGGCAGTGTTGCAATTGAATATACTTTAAAGTTGAAAATTTACATGTTCCTATAAATAATATAACTACTTGTAATGATAAAATAATATAATGATTACTAGTACACATATTGGAAACTGAATAACATAAGGAACTGTTGTAATGGCAATTAAAACTATAAATAATGACTGAAACCTGCTTATTTATTGTTTGTAGTTTTATCAGACATAAGTACGCTTTTAAAAATTGTAGGGGAAAGGATGAGGTAGCTGGTTCGATTATTTTTAAAGTAAATATTTGAAAAATTTTAGTCTCACCTTCCTACATTTGGTAGATAAAAAATAATTAAAACCTCGAAGAACAAGCGGCCAATAGGTCGCAAAATTCCGGATTAGTACTAATGTAGTGAGTAGTAAAATTGAAAATAAAATAATTAAAATAAGAATCAAGGTAGAGTAGTATTATCGTAATTGCCAACAAATCACCATTTTTAATGATAACAAAAATGTTCTTAAAACGCACAGCTGTCTATATTATTTGTTTTTAAAGCTAAATAAATTCGATTTATAGAACAAGAAAGTTTATAGTTTGTTGAATATTCGGCAACCCTGTAATTTGTCGGACCGGCATTTATGAAATGTTGGCATACAAACTGTGATTTTCTTCTGTAAGAAAGAATAATTTTAGGTACTTACATATTAGATGCACAGATACTGAATTTAATATAGTTAACTATTTAATAAAATAAGTTACACTTGCAAACTGCTTCTATTTAAGAAGCGTGAGAAGAGCTATTAGTTGCTTCTATTTGAGAAGCTGAAAAAGTAAGTTTGACTAGCGTGCTTCTATTTGAGAAGGCAAAGACGAAGTGCCTTAACACGTTCAGCTCCGTCTCTTTTTTTTTAAGGGAAAACAGTGGGCCACTGAGATGTGTTTGTGTAAACTAATTAATTTTTAAGGAAAACTTTAAAAAGTCATTCATAATAAATATGGGTACAAAAAAAATTAATTTGGTCACAAAAAAACTCACCGCGTGAGTCGCGTTAGTGGCCACAGGGCAGAAAATGTGTCGGTTCAACTTAAAAAAAATAGTAATAATCTGATTGAGAAAAGATATAATTATAAACCTAGATAACTAACATAAGTAATTATTAAATGGCAACAACATCAAGAAAACAAATTAATTATCTAATTTTCAATTTCTTCATGAAAACGTCTAAAACAATTTTCTAAGCACAATCCCGGCTGTTCAGGGCACTCCGCACAATGAAACAATGAGTCCTTTCTTTCTTTTTTAGTTTGTCAGCAATATTTACACCGTCGTCGTTTTGTAATACCATTAGCTGATTTAGGGCAATGGCAAATGAAACGTCAAATTTTTCTTGACTTGAGGGATTTTTGGGTTTGGTCCCAAAAGACTATCAATAACCGACAATCGAAAGTCGTACAATGACATTTTTGTATTAGAATAATTATAGAAATAGTATGCGTTGATTAGCATAATTTGAAAAATATGTATGCCTATTTTTTTGTACCACCTCATAGTTTTATGTTCGCAACTATAATAATTTAATATCTGGTCGCCTAAGTCAATATCACCTTTATTTTGTTATATTTAGCGACTAAACGGGGCTTTTCTTTATCAATTCCTTTCCTAGATATTGTTGGAACCATTTCATGACCAAGATCATTAAAATATCTCGCTGATCTTTCGATTTACACACACTTTATTATTGTAAACACTCACCAGTTCATTTTGTTTTAATATTTGAGAAACAACTTCGTGTGGATTTTCCGCTCTTCCTGTTCTCAATGTTCCTGTAAGATAAGTTTTAACTGAAAGTAGTTTTTTACACAATGGAACACTATTATAAAAATTATCGAATTATTCGAAACATTTAGTTTCGAATCCATCAAATTTAGCACTACTTTTTCAGTATGATTACGTCCTCCAACGACAGGGTCAATAGCTCCACTATAAACTAATATGCGTTGAATCATCCCGGTACATTCTGCCAAAGTATACAGTTTGACACCATATTTGTGTCGTTTGCCCTTGAGAAATTGACGAAAATTAAGTCTTCCTCTTCGTAAAATCATAGATTCATCCAGAGCTAATTTCTTTCTGGATAATAAAGATTTTCCATTTTATTATTAAAAAAATCTAATAATGGAGAGATATCTTGACAAGTCTGGACTGGTTATTGTCACTATTATTGTTAAAATGTAAGACACGCAAAATTAACATAAAACGATTTCGGCTCATGTATTGTCCAAACACTGGAATACTAAATAAATGATTTTTCTTCCAATAATCATTAATACGATTAATTTTTATGGTTCCCATGTGAAACAACAAACCAAGAAAAATTTTAAATTCCTCTAAAGTTATATCCTTCCAAGCTGCAATTCTACTTTTCTCAGATTTACTTAGAGAAAGAATATCAACAGCATATAAATTGCTATTTTGAATAATCATTTCATAGAATAATTCACATGCCAATAAATTGAAGTAATTAATAGGATTGCTGCCACCCACATTAATTTTTAATCCTGGTATTGCTGTAAATGGTAGCACTGTAGGATGTTGAACCTCTGAAGACCATTCAATAATATTTTGAGACTCATCATCACCATCATCATCTTCAAATTCTTCTTGTAAATTAGGATCGTCTGTTCGATCATCTTGATCATAATATAAATCTTCATCACTTGCGTCACTAGCGTCATATGAATCTTCTAATATGTGTAATAATTCATCATCTGAGATTGGCTGAGAAAATAGCGAAGGCGTAGAAAATATTACTGAATGCATAGCAAAATAAAGCGACGGGATTAGATTACGATAATACAACAAATTATTGCAAATGGAATATAATCTAAATACATCTGGTGATTCTTTCAAAGCTTACCGATGCTTTTAATTTTATTACTTTACAACCTTTTATTACAGCTTATTTTGTCGTTTTCGAGCACATCTAGCTTGAATATTTAAAAAGTATGCAATGAAATTGAGGGTTTCATATTTTATCATCTAATTTATCAATGGGACAGAAGATATTTGTTATAATTTTTGAAAAATCCGCCTAGATAACATTCATACATTGTCATATACTCAGAATAAAGTTTAACATCAGAATTCGAAAACCAAACACAAACTCCAGTATATGCCTGTGTTTCGAAGCGGCCAGCAGATATTTGTTGTAATTCGTGAAAAATCCGTTGAGATAACGTTCATATATTGTCATATAGTCAAAGACCGCGCGACTCGCGTTGGTGGCCTCGGACTGAGGCTATATTCACTGAACGCGACAGTCGCGTTGTGGACTTGAACGTGTTAAGGGTAGTTGGCTTTGTATATTTTGAATCTGAGAAACTAACGGGCACAGAAGATACAGCAAAAGAAGGCATGCCAGGCTGATCGTATCTCTTTAAATTAGTGAGAATAATTTAATTATTATCCTTTATTTATTTAACAAACTATTGTAGAAAATACAATTAATTTTCTACATACTGGGGGCGGGGAAAATTTGGAATATATATACAAACGACCGTTAAGAAAAGGTTTAATCAGAAATTGGAAGAGGTACTAATTTTATTATGGAGCGAACATATTCACCTTCTGCTGTTTTTACACGTGCAGCGCGAACTTTTCCATCCCTTCCAGTCAATAGTTACAATATTCTACCTAGTGGCCAATTTAAAGGAGGGCGATCTTCAGATTGTATGAGAGCTAGCTGATTGATCGCCAAGTTTTGTTGGGGTAGTTGCCATTTGGGTCTATACTGTAGACGGTGCAAATAATCCACAGACCGTTTTCTCCAAAACTCTTGTTGAAGTTTGGAACACACTTTCCAATAAGAAAATCGATTAAATCGAATTATTTTTTGGATTTCAGAAATAAAGATTCAGAAGTCTCGTAATTGATTACGAGCTTCAATAAAATTGGTGCCGTTATCAGAGTAAATTATTTGAGGATTTCTTCGACGACTAATAAATCGTTTTAATGAAGCAATAAAAGCTTCCGTGGACAAATTAATTGGCGACTAGTTCTAAATGGATAGCCTTGGGTACCATACATATAAAAATGGCTATATAAGCTTTAGTGGTTGGGGCCTTCCTTAATCTAGAGGAGCGAATTATAATAAAACCAGCAAAATCTCTCCAGGTCTTAGAAAATAGACGAGCCTGTTGAACTCGATCCAAAGGCAAAGGGGACATTATCTGTGATGAAAATTGAGCATTAAATCTATGACAAATAACACACTTTTTATTGATAGTAGTAATTCTTCGTATACCATTTAACGGCCAATATCAAAGACGAAAATTTTCAAGGACATTTTGAGCCCCACTGTATACTAAACGCATGTTCCCGATTAATTAGTAGATCGACAACATGGTCATTCTCAGAAAGTAAAATGGGAAATTTCTGAGAAAAACTTAATTCGGTATATTCAAGTCGACCTCCTACACGGAGTATTCTATTTTCATCAAAGAAGATATTAAGAGGAACTAATTTGGGAGTTGAAATAGATTTTCCCTCCTGTAAAAGTTTGATTTCTTTGGAAAAAGAATAAGATTGGAGCCGTTTCATAATAAAATCATGGGCATTCTGAAGCTCTTTTACTGTTAAAGGACTGCCAGAAATATTTATCTTTTTAAATTTGAGAACCACTTTAAAACTAAAAGCGATTCCTTTTTCAGGCTAGAAAATTTCAAAACTTTTAAAAAGATAGATTTTCAGAATTATTCTGGCGATTCAGTAATGGGAAAAGATACTTGCATACATTCAGGTACTTCATTTAGAAGTTCAAAATAATCAATGGAATCAAAATCATTGGTTTGAGATAAAAAGGGAGGGCCATGAAACCAGAATTGACGAACATCAGATAAAAAATTTCCACACGACTGATCGGCGGAATTTAACGGAGATCTGATATGTCGCCATGTTGTATTCCTACTATTATCACGAGTAAGGAGTCGTTTTTTAACAAAAGATGATATTTCTAATTCAGACTTTTTAACCCATGTTAAGGCAACTAATAAATCGGACCATAAATTAATGAACTCAATTTTGATATGATCATGCAAAATTTGGATAATCCGAGAAGATAGGATGGCAAGTAGCTCCATAGAGCACAGCTCTAATTTAGGAATTGTAAGTTTGTTCTTTAATGAATTAACCCGGGACTTTGCAGCAATTAATCTAGAAGAGAAAGTATTATCATTAGATCTAACAATAAGGTACACACAGGCTCCATATGCTAGTTGACTAGCATCACAAAAGCCATGTAAGGAAAGGGAACATATGGTTTTGTTGTCAATTAGATATCTAGGTATAGAAATATTGGAAATATTAGATAACAAAGAAAGAAACTTTTTCCAACTTTGCAAAATAGAATCATTAAAAATGGGCGTGTCCCAGGATATTTTGGGATTGCCATAGTTTTTGCTTAATAAGTTTTCCCTGTACGATTAGCGGATTGATCACACCCAGGGGGTAAAACACAGAAGAAATGAAAGATAAAATACTGCGTTTAGTTAAAACAGTAGGTTCTGGTATATTAATGGTACGAATAAGTAAAAGGTCAGACAGAGGGTTCCATTTTAATCCTAGTATTATACTAGGGGAGCCATTTATATTAAAATCATTTTTGTAGGAGGAAGTTTGTGATAAATTCGGAAGAGTTGGATTGCTATTTATGAAGCTTAAATACGTGTTTACCCAAAATAGTATTAAGCTTATAGGTTTGTCTACGTAAAGCATACCGAGCATTAGGAAACTTAGGGTACCTCTCAGCGATATCCTTTAAGACACGCGTAGCCAACTACGGGGCGCAATTTGGCCCAAAACTCAGACTTGAAAGTTGAATACAGGTGAAGAAATCAGAAGAATTTTCTCTCCATGAGAAATTTTGGAAATGACGTTGCGATAAATTTATATCTATAAATCTATACATCATTTGAATATCAGCACAAAGGACAAATTTGAAACAACGGAACCTACATAATACGTCAAAGAGATTGTCCTGTACTTGGTAACCTGTTGAAGTTAGGTCATTTAATGACACTCCGGTATCAGTATGGGCGCTAAAGTCTAAAACTACTCTAACAGGCGTTGAACTATATTTGCGTATTACAGCTCTGTGGGTGATAAAATATTTAAATTCATTAGTAGGGTGACTGTAAAAAGATAAACGGATTACTTGAGCGTGATTTAAAGTGATCTATAACTATATTCATCTATAACATTCTTATAGTGTTGAAATAAAATTGAATTACAATTGAATTTTTTCTCAAGCGAGATAAATCTTTGTTGTGCCATGCAAAAAGACTGCCCCAATTTTTTGAACTTATTTTCAAGGAAGGGCATATCGATCTGACGGTAAAATAATAGTGGTATTTTTGAATATTTATTTTGCAAGTTCTTCGCTAGAACAATGATTTTTTGGTAGTGGAATAGTTTCTAATTCCCAGAAACTTTCCATACGACGGGTCAACTGATCTTCTCTTTCGAATTAAACATCATTAATTGTCAAAAAAGAATGAGAAACATTATTTTGATTTGAGGAAAAATTTAAGCGGGTCCTAGGTATAGGACCGGCAATCACATAACCCAGATAAGTTTCAACGAAAGAGGGGATCTAGGTCCCATATTAATAACATCTAGTAAATTAAATATTAACAATAGAGCAAGAACCAGTGAGAAACTTGGAAATGGACGATAATAGGGAAATTAACGGCACTGACAAATTCAAATATTTAGGATTCATACTCTCAAAAAATGGAACCACCGAACAAGAGATAACCAGCAGATTAGTACAGACAAGAACATGTATTAAACAAATGAACGGAGTACTGTGGGATAGACAGATTACCAGAAATACAAAGAAGAGAATTTATAACACCTTGGTAAGCAGTATATTAACCTATGGAGCAGAGAATTGATTAATAAATAAACGACACAGGTCCAAAATCACAGCAACTGAAATTGAGTTCATGAGAAGAAGCTGCAGAGTGACAAAAATGGATCGCATCAGAAATGAGGAAATAAAACATAGAATGGCAGTAAAACAAGACATACTCAGCTACATCGAAGAAAAACGTTTAATTTGGTATCTACATGTGAGAAGAACAGATCATACAAGGTGGATAGCAAAGATTTCGGATTGGAGCCCAATAGGAAGAAGGAAAAGAGGTAGACTCCGAAGATTATGGAGGGATGAAGTAGACGAGACCATGGAAAGACGAGACCTTAGAGATGGAGAATGGCAGAACAGAAAGGACTGGAGACGTTGGCTGAAAGAAGGAAGGCGGCGATAGCTGTAAAAATCCTTTTATAGATAGAAATTAAATATCAGCACCAAGAAGCAAATTTATAGGCCCAGTTTTAAAGAAAAATGGGTCGGCAAGTTCAAGTATTATTATCTTTATGTAATTTTAGAACCTCAGGAGATAAAATTGAAAGAGATTATTTGTTATTTTGTTTATACCAGAACAAGAAACGGTAAAACTAATTGATGGGTTAACTAGTGAACTTAATTGTATATCTAGTACTTCTCTGCTTGTAGCACAATTGGTACTACCTAACCCAGAAATATTTAAAAGTTGTGTTCGAGAGGAGAGCTGAAAATTTTTTGCAAAGAGCTTTCAATGAGACTCATTTGACTAGCAGAATCTAATAGAGCTCTTGCCACCATTTGTTGACCATTAGAACATTAGAGCTGTATGTAAAATAAAAATAAAATAGATACAGTATGGAGTGAAGCTTGCTGAGATGAGGGATGAGCATGTTCAATAAATTCATTATTTACAGGGTTCATATTTTTCTGGACAAAGATTTATTTACAATGTGTACATTAGATGGCACTGTTCCATGATTATTTTCTCTAAAACTAGGGGTCGTATTTATATTTGGAACATGGTTATGATTCTGCGTACTAGGAGATGAGTTTGATTGATTATCAAAATGTAAATAAGTGTGGTGAGGTTTTCCACAAGTGGAGCATCTTTTCAAGGATTTACATTGCGTGAGTGTTACTGAGGCAATTTATGCAATATTTTTTAGATTTGACAAATTGATATCTTTTTAGGGGTTTTAAAATTAAAAATTTCCAACATCCATAAATAAGATGATTTGACTCTTTACAATAAAAACAATTGGCACGGAAGGTAAAAGATTGACGTTGAAGGTTATTTACATTAAAAACTAATGAAACCGTATTTTTTGGCTGTCAGTCTGTCTGGAATAAGATTTGGAAGAATTGGGTTCAAAAAGATTTAAATTTTCTAAAACGGATTGTCTTTTATTTAAAAATTAAAAAAATTCTTCAGCAGTAGGAATGTTTCCCGTATCTCGCTCACTCTTAAACGCTTTTCTAGAATTGAAGTCAAGTTTTTGTTTTAGCACAAATATAATTAAACATTCAAATTTAATTTGAGGAGTATATCCTGTATTATTTATTAAATCAAAAGTTTTACGAGAGGTAATATAGAATTGCTTCAATTCATTAGCTGTACTTTTTGATAAACTTTTTTGTTCTACCAAAGTTTGGTACAAGAAATTAATAACTTAAAGTTATCGTCATTTTATCGTTATCGTCAAGTTACCGTTATCGTCAAGTTTTTTTTTTAAATATCTAGAGCAACGTTTAAATTCTGATTGGTTAGGCTCAGACTTGAAATTAAATCTAAAGATAGAATCTCTCTTTTTAGATAATCAAATTTTTCCCCGCCAGTTTGTAATTTAGAGTTATTTAGTACCACCACTGAAAAATATCGAAAAATGAGTGCCATTCTTAGGCCAACTCTGTAAAAGTTTAAATGTTGATTTTTGACTTTCCATCCAGGTCCGTTTATTGTTATACCGTTTACAAATGTGTAGTCTTTCACATGGAAGGAAGGAGCAGAAGGAGGTTCCTCCTAAGTTTAAAGTGGCCGGTAATCATCTTGACCACAAGAGAGCATCTTCTAGAAGAAGTTGGGCTGTGAAACTTTTGTATGGCCTCATTATGTAAAGCCTAGCCTGTTTTATAGCTCCACAGCTAGCCCAGGAGTCCTGAAACCTCCGCAGAAGAAGCTCTTGGAGACTAACCCTGTCCGTACTAAAGGGCACTCCAATCACAGGTTCGGATCTCACAGATCAGGGCGTCAGCCTCTTCGATCCCTTCCACACCCGTGTGACCCGATACCCACACCAAGTTAACCTTACCGGTCCGCGCAACATCAGCAAGTGCTCTCTTGCATTTAAGAACCAGCTTAGAGATGACTTTGGGCGCTTCCAAAGCTCTTAGCACCTATTGATTGTCAGAGCATATAGAGATGGTAATGTATGAGCAAGACCTATCCATTATCTCCTGAGCACATATCATGATCGCAAAAATCTCGACCTTAAAGACTGATGCATGGGAGCCGAGAACCTGGCCAGATTTAAACCCGATTACGCTACTATATACTCCGGCATCTGCTCGCTCGTCCATTCTAGACCCATTCGTGAACTAAGTGAGCCCACCTGGCCCCAGTCTTATTACTTTAGTCTAAACGCAAAGTACACTTTGATTACAACACTTCTGTTTAAACAATTTTTAATCAGTTTTCTATAAGTTTTGTTAAAAACTTTGATTTTTTTTATACTGGTTAATCTCAGCCCTTAATTTTAGCCCTAGACGTAACAGTGTTTTTTAAGAAAGGGTCTATTTGGCTAGAACCTTTTTTTAAGTTGTGTATTTTAACCAGATTTCTAAATATTTTTAAGTGAAAAAGCGATAAACATCCGCGATTGACTGATATGAGCATAACATAATTCTTCAGAACCTAAAATCGACAGAGATGTGCATCATTATTATTTCCAAAGTTCATTAAATGAAGATGGTTGCTCGGACAAAAAGTAGCATATCTTTAGAAGTGATAGATTCTTGCTAGTGATGATGAAAATACACAAATAAATAAGAAAATTTAGAAACAAAAAAGACTTTAACTATGTGGCACTATCATAAAATTTAAATATACAAGGTGTTTTAAAAATGTATGTCATAAATTAAATCACGCATTCCGGGGAAAAATAAATTGATTGAATTTAACTTACCTTAGTACAAAAGTGTACACAAAAAAAGTTACAGCCCTTTGAAGTTACAAGATAAAAATTGTTTTTTTGCATTATCTTCTAAACTACCTGACATTTTGTAATAAAAATGGACACGTTACTTTCTTGTTCTAAAAGCATTTTTCATACAAAAGTAACAACAAAATCTAAGGGCACAGAAAAATTTTAAGGGGGGTGTGCAGCCCTAAATCCCCCTAAATTTTTGAGTACGTTCTAATCAAATAAATTTTGTGGCATCATTAGTTTAACACATTATCTTTAAACTTTCTTGCCTCTTCACTTTTGCGAAAAGCTAGTTTTTTCCTAGTTGGCCATAAAATTACATTTAGTTATTACGGATACAATAATTACAAACAGTTCCATGAATAATAGTCAATAATTTGAAGCTGTCATTTATTGTATTAATAAGATTAATATGTATTATAAATTTTGATTTATATTGATTTTGATTTATGAGACCGTATTACGAAGAGTGGGCAAAGAAAGAGAGGTGATGTATACCATTAAAAGGAGAAAGTTGGAATATCTCGGACATATAATGAGAAACAGCACTAAATACAGATTACTGAAGGTAATCCTACAGGGTAAAGTATTCGGAAAGCGAGGAATTGGGAGAAGGAGAATATCATGGTTGAAGAACCTGAGGAAATGGTTCTCCACAACAACAACGAATCTATTTAAAGCATCAGTCAATAAAATAATTATAGCCAGAATGATTGCCAATATTCGGAACGAATAGGCACTGAAAGAAGAAATAAATTTTGATATTACAATGACCTACACATTTCAGAAAATGGCAGATATACATTTAACTTTGGGTAAGTTGGATAAGATTAAATTACGATTTCAATAAACTATCGGGAATATCGTAGGTGAATGTCAAGGAAATAGTGCAGCAGCCGCAAGGCGTTATGCAGTAGAATACCCCAATCGAAATACACCCGATAAACCATGAAGACATTTTAGAAATCATTGAAGAAGTCTCTGGAACAAGTACGAGGCTAATAGCTGCTCAACTAAATATTCCTCACGTAAGGGTTTAGAGGCGTTTGAAGGATCAGCTGCTTAAACCCTATCACTTAACAACGGTTCGAGAGTTATTGGTTGAAGATTATCCTAAAAGGATTGGATTTTGCGATTGGTTGTTAATGGAAAACACTTGAAATGTTAATTTTATTAAAAATATTTTGTTTACCGACGAGGCTACCTTCAGTAGAAATGGAATAACAAACCATCATAACAAGCACATTTGGGCTGACGAAAATCCTCATGCTCAAAAAACGACTCATCCCCAAAGGACTTTCAAAGTTAATGTTTGGGCAGGAATTGTGGAAAATAATCTAATAGACCCAGTATTTCTTCCCAACAATTGAAATTAATTGATTATCAGTAATTGATTAATGTATTATCAGTAGATTGTTGGAAGTGCATCTCATGATCTTTCTAGTTCTTTACACATCAATTTTAATGTTTTTTACTTAAGTTTTTTATAACAAATTTTTTATATACATGTATTATTATCACATGTTCTTTTGCTGTGCTAAGTTTGTTAAATTGTAAACTGTACCTAGTTTCAATTAATTGTTTATACAACTTTATCTCTGAATGTTCCATTATCGGCAGCTTTGTTACAAATTTAATATCATTGACTGCTACATGTCTTTTTTAGGTAACACACATGTTTTTACCTTTTTACCTTTATAATTAATTTTCATTAACAAAAAAAATATATAACATTCCCTTGCTTTTCTTAGATACATCTAAATAAGATGCAATAATACATGAACAATAGAATATAATTAAATAAAGAAAATCAAAATAATATTTCCCTATACTGGGATTTAAATTCATTCGTTTTTACCAATGAACCTTAACGACATAAAGATTCATAAGAACTAATGAAGTTGTCAGCGCTTGCGTTCTGGCTAAAACAGAACCTCACTTTTAAACATTCTAAAAATCAAAAATTTAGTTATTGCCGACCATTCAAAGAATTACCTCCTTTTAAATGTAGTTACATTGGGTTTTTCGATTAACCTTGGGTAAGCCTTTACGTGTCAAGTTCAAAGCTACCATACATTTCAAACCTTAAAAAAACTTTTTTTGCACATAGTAACAAAAAACACCACTATGTTACTAGCAAAGTTTCTTAATATTCTAACTCTACAATTCTAAGTTACGGTAAGATCAATAATGTTTTAATAGATAATATATGGTAGCTAATTATAATTTATTCTCTTTCAGCCCTGAAGAAGCCAAATTAATTCTCTTTGGCGAAAACGTTCGGCGAAACAATTGATACACATTAGAGTCTTTCTTGCAGATTTCCCCAATATTTAAGTTTACTATATATATATATATATATATATATATATATATATATATATATATATATATATATATATATATATAATATATATATATATATATATATATTATATATATATATAATATATATATATATATATATATATATATATATATATATATATATATATATATATATATATATATCCTCTAAAATAACAGCTGAACTGGTAGATGAAAAAGGGGGGTTGAGGTTAATTGGGTATACAGCTGATTAAAAGCCAAGTGTACTCTGTTAACTCTGAGTGAGATTTGTGCTTATTTATTACACATCGAAAAACAAACATTATAAATAGACACATATAACTATTAAATAATTAATACAACACATAATGTAATTTCAAAAATTTTTCAACTATAACACACCTTACAGTAAATATTAATCAAATAAACAACTACTACGTCAACACCATGGAACTAATCATCTTCACAAAAGTCAATTAATAACATTCGATATTTGATAGTTCTAGTACTTAACCTTAATGACATTTACCGAACTAAACGTTATGTCTGTTTTATTTTTAATTTAAATTGTATTTGTTTCCTATATTTTAATTTGTAATCAACATCAACTACAATCAACATTATTCCAACAAAAAAATTTTTACTTGATGGTATTAAAATAAATCGCACTGCCATTAACCTCAATTAAGTAAGTATATAAACAACAAACTATTATTAAATTGTATTTTACCATGTTTTAAATAATTGTAGCTCTCATCTGATGATGCCAATGAAAATTGGCGAAATATAATGAATTGTTAAACAGAGTACACTTGGCTTTTAATCAGCTGTATACCCAATTAACCTCAACCCCCCTTTGATATATACAGGGTGGTCCTAATGTAATTGTACAAACAGAAACCATAGATTCTGCACTTTAAAATATTACGATTTAAGCCAACTTGCTTTAATAAAATGTTGATATTAAGAAAGATACAGGGTGTTAAAGTGGAAATTTAAAATTCTATTTTTCACTATAACTTTTACGTTTGTAAATATTTTTGGACAAAAATTTATAATTGGACGCTTTTAAGTAGGATAAATTATAATTTTATACATAAATTAATGTTACTGATAGATGGCGCCACATATGCCACAGGTGTGGCATAGATTTGCGCTTAACTTTTTTGCTCTTAAAGTTACCTCTATTTGTGTTAAAAAATATTAAACATACATTATTTTTACAAAGAAAAGGTATACTTGTTAGTAACCTCAAAATTTAACCGTTTTCGAGATAATCGCATTTTATAAGTCAGCTGCCTCATAATTCTTAGTTGTGATATTTGTGCGGTAAAGCACTCAATACCTGTAGATAAGCATAATTCATAGTTTATTCTTATTAAAACAACTCAAAGATGATAATGTAACATTACAAAATTTTTGTTATGGCTGCTAAATGTCTTATTGGAGAAAATATTCTTCATCTTCTTCTTTAGGTGCCGTGTCCGTATTCAGACGCTGGCCGTCATCATGTATACAATTTCCCTTTTCTATCGCTTCTTAAATTTCTATACCTACTGGCGTTGTATTACTTTTTCCCTATTGTAAAATGCTGAAAAACCAAAATATATGGTTTATGTAAGATGGTACACCACCACATTCTAGAGAGAAGGCGTTGAGAACATAGTTAAATATACCTTTTCTGAACGTTGGATTGGACGTGGCAGTCATATTCCTTGGCAATGTGGTGAGATATTGATATAATTATTTAATTTATAAAAAAACCCAAAATAATACTTATTATTCATTACGTAAATTGTTGTTTACCCATTTTTGTTATGACAAATGGAAACTAAATCACAGGTATGAAATAACACACGTGTCTTGTTTCATAATACTTTTGCTACAAATCTTACCTTAAAGACTCAGCATTTTTACAAAAACATCATCGTTGGCCTAATAACCGATATTGTTATAAATATAGTAAACAAACAGGCAATTTAGTTCAGCATAATATTAGTTCGTTAGTTCATAATATTATCATCATTATCATAATAGTCCATTTGTTCGATATGTAATTATAGTTACTCGTAAGCTTATATGAGTGTATATAAGTAACCAATGAATGAGATACATCACAGTTTAATACATTATTTAACCTTTGCGACATAATATACTATAAGATTTGGATATAGATTCGTCCATTATACATTATAGCCACCACGTAGCCCAGAATTTAATCCGCTTGATTTTGGTGTATGGGGCGTATTAAAACAACGTGTCTATAAGAATGCCATAAACATTTGCAACCAAATATGGGAAGAAATAAATACTGCAACAGTTTCTTTAGAACCAATGATGCTATTTAATATGAGATGATTTTTATGGAATATATTGACAAATGAATTAATGAAAATGGTAGACATCTCGAACACTTACTTTAACAAAAAGTTTAGTAATTTAGTTTAACTATTTCTTAATTTGGTTTGTAAACAAAATGTTTTGATTACGACTTTAATTTAACATAAAATATAAAATGTTTGATGTAAAATCCTATTATTCTGTTTTTTGTCATATCCTATTATTAATTATCCTGCTGATATATTTATTTTATTTAATATTTCGTTAACTATTAACTTTAGCTATTGGTATTTTATACCAAAATTTAGATTTATTAATGTTTTTGGCTATTTTTCCTTCGTTGCCTGGGGTAATTGCCTTAACTCAGAAATATGCAGCTGATTTGTAAAATGCGATTATCTCGAAAACTATTGAGTTTAAAAGTTATTAACACGTATACCTTTTTTTTGTTGAAATAATGTATCTTTAATATTTTGTATCACAAATACAGTTCACTCAAAGAGCAAAAAAGTTAAGTGCAAATTTATGCCACATATGTGGCATATGTGGCGCCCTCTATCCGCTATATCAAAGTGTGCATCAAATTATAATTTCTCATATTTAAAAGTACCCAGTTGTAAATTTTTATGCATAAATGTTTACAAACATGAAAGTTATAGCCAAAAATAAAATTTTTAATTTGCACTTTAACACCCTGTATCTTTCTTAATATCAACATTTTATTAAAGCAATTTAGCTTAAATCGTAATATTTTAAAGTGTAGAATCTACTGTTTCTTTTTGTACAATTACTTAAGGACCACCCTGTATATATATATATATATATATATATATATATATATATATATATATATATATATATCTATATATAATCTTCTATATAGGAGAGCGGCATTGTGACAGAGAAATATGCAGAAGAAGCTTTAATAAACCAATTTAGTGAGCTAATACTAGAAGTGTGGGATGCCGAAGAAATGCCTCTAGAGTGGAACAAGTCCATTATAATTCCTATACACAAAAAGGAGATAGAACTGAGTGCGGAAAATATAGAGGAATATCTCTGTAGGAGGTAAAATACTAAGTGCTTGCTACCAATTAAAAAACGATTAGAAATATATTTAGAGAAAAATCTAGAATACCAGGGAAGACTTCGCAAGGAAAGATCAACAACCGACCAAATTTTTAGGCTAAAACCAATCCTGATCAATTGCTATGAATACAAAATTTCAGCACAAGCACTTTTTATTATTTACAAAGCCACCTACGATACAAAACAAATTAACAGAAACGTTAAAAGAATTGTAAGTGCCAGAAAAAATAGTAAAATTGGTAAAAATGACAATTAGACAAACCGTTTGTGCTTTGAAATGCAACGGTACAGTCTCAGAAGAATACTAAGTGAAAAAAGGTGTTCGCCAAGAACACCCGTTGTCTACCTTGTTCTCATTGCAAAAAATGGAAAAGAACTGGCAAGTAGCCAAAAGACTGATACAGGAAAGCTCTAAAATGGGACTAAAAGTTAATATTAATAAATTCCAGTACATGGAAGTCTCGGGCAAAAAAGGAATAAGCATCAGGGGCTTCTTTAAATTGGAGGTGGAGAATGGACCATTGGTAGAATTCGAGAAGGTAGATGAATATACATACTTAGGTACTCTTATTGATCAGATATGTAAGGAAGAAACTAAAATCAACCTGAGACTGACCAAGAGCAACAGATTAACGCTATACACAAATAATAATAACTTGATTGCATTTTGATTCCATTGCGTTTATACCGAAGTTACATAATTCAGTGAAATTGAACGTAAATGAAAAAGACGCCGCCATTAAAATGTTTTTGATTGCTTTAATGTGGCTTCGATTCCCAGGAATTTTTTTTCGAGCTATAAGAGTTTCATTTAGGTATTTAGTTTCTAATATTTCAAGAGATGTTGAAGGTAGTTATTAAAGGTATATTGCGTACTGTAAGCGAATCATTTGTCGTTAGGATATCTGCAGAAGTAGGGTTGGAAGAGTTGGTTTTATCATCTGAAATGGTTGTTGCAAAATTATTCTGATTTACTGTACCACTTGATGTTGATATACGGTTTTCACATTTTTGGCAAGTAGTATTACATGGAGAGCCACGTAAACCATATAGGGATTAGAAGATTCTCTAAGGAATGCTCATAGTTTATTAAGATAAAGTTTAAAGTTGGTTTGGTAATTATCGGAGAGACCAATATTTGCCACCTAAAACTTAAGATATGGCTAGACTCAGACTCGGGCAGGCCAACTTTCAAAAACGGTAATTCGGATATTCCGGTTAGTTCCAGTTTAGGTTGATCTTTTCTAATACTATTCGGGATGCTTGGGCAGATGTTTGATATCGCTAGTCATCTTGCTGGTTTAATAAGTCTTCGAATTTCTCATTGCATTGTAATAACTATAATTTTATGTTTGCGCTTAGAAAGATATCTACTATGCTAGTATTGTTTCAGTAATTACAAACCCGGTTCTTGATTATTCGAGATGCAAAGATAACACTTTTTGGTGTCAGTAGAGATCCTATGACTGCTATGTATTTTTTGTGCATTATTATGTATTTTAATACCTTGGATAGCTTACATGATAATGGCTTGTTCTTTTGAAGCAAAATTTAAGTAGCTTCCTGCTTTGGAATATGTCGATTTTGATGATATAGTGGTTATGCTAATATTTTGAAAATCATCAATTTTTACTTTTTGTTTGTTTCATTCGACAGAATTTTGTTGAGATCCTATATTGGCTAATTAGTTCGAATTATCGAATTTATCATAAACCGAGAAACGTTTTGTATTGAATAATTGACTGTATTTAATATTTATTAATATTTAGTTTGTATTGGTAAATTGGTAATGTACTCATAGTTGTTTTTTCTGTAATGACACTTTGTTGTTCCAGTACGCTATTTATGTAACAATATTTTGCGTTTCTTGATTATAAACAGCTGAAAAGTTAGTTTTACTAAGAGCAGATTTTAATTGGCACTAATCAACTAAACAAATCGTTGGAATGCACAATAATAATGCTTTATTGATTAAATTTCTAGAAAATTTCATTGTTCTGTATTTATTAAAATATATATTTATTTAGATGAGTGACGGAAATAAAAACCACAAATAGAGTGAAGGTTCTTTCATTTATAGTTTATATTTATGTTGTCTTGGAAGATATTTAATTATTTTATATTGTAAAGGTTAGTCTCACAAGCATCTTTTTCTGACAATCATAGTAATAAAGTTGAATTTAAAACAGGATTAAAGATCGAACTAAAGATAGTTTTTGCAGTTAAATTAATAAAAAAGACATTTAGCTTTAGTTAAAAATACGCAAGTCTAATATATAAATCCAGGTAACTTAAACATTTATTAATAATTTCATTATCAGACGATGAGTCGTTAAATATCTACAGTAGCGATTAACTTTCCTTAGAATTAAACGAAAGTTTTATGTTTTTTATCTTCTTCTTCTTTTTTTTTATTTAGACATGACTCTGTCTGTTTTTCAATGTGCCTCCAGTAAGTTATCTTTCCATCGTTTTCGTGGTCTTCCTACTGATCGTCTTCCTATTGGGGAACCGTCTCTTGCCGTTTTTACTACTCTATTTATTGTCATTCGGCTTATATGATCGTTCCGTTCTACTCTTCTATTTCTTACCCAGTTCTTGATGTCCTCCATCTTGCATCTACGTCGTATATCTGTACTTGTCCCATAGTGTCTTATCATCAATTTTTCTTAGTATTGTTCTGAAGCTATTTTCTTGTGGCATTTTAAATTAATTAATATTTAAATGGGAATAAGCCACAATTAAAGGTTAAAATACATTTATTGACGTTTCAATTTCCACTTCGGAAATCGTTCTCAAAATACAAACATTAGTAAATTAAACAAATTTTGTTTTTGTTACTTAGTGAAAAATTCTTCTAATAATTTAATAACATATAGAGAATACATCATTTATATTTTTTAAATAACAAACATATAAAATCGGAATTTGGTATTTATTGAAGGTAAACTAAATGCAAGATCAAATACTTACCATGTCGGGATAGTATTATGAGGTTTTTTCCTGGTTTTTCCCTCATAATTTACTATGGAATCACTAACGGGAGAATTTTTCTGTCATCATGGCATGTATTTGTCTTTTTAAAGACGAATTACATGTTATGATTTTTTCTGACGGATATTCTCACGTTAAAGTTGATTTCATGTAATCGAATGAACTATCTTATAAGTAAAGTCGTCCCAGGAACGCAACTCAACAATATTGGCAATATCATTTTAAAGTCGTCTACTTTAAAATGTATAATGTATGTCTGAATTGTCAATATAGATGAGTCAGATAAAATTAAATTATTAGAAGAATTTTTCACTAAGTAACAAAAACAAAATTTGTTTAATTTACTAATGTTTGTATTTTGAGAACGATTTCCGAAGTGGAAATTGAAACGTCAATAAATGTATTTTAACCTTTAATTGTGGCTTATTCCCATTTAAATATTAATTAATTTTTCTTAGTGTTTTCATCTGTGCTGTTTCTAACATCCTTTTTGTTTTTTTCCCGATATTTTTATTTCTCCATATTGTTTCATTTAGGCAACCTGCGGCTCTGTTTCACTTGATCTTCCACTTCAGTTTCGAGCTTTCCGTAGCTAGATAATGTGATGCCTAGATATTTAAACTCCATCACTTGTTCTATTATCTGACCTTCCAGCTCCAATTTACATCTTAGTAAATTTGCTGTTGTAACCATACATTTTGTCTTATTTGGAGAAATTAACATCTTAAATTTTCTGGCGGTTATATTAAATTGGTGCAGCATACGTTGTAAATCATCTTCACTTTGAGAGAGTAGTATTGCGTCGTCTGCACAGCAGATTATTTTAAGTTGTTTTTCTCCCATTTGGTAACCTTTTTGAGTTCTTACTTTTTTTATTATTTCAACCACAACTAGGTTAAACAATAGAGAACTCAGGGAATCTCCCTGTCTTATCCCATTGCCAACTTCAATACGGTCGGTTAATTCATTTTCTACTTTTACCTTTATTGTGTTGTTTTGGTAGATATTTTCAATCGTTTTGATTATTCCTAAAGGTATCGCTCTTGCGTACAATAAGTGGATAACGTCTTTTAATTTGACTCAACCAAATGCCTTTTAAGGTCCACGAAACATAGATATGCAGCTTTGTTGTATTCCAATTATTTTTCTTGCACTTGCCTCATTATAAATATAGCGTCGGTGCATAATCTTCCTAACCTAAAACCTTGTTGATCTTATGCTAGTGTTACAATTTTATTCAGTTTATTTGTTATCACTTTAGTTGTTAATTTTAGTGTTGTGTTTAATAAATTAATTCCTTTGTAATTTTCCTGGTCCGATTTGTCTCCCTTTTTGAAGAGAGGTATTAGGATGCTTGATCTCCATTCTGGAGGAATTCTGTTTTGTGTTAATATTTTTTGGATTAGTTTTAACAGTTGTTTGGTCAGATCTGGTCCTCCGTACTTTAGGAATTCGTTCGGTATTCTGTCCTCTCCTGATGATTTTCTATTTTTTAATTTCCTTTATGCTTCCTTTACCTCTCCCTCCTCAATATTTATTTTTTCAATTGTCGTCACCTCTAGTGTTGGTGGTTCATTATCGTCACCTTTAGCAAATAGGGAACGAAAGTAATCTACCCATTTTTCCTTCTGAATGTGTTTCGTTTTTATTAGTTTTTCCATCTCTTTTTTTTGTCCTCTGATCATTCTCCATATTTCTTTTTGTGTTCCATAGAAGTAGTGTTCCATCTGTTTTGAGAAACTCTGCCAGTATTCCTTTTTTATTTGTCTAACTAAAGTATTCGTTTCATTTCTGATTCGTTTATAGTGATTGTATGCCTATTGTTTTTGTTGTGTTCTGTATTGTAAAAAGGCTTTCTTCGTTTCTTTACATGTTTGTCTTCACTTCCTCTCTAAACCATGGTGTTTTCTTTTTTGATATGTTAGTGTTTGATTATGTTATTTAGAGTTTTTCCCAGCTTTCCTTGATGTTATCGTTTTTTAGTATTTAATTCCCAGCGATTTTCTCTGATATTTTTTTCCTATATAAGTATTCCGTGGATTTCGTATTTAGTACTTCGACTTTGATTTTTGTTTCTGTTGGCGCCGCTTACTTGGGTGGGAAGTATTTCGCGCAGAAGTTGATAATCAGTTCTCCATTTTCGTTTTTAACATTCCCGTTATGTTTTTGTTTAATGCCAGGTATGACTTGATTGCCTATTCGAGCATTAAAATCCCCCAACATTATCATCTTCCCTCTGACTTGATCTACTACTTGTTGTAATTGGTCATAAAACGCTTCCCTTATTGTTTGAGGCTTGTTATTTTCTGGGCCGTATACTCCGATAATGTTCAGGTCTTCCTTCTCCATTCTTATCTTTGCTGTTACTATTTTTTCTGATATATATTGGCACTCTTTAATGTGATTTTAGTACCTTTGGTCTATTAGTAAGGCTACACCTTCTTTGGCCCTGTTTTGTTTTACCTCTTTACTATAGATTAGTATGTATTCACCTAATTTTGATTGACCTTTTCCTTTCTTTTTTGTCTCCTGTAAAGCACAAATGTCTATTTCTTTCTCTTTCAGCACTTGGGTTATTTCAAGTACTGATTCTCATCTGGGTTTTGGATGTTTTTCGCTTGTCCTTATTTCTTATCACAGTCGTCTTCATAGTATCAATCCGGTTCCGAAGCTGTACATTGTTTCTTTGAGCAGTGTTTGTTTTTAGGATTGGTAGGTTGCTAACCTTGCCAATCACCCTCCACATTTTATCCGGGCTTGGGACCAGCTGTGGTAACCACAGAGCTAAAGAACATCCCAGAGGTACTTTTCAGTGCGTCATTAATTATGACGTCATAGAATGAATTAGGTGTGTCGAGAATTATTTCATATAATTATTGAAGAATCTGACATATGCCAGGATCGTACTTAGCCACAGGTGAAAAGCTTGTGGAATTACTAGTATTTTTATTGCAAGGTCATCTGAGTAGATTTGATTATTACAAAATATGTTAAGATATATTTTTTTGTAATGGGGGTAATCCCGTATATTAATAAAAATAAAAAGTAAACAAGATTGTTTATTAAATTTATAAATATGGAAATATTTAAAATCGACGACAAAATGGTTCATTTATTGAATTTTTGTATCTTCTTCTTCTCAAGGCAATCTGGCGTCAAGGCGTCTGCGCGTCGAAAGTTGGCAATCATAACAGCGATTTTTAATTTTAAGATCGCGGCTCTAAATAAGTCGTTATTACATGAGGTACATCTCCTTCCTATGGATCTTTTTCTCTAGATTTTCCTTGCATAATGACCTGGAGTATTAGATATTTATCTCCTCTCATCACATGACCTATATATCTTACTTTTCTCCTCTTAATTTTTAGTACTTCTCTTTCCTTATGCATACGTCACATTACCTCAACGTTGGTTATTCCATCTACCCATGAGATCTCTAGTACTCTTCGGTACATCCGCATCTCGAATGCCTTTAGTCTCCTCACGTCAATTTTCTTTAGTGTCCACGCTTCCATACCGTATTATAATAAGGATAGCACATATTACCTCAGCAGTCATATTTTTAACTTAAGGTTTAAGTTTCTACAGCAGAGAAGCCCATGTATTCTTGTAAATGCGCTTCTGGCCTGTTCGATTCTGATTCGTATTTTTTGAGAGCTGTCATTGTTCTCATTAATAGTTGTATATAGGTATTTGAATTTTCTTACTATTTCAATAGGCTGATTCTGTACATATATCTCACGAATATCCTGAGTTGTCTTTGTTATTATCATATATTTCTTGCTCTGTTGAGTGATGGTCCATATTCTTTTTCGCTTACTGCGGTCACCTAATTAAGAAGTATCTGTAGGTCTTCATGTAATTCGGCTAAAAGAACTATATCATCAGCGTATCTCAGGTTATTTAGGATCATGTCATTAATTCTAATGCCTACATTTCGTTAATCCATTGCCTTACTTAATATGTCTTCCGAGTATATATTAAATACTACTGGTGAATGTATACACCCTTGTCGAACAACTCTTTGTACTTCTATTTCTTCTGATGTTATGTCTTCTATTCTAACTACTGCTTTTTGGCCATAGTATAAGTTACACAAAAAAGACTGTTTTCAAAAATTTATTAGGTAACTTATAAATTAATTACATAAATAAAATATAATTCTAATCATAAAAACTATTTATTTACTAATTCGTAATAATAATAGTTTATTAAAAACACTGAAAAGTAGAATTTGAATATCAGTGTAATAGAAAATTATAGTAAAATACTGCCAGTGGAGAGTTTCCTTAAAGATATATCCTTAGACGAATTCATGGTGAAATATTTCGGCCATAACCTAGCAAAACATTAATTAGAGAAGAAATTTCTAACGCCTCAGCAACACGCTGAAATAACCAGTAAATAAAACAATTTTATTTTGAGGGTAATAAAATACTTAATTAAATACTTCACGAACAGCAGAAATTGGTAATAATGTTTGTCCAGCTTCCTTTATACTATGTACAAATACTGACCTGAACGACAGCCGCCACTTGCTGTTCAACACTTCGAAAGAATGGCCAGCATGGACGAAGTTTTACGTCAACTGTCAGTAATAGGCGTATTTGATTGGCTAGAGAAAGCGCGCATTTAAATATCAACGAATCAAACGTAGGTTAGGAAAGAACCGCTTATGTATGTAAGCTTATTCTAACGCTGCACTATAGTTCTGTTTAATCACGGAACTACCGCTTTTTCCGTCACACCCAACTTAATGCATTAGAAAGAAATCGAAAAACTGTGACGCACTGAAAAGTACCTCTGGGATGTTCTATACTTAATCCACGCCGCAATCACCCCAGGCAGTGTTAAAAAAAAATTTACTCCATACCACTAATTCACCAACAATAAATGATACATTTCAGCTTCCTCAAAAGACAGGAATATTAAGTACAGTAGTGGTTTAATTTTTCTTCTTTTAAAGATGCCTATCTCTTAATGATATTATCTATCTTATTGACCCATATTATTCTATTCTCAGCAGCTCGAAATAAATCGGTTGACATTAGCCAATAGTCCAGTAACTCGGCGAAAACAGCACCTTACCTCCTCCAATTCTATCGGAATGCATGGAATTAGCTGAAAATATGGATTTAAGCTTGTCTTACTTTCCATTGCAAAATTTTCAACCCTTAGAAACCACCACTTATGACGTAAATACCGTAAAAAATAGTTTTTTACGATGTAAAATGTTTAACTTAATGACACCATAAATCAACAAAAAATGTTGAACCTTGACAGAATATCGAATTGACTATCGGTATATAAATATAATTAAGCACATATATATATATATATATATATATATATATATATATATACATATATATTATATAAAATTTTGGACTACTTTTTCTTAAAAATATATATAAATATATATATATATATATATATATATATATATATATATATATATATATATATATATATATATATATATATATATATATATAAGAAAAAGTAGTCCAAAATTTTTAGACTAGTTTGGAAAAAATATGTAAATACTTTTTTCTTTTTGGGTGTGGTTGGTAATAAATAATAATAAATAATAAAAATAGAGCTTTGCTAAGGCGTATTATTTATTCTGAATCCAAGCTTTCGGTGGTTTTTTGCCACCTTTATCAAGGCATACAAAGAAAATTACTATGTTGTAAAAATGTTACTGTTTAAATTAAATTAACCATTACACACAATATTGGTTAGTGTTGAGAAACACTGGGATGACATATCAATGCACACAACCCTTAACTTAGCTAATATCAAAAAACTCATTTCTTTTGTTTTTGACTCTAATGTTTTTATTTTTAAAGATTGTTACTACAAACAAGTCTTTGGTACTCCAATGGGTTACACTATTTCACCAATACTGTGCAATTATGTCTTGGACGACTTGATTAAAGACTGTTTGCAACAAATCAATTTTGAAATACCGTTCATAAAGACATATGTGGATGACTGAATCTTGGCACTACCTGCAGACTCTATACAAACGGTAAATTTTTTCAACCAACGAATCCCACACTTGCAATTCACGTGCGATGAGGAGCGGTATGGATCTTTGCCTTTCCTTGACATGATATTGCATAGATGTGAGGATAATGTTGTGAAAACACAATGGTATAGAAAACCCATATGTAGCAATAGATTAATAAGCTACCATTCTTACCATCCTCCTAGGATGAAAACTAATTTAGTCCTAGCGATGAAAGAACGTGTCAAAAGGTTATCATATCCGGATTATCTCCAACATGATCTCAACCTCTTAGGTAATATTTTTGTTGAAAATTCATATCCTCTAAGACTAATTAATAAATTAATTTTTAATGTTCCTTTTGTTAATAGAAATAACATTCTTACTATGTCACAATCAGTGCCCTTAGCACAAAATAATTCTGCTCCAACAAGTGTGTATTTTTATGCCCTTCCATATATTCCGAAACTAACCGTTGAACTCACTTTAAGAATATCAAAATAGCTAACAAAAACATCAAAAACATACGTCAGCTGTATAGCAAAATAAAACAACCCCTAACCAGTTTAGAGACAACAGATGTTGTTTATTGCATTCAATGTACTGAATGTCTATCCACGTACATTGGTGAAACTGGAAGGAATCTGTCTAGTCGTATCATTTCTCATAAGAGTGACTGTAGATTAAACAAACCTACTTGTGCTTTGGCAGAGCATACTATCGATCTAGACCATAAGATAGATTTCAACAATGTAAAAGTATTAGCCAGAGAGAAAAATAAATTTAAGAGAACTTTCTTAGAGATGGTACATATTACCAAGAGTGATAATAATTATCTGAATAAAAGATCTGAGATCCAGAATCTTAGCAAAATTTACAATTTTATATTGACTTTTGACTGAACTATTTTGCATCTCAGAGTTTTCTTTTTTTCTTTTCTCTTTTATTAAAATTTTTTTATTAATTGAATATTTTTGATCAAACTTCAGTTATTAATTCAGTTTTGTTTTGTTTGGTTGTTTTTTCTAAACCTATTTACTAAATACTATTTTCATTCTATTGCTTATGTTATAAATAATATTTGGAATTTTCCGCTCAATTTCAAGTTGGTAATACAGTTGCTAGTACTCAAAATTCATAAACAGTATTTTGTGAGACATTAGTTTTAAAGTTGTTTTTTGTATTTTCTTTAAACTATTTAAACAATAATTGTCCTCCCACTTGCTCTTTCTGCTCGTGAAATGTGACTGAAATCAAGCGTGCAACGACGACTGTTTTAACATGTCGTCTTTCATTTTGTTTTTTAACTTTTTAACGTATGTATTAATTTTTAAAGTGTCTTTTTAAACAGTAACATTTTGAAGTTTAGTTGCAATTTCAGTATTATCATGTTATTTAACGTTGTTGTTTATGCCACGAATCTTACATTCGGGTAAGTTTTTTATAGCTTTTTTATTGCACCTTTTATTATTCAAATTGTTACAACATAGTAATTTTCTTTGTACACCTTGATAAAGGTGGCAAAAAACCACCGAAAGCTTTAATTCAGAATAAATAGTACGCCTTAGCAAAGCTCTATTTTTTATTGACTACCACACCCAAAAAGAAAAAAGTATTTACAACAAGTATCCAACAAGGTTATCGGACGACATCAAGCGCATCCAGAACAACTGGATCTAGAATGATCAAGATCAGATGAAATAGAATTATTTAAGGGAGGCCTATGTTCAGCAGTGGACCTAAAATGGCTAACAATAATGACGATATCAAAATGCAATAGCTAGTGTTAGAGTGGATAATCTTCAAACTCAGAAATTTCTGATACAACGTAGAGTACGCCAGGGGGACACCATATCAGCAAAACTGTTCACTACACTTTTGGAATATCTATATAAAATGACCAAGCTGATCGACAAAGACTTAAACAAAAACAAAGAAATGCTTAGCCACCTGAGGTTATCAAATGATATTGTGCTAATAGCTGATAGGATAGATGAGGTTAATAACTTTAAAATCAGCTCTACCTTTCCTCACTAAAAAAGGGAGATTAAAAATAAATATGTCTAAAACCCAGATAATGACAAACCTTTTAATGACCTTGTAAAGATCCATAGATTAGGTCTATACCTAGGTCTATAAATACCTAGGTCACGAGATTCGAATAGAAAAAAATAACAAAACCGTTGAGCTTCTCCATCGTATAAGACTCACTTGGGCTGCCTTCGGCAAGTGGAACCACATTTTCAAATCGTCCGACATACCAACGTCTTAACAAAAAACATTTAATCAGTGTGTTTTGCCAGTGTTGACTTATGAAGCGGAAACGTTGACCATGACAAAGAGAAAAGTGCAAAAGATTCGTGTAGCTCAAAAAGCAATCAAGCGAGCTATATTGGGCGTTTCTAAACCGCCAGCTACGACGAAGGTCGAGAGTGGCTGATGGTAGAGAAAATAGTAACACTCAAGTGGAACTGGGCAGGTTACATGGCTCGAATGACAGATAACAGATGTACAAAGCGGATATTGGAATGGAGGCCAATAAATGATGCCCCACAATGCAGAGGTCGTCCACCACCACATTAACCTGACGATCTAAAATGTTGCCATAGGAATTGGATGCATGAGGCACACGAACGAAACAGATGGGGAATTATGATTAAGATTTATGTTTAGCAGTGGAGAAGCGAAGATTGAATGATGACTTTTAAAATATAGTTTAATAATTTTATTCCCCACGTATGTACTTCTCAAGCCAGAAATAGTACTGATCTATTTAGATTATGTGTCGGAAGTAGCCCCACCATTATTTGTTTGATAAGCGTCGACGAATTTAATTACTTATTTAAAATTTAAATTTTAACTTAAAAATTTTTTTAAACCATTTAATAAACATAACACTTTTTTAGTTTCAAAAAAAGTACGACGTCTTCTTTATAAAATGTTTAATAACAAGCATACATAAACAACAAAAATACATTAATACAAGGTTATAAGAATAAAAACTTTATTTTCGAGGACTTCAACCTAATAAATACTGATGGCCAAAAAAACACCAATATTTTGTGTAGGTACAGTTATTTATTTGCACCAAAAGTATTTCTTTGTAAGTTCTTTAAAAGTTTATTTCGATACATTTACTTTTATAGTCCGGGATCCGAGGCCCATTTTTACCATTTATTACTAACAAGCTAATTTTTCGTGAGTAGCTTCATTTTGACGAGATGCCCAACTTTTGTCCTTACAACAATTTACGTTTGTGGTAGCTTACAGAAGTAGCAGGGATGAAATATGTTGATTGTTTTTTGTTTATTTTAAGATAATTATCGAAATTATCAGAAAAAATATTTGTCCTACAAAATGCAAGGTTTTATCAAGATGTTCTCCCTTTTCAAAATGTATCATTAACGACATCATGAAAAAAATTAGTAACCACACGATTTTTTTGTCTGTTGATTAGTCAATATTTATATTATTTAACACCAGTATTGTTCTACAACTTGCTTGGTATGTTATCCTGGTCATACGTTTAAAATATATCAATATCACAAGACCATTTTTGAAGTTATACTTCTATACGCGCGCTCCACGTTGGAAATTTGTATGGGAATGAATCTGTGAAATCATTACATATGTAAGATAATGAGTAAGAGAGAGACAGAAGATATATTTTCTCTCTCTTCCTCTCTCGAATATAAAAATGTTCCTTTTGTATATATATTTAATATATATATATATATATATATATATATATACATATAATATTATATATATATATATATATATATATATATATATATATATATATATATATAAAATAAAATATTTATTAATATTATTATTTATGTGATATGTTTTGTATTATTTATTAATTGTTCATAATTATATTAGTCTTTTGTATTTCAAAATAATAATCTCAATAAATCACTGTATGACCCAGAACTGTCAATTTTGAAATTCATTTGTGTCATGTCCTCGGTAGTATAGTAGTCAGTGTCACACGGGAGACCGGGGTTCGATTCCCAGTCGGGGAGGACTTTTTTTATTAATATTATTACATCGTAAATTAAACACATGCAAGTAGAAAAGTGATGTATATTATTGTCATTTTTAAATACTTATGAATATTGCATTTTAATTTGGATTGTATTATTATATTGAATTATGTTGCAGTGTATTGTATTGTATTTTTATATTAATAACAAAATAAACAATGAATTTTACTGCAGAGTATGTGTAAAAAATTTTTGCATTTAACTCCTTTCATACATTTATGAAAATAAAAATATACATTTGCATCAAAATATTGATTCAATCCTTCATCTACTATTCTCCTATTACAGGTCAAATGTTGTTTATTAATTGTCAGTAAGTTGTTATTAATTATGTCTCTCTTTCTGCTATGTCTTACCTATAGCATTACATATGTAATGATTGTGCAGATTGACTCCCAAATAAATTTGTAACGGCGAATGCGTGTATAGAAGTGTAACTTCTACCGGCAGTCCCACTGGACTGCCACACCCGTTTTTTTTTTTTTCATTAGTAGTTGTAGGACAAAGGTATCATGTGTTAGGTTAGAGTATTTTTTATCCAAATGAAACAATGTCCTACAATAAAACAGGTATATATTGTTAGTTCTACAAGAAGTGTCATTTTCGTTTTCAGAAAGTGAAAACATATTTCGTGAAAAAGTTCTGAAACTGTTTGTTTGTGGCATGTCGAAATCAAATATTGTGTTTATACGAGTTTAAGCCAGTTTATTTTTTTTTCTATTGACTTGATCGTAGCTAATTGGTAGCTAATTACTTGATCCATTTAGCAACAATAGATAATAAATACTGTTTAACAGGTTGAATGCCACAAGAAATTTTAAAAAAGTCCATGGTGCCAAGTTGAAAAAAGTGCATCTGGCAACCAACTGAAATACTTCCATGACTAATATTTCACCAATTTCATTTATTAGTCCCAATTTTTGATATAATATGTCAGCGGTCGAATACGACATAGGCGACATACTTATTCCCGTGGTGCCAAGCGGTCGTTCGGGCGGTCGTTCTGTTCATGATGAGACTTGTCGAGTATTATTCTACTGAGTGGTTGTTTGGACCAATATTTTATCAGTAGAGGTTTGATTGTTATTAAGACAAGTAAGTTGATTGTGCTCGTGTTATTTTTAGAGATAGATAATAGTAATAACAATTATCATTTCTTGAAATAAAATGGGAAGTCGCGGTAAAATGATGGTTGGTATGGTTTTGGAAAGCAATGAACGTTCAGGTAAGATATAGTTTTCATATTTTCATATCATAATATGTTGATATTATATTTTCAGATGTAAAAAATTGCATAGCAGAACTGTTTGAAGTACGTACCTACACAATAAGCAAGATAATATTCTGAAAATACACTTTCTTATTAGTAGAATAGAATAGAAATATGCTTTATTGTCATTAAAAGATATATAGACAATATAGATTTCACAAGGTTTATAGGTAAAGTTTACAAAGAGTCAGAAAAAAACAATAACTAATACAATTTACTAAAATTATACAAATCGTCAATATAAATAAAAATAATAAAGTAAAACAAAACCAATGTACTGCAAAATTTAAACAAATTGCAAATTGCATAATTTACTTTTTTTTGACAGTTTCACGGTTGGTAATGAGCCATGCTGTTCTAAATCACTTTCCAGCCGGGATAACATTCCCAAAGAAATACACTCCTTGGGTGAAAATTCAAAAAATACTGTCCAACTACAGCCTTTCGAATCGAACCTCGATTATTTCCTCGGAAGAAGAGACTTTTTTGAAGTTACAATCGATCAACAAAACCAATAAAACATATCTCGGGTCTGCGGAATAAAGTTGACTTATGTTCATTGGTTCAATACAACAGCATGACTTATGTGTTTAAGTTTTCTACAGAATTATACATATTATTAACATAGTTTGTTTAAAATTCGGGTTCTTGATCATCTTCCACAATATCTGGATCTGTATTACGTAAATTTTCTGTTGAAGGTAAATCTTTATAAAATTGGTAAAAAATATCTGGTATCAAAGGCAGCAGTGACAACAAGTCGTTTCTTTTCTCCTTAGAAATTGGCATTGGCTGATTATAAATTACGGATATTGTATCAGGGTTTGCAGCAGATCCTCTACGTTTCAGATTTAAGGATTTAAATGGCACATCTCTGTGTAAGCAATCTTTGAATAAAATAACACCAAAATCTTTTTCGTACCTTAACCACTTTGTCTGTAGCCATTTAAATTGTTCATTATTTACATCTTTATGTCCTTAAACCAACGGACTTTTAAGAACAGAAGAACAATCTAAAAAGTCTGTTATCTTCATATAAACTACATCAAATTTGGGACTGCTAGATTTTATTAGCTGCATCCAGTCATGGGGATGGTAAATCTGTATTTCGGTTTTTTTCTTTTTCTTTTCAATTATGCTATGGTCGGTGTCCACTTCTAGATGACTATGCCCCGGTATCATAAACTTATGGTCTATTGTATCAATATTGAGTGTTTGTAGAACCCATGTGAACATTGCACTTACGTGGAAGTTTCTATTTTGACCAGCACATGTGTCAGAGTAGAAGATGACGTGTTTTACGGTTGACGATAAGGAGGTATGCAAATGTTTGTATAAACAGGAGGCAATTTGGTTAGCCCCTCGAGCAGCAATGGTTTCGTACCACACATAGCACAAGGCTTTTCTAGTACTGTTGTCATGTATTGTTAGGTTGTAAGTCCACAATTGTCTTTTATAAAAAGCAACTGAGGAACTTAATGATGGTGTCGGCAGACACTGTTGTAAATGAAATGTGAAAGTCTGCACCGTGATGTCATCTTTACTTAGTTGTGTATCAAATCTTTTCTCTTGATATGCCTGATCTGCTGATATATAATGCCTGTCGTGTTCACCAACAAGTTCGGCTTTAGATTGTTCATCTGTACAAAGTTGTATTTGTATGTGAAATTTATCACAAGTGAAACAAGTGTCAATTCTAGGCTTTTTAAATGATAGTTTCATTTTGTGGAATTCTTGTCAATAGATCTTGATAGAAACTGGATTTTGGTGGCATTGTTTGTACAGTTCATGCATTTTTCGTAATGTTAAGTGGGATGGTAAATATTTCTTCGAAGTAGTGTTTTTTATATAATGGCTTTCATAGGATGGAAATGATTTTATATGAGTTTTTATCTCCTCTCGTTTTTCATCTGAAATTTTATGTTTGGGTGTGAAATTAATGCAACGCATATCATCAGTCTGTGTACAAGCAACAGATGCTCTTTTTTTTAACGCCACTGTCTTTATGAAGTTGTCACTTTCATCCAAAATCTTTAATAAACAACCTCGACAAACTGGTTGACGACTACCATTGACAAGCAAAAAATATTTGTAAGTTTTCAGTCTAAACTTTTTTCCTTTTCTGGATCAAGTGTGCGCTGTCTTGCTCTAGTTTTATCTTGAATTTCCATTAATGATCCCATAAATGCTGCACGTTTGGAATATGATCCCAATTTCCAATACTCTGTAAATATAGCTTGCCGTATCTCAGCTGAAAATCGTTCTTTGCATTTCATTCGACATATTGTTAACTCTTTAACTCGTCTCTCGGGTATTATTTTCCCTTTAAGCGTTTTATATTTCAGACCTAAGTTACGTTTAAATTTTTTTTCTTTTTTCAATATACGTGATTGTGTAGGGTTAGTGCTAAGTTGTGGCGGATGTAAGGGCTGTTCCACGGTTTCTTTATCTGAAGACGTTGAGTCATCGGCCGACGGTTGATACTGAGGATCTTTTGTCGAATCATCACTAGAAAAGTCACTTTCTTCATTACATTTAGTAAAAACACCGGATGAAGTTTCGTCTATTTCTCCTCCTTCAATACATTCAGTAAAACCACCCGATGAGGTTTCTTCTGTTTCTCCTCCTTCAATACATTCAGTAAAAACACCTGATGAGGTGTCTTCTGTTTCTCCTTCTTCAATACATTTAGCAAAACCACCTGATGAGGTTTCTTCTGTTTCTCCTCCTAAAACAAAAATGAAGATCGCCAAGGCCAGGAAAATTCTGTTGATGGATACGAATAACTCTCATGGAAAAAACCTATTGGCAATCACAAGATTTTCAACTATTCTGCAGAAGCTGGATTACAGACAAATTACGCTGCGGCTATTATAAATTTGTCCCCCTATAATTGTTTTCGAATTTTCGTGGACGATGAAGGTATAGATGAAATGATTAATCAAATTAACTTGTATGCCATCCAGATTTTGTGCGATACTAATGATATCAGTAACGAATCTAGACTACATCTATAAGTTCCAACCAGCAGGGCTATGGGGCTTGTGAGGCTGCCTTCTAGTGACAAATATTGGAGCACTGACAATTTCTACAAAAATTGTATGGTTCCGAAAATTGTGTCTAGAAACCGATTTTAGCTCCTTCTAAAAATGTGGCACTTATTTTATAATACTACGTGTCCAGATGGTGACCGCTTGCACAAAGTCAAACCATTGCTAGATAAACTTATTAAAAACTTTCAAGCAGTTTATACACCAAGGCGTATATTCTGTAGTAATGAGACTGTTATTCCTTTCCAAGGTTGGCTTGTAATGAAGCAGTACATACGGCAAAAGACGCATAAGTATGAAGTGTAGTGACAATGGCTACACGTGGGATATAAGGATTTATGCAGGTAAGGAGAAAAATAAAGGTAACGCTTCTGTACCAACAAATGTAGTGATAACCTATCAGAACGCCTTTTGAATTCAGGACGTACGATAGTAGCTGATAACTACTAGACAAGCCTAGAGTTAGCTAACATTTTACTTGACAAGGAAACTCATTATATTGGAACGCTAAGAGCAAATCGTCGTTTTGGGCAAACCCAAAAGAAGTAATAAATAAAAAATTGAATTAAAGGGAAACGTTTGGGTTGGAAAACAAAAGAGGCATCTGCGTTTTAAAGCAGAAGGATAAAAGGGAAGTCTTGTTACTATCTACTAAACACAGTACCGAAACTCGAGCAATTCAGCGACGAAACGGTGTTGTTCATAAACCTCATGCTGTAATGGAATACAATGAGGCAAAGTCATCAATTGACTAGTCAGACTAGATAGCAAGTTATAATTCACCTCTACGAAAGTCACTGAAATGGTACAGGAAGCTCGCTGTGAAATTTCTTCTTGGTACTCGTAAATTCTCACAATATTTTCAACCAACCAGCCGATAAAACGTTGAAAATAACTGAATTTAGAGAACATTTAGTCTTACAAGGAGACATACAAGGAGATCTTTGCAAACTCATACTTTGGTAAAAAAAGAAGGACCATATGATAAAATGTAGAAGTACTGTAAAAATTGTTATAAAGAGAACATTTTAGGAAACGGGTCAAAAAAATTGTAACTTACTGCTTCACTTGTGAAGGTCAACCACACCTTTGTTTACATTGTTTTAACAAACACTCTAAATAACCGGTAATTTTTAATTTCTTTCATGTTCTTATTTAACTTTTGTACTTTTTTCTTTTGCCTACGACTCTGTAAATAAAAGAGAATTATTTAGAGCAATGATAGACCTAGGAGTACCAAATAAGTTGGTAGGGCTAACCAAATTATCCCTTGAAAAAGTTAAATGCAGAGTATAAAATCCAGGGCAACTCTTTAAACCCTTTAAAACAAATAATGGGCTACGTCAGGGAGACCCACTCTCCTGTATACTATTCAATCTAGCTCTGGAAAAAGTAAAACGTACGTCACAAATCACAACTACCGGTTCAATATATAACAAATCTGTGCAAATCCTAGCAACTACGCTGTCATTGGCCTCTCGGCGGAAGATTGCTGCAAATTCTCAAACGTGTATAAAAATGTGTTATACAAATGTGTATAAAAGAGCAGCACATCTTCCGATCGGGATCCAGTCGTCATACACTACTAGCCCCGCTAGACCTTGTTGGCGTGGTGTACTACCACGCTACTGTTTTATTATTTAACCAATATCCTGCTATCGTCAAAGACGTCAAACCAAGAATATTTTATCCAATTTAGAAGTTAAATTATCAAGACTACGAGAACCGGCGTGTCGGTTGCCCAGTTAAATCCAACCAGGTGGATTTAACTGGGCAATACCCCTCTTTGGTTACATGCACACACACACGGGCAGGACAACATATATTTTTGTAAATGTAAAATAAAATATTGTATAAATAAGTAAATAAAATTGGCGTGTAGATAGAATGTAAAAATAAAATGTAAAAATGTAAAAAATGGGTGTAAAATATGTCGAAAATTGAATAAATAAAAGGTTATAAGGTTAAAAAGTAAAATGTAAATACTAAACCTATGTGTATAAATAAAAGTATAAAAACAAATAAATAAATTAAATAATATATGTGTACGTAACCTTTAACGCCTGGTAGCAGTGTAGTGTAGGGGCGCCTGTAAGCGTCTCTCGTCCCATACACTCATCCCCCTCCCCTGAGGAGCAGTCTCTCCTCGTCCTCTCTCTTCCGCAGAATCGCCCTGACGAACCTGTGGATGCTATTCCACCGTCCCGAGTCCAAGTGACTGATTACGGACTCAAGGAGATGGCCCAGCTCCAGCTCCAAGCGATTGCGGTCCTGCGTAAAACGGACGCAATGCAACAGTGCATGCGTACCAACGCCGTAGAGGCAGGGAGGCTACCCTCCCGAACCTGCGCAGGTAGTTGCGGAAGCAACCGTGTTCTGTAAGCACCTGCGTCAGATAATAATCTAAACGCCGATGCTTACAGGCCATCCATCTGCTTACGTTTGGGATCAGGGACTTCGTCCACTGTGCAACATCCACCGTTGCATCCCACTTCCGTTGCCACAAGAGCAACGTGTGGGATCGCTCTTCGGTTTCGTCAGGACGACTCCGATGGAAGCGTTCCCTCTCTAGCACCATAAGATGCAGGGGAACTCATCCCGTGATCGCCCACAGGGCCACCGCAGACACAATTCTATAGGCACATGCTACGCGTAGTAGGCTGGTCATATATCCACGCGTACCAAGTGCTCCTGTTAAGACGATGTTTCCATTGCCTTATACCAGACTGGGGCTGCGTAGAGAACTGTCGAATGCACAACACCATGCAGTATCCTCCTCCTTTCGGGTTTGGGACCACCGATGTTAGCCATCAACCTTCTCAGCGCATCTACTCTCTGAGAGGCCTTGTGTGCTATCACACGGACGTGCTCCTCCCACCGTCCGTTTGTGTGGATGTTCACCCCTAAGTACCTCACAGAGGCTTTGGGAACGACATCCACTCCGGCGCAACGAAAGACTACACCCGTCCTGTCCCTAGGGCCTCTGAGGACGAGCACCTCGGTCTTCCCCGTCGCAAGCTTCAGTTCATGATCGCCCATCCAGTCGTTTACGACGTTTGAAGTCATGTATTCCCTATGCAGGAGCTCGTCCTTGTCACGAGCCGTGACCAGCACAGCGAGGACATCCGCGAATGCGAAAGGGGTACACCCCTCACCATATTCGCGGCACATGACCCTGTCATATGCCAGATTCCACGGCGTCCAAGCGACCAAGGATGGAACACTGGGAGACGCCGGCCGGAATGTCGACCACGATTAAATCCTCGACTACGAGCTTTCGCTCCGAGAGGTAGTCCGCGACGATGTTCCTCAGATATTTTGGGAAGTTCCGTCCACTCAAGGAGATCATCACGTGTGATCACTTTATGCTGTTGAACGCGTTTCTGACGTCGAAGAGAAGCAAAGCAGCCCACTTGCTGTTGCTTCCCCTTAAGGCCCGAAACACCGCCAATACATACTCAGTCGTACTTTTGCCCGCGACAAAGCCATACTGGTCTGGGAACAGCCCTCCAGACCTCTTGATCATCTCTTCGATTCTTGCTCTCAACAATCTCTCGTACAACTTACGAAGGCACGAAAGAAGGCAAATCGGCCGGTGTTTCCCCCGGTTTTGGGGATCAACATTAACTTTAAGAGTTTCCAAGACGCTGTAAAAATCTGACCGACAAGCAGTGCTTTCATGTGGCCCAAAGGCAAGTCAGGCTCCAAACGTTTCAGGTGCTTAACCGCTTCAGGCGGTATCGCATCTGGCCCGGGAGCCTTTTTGGTCTTAAGAGCCCCACTGGCAACAGCGAGTTCCTCTAGGGAGAAGGGAACAATCCGTCCTGCATCCTCGGCCTCCGGCTTCACCAAATGCCAACCCCCGGACGGAAACAGCTCTGTTACTAGAGCAATCTTGTCCGCGAGTGAAATGGTGTAGAGAGGGTAATTCAAGTCTAAGCTAGGATTGGTTAGATTCTGTTTAGCAGAAGCTACTCGTGGTTTGGAAAATACCAAACGAGAGTAGTTTAGCCATTCCTATATACTACGGGAAGATAAGTACATGTTGCAAATATTTTGAGGGAACTATCGTAGAAGAAGGTATGGAGTTGAACATCTATAGTTTTGTTATCTATTCCTAATCATCTGCAGAATTTAAAAACGTGATTGAATTAAAGTCCATATTTACTTTGTTTTTTCGCTATAAACCCAAAAACAGCATATCGGTTACGAATGTATGCTAACGAAATGTTACAACGAAATACTAACAGCATTTGATTTAGAATAGTACATTTATATTAAGAGAAACATGAAGTTTGAAAAATTTTAAGTGTGATGTTGAAAAAAACTGTAGCGATAATAATCAGCCATGAACACCAGGAAATTATATGCAACCGTAGCGGTGACCCGATGATATGATTCAATGTTAAAATATTCCACTTTTTGTTTTGCGTCTGTTTATTAATGTAATTTGTATAATTTAAGCAAGCCAAACTTGTTTAACCCGTTTGTTAAGATGTTCAAGAATTCCGAGACTAGACAATCATTTTTAAATTGTGCTATCAGCTCCAGTGAATAGGTGAATACATTGTCGAAATCTAAATAAAAAAAAAGATGGTACAGTAGTACAGTAGACTATACAGTGTGTCCGTAAAGTATGGAATAAATTCAATATTTCCTAAATGAAAAGCCTTTTTAAAAAAATCTAAAACACGTCGATTTTTAAATTTAATTTTCTACATTTTACAATAAAATTTCATTATACAAGGTGATACACATTAAAGTGATTACGTCATCTGCTCTTTTTTTAATGTAACACCCTGTATTTTTAGATCTATAAAAATGAACTGATTCCAAAAAAGTAAATGCTGGGGGTCTAATGGATATAATTTGAAAGATATGCTCTTAGAAAATAAATTTTTATTGATTTATAATATTAATAAATTATAAATAAATAATAATAAATAACTTGAAAGCATTCCAGTAATTAATACATGACTTAATCTTAAATGTTCGAATTGTAGCCCTTGTTGTATTTGACAGTAACCCAAACGTTGTACAAATTCTTATAGAACCTTGTTTATGCTTTCTTGAGAAATATTGTTTATTTCTTTACGAATTCTTGTTTTTAAGTCTCCAATATGTGCAGGCTTCATTTTATAAACAACATTCTTTAAATGACCCCACATAAAATAATCCAAAGGACTGGGGTCTAGCGACCTCGCTGGCCATTCAATGTGTCCACTTCTTCCAATTCACCTGTTCGGAAAAATTTCGTTTAGGTACCTTCGAAAATCTAAAGCATAATGCGGAGGCGCACCATTCTATTGAAACTATAAACTTTTATCAAAACTTTCAAGATTAATTGTACTGCGGAATAAATTAACTAAAGTAGGTACGAGATACCCACTTAAAAACTAAAGGTATGCTGGCCCGTTTAAATTACCTTGGAAATAGTAGGGTCCAATGATTTTATTTCTTACAATGACGTTTACTTTTTGCGGGTATTGTGTATGATGTTCCCGCATCCAGTTGGAATTTTCTTTTGCCCAAATCTACAATTCTGACGGTTGACCTCGCAATTTAATTTAAATGTAGTTCCATCAGCAAAAATAATATTTTGAACCAAGAGAGTATTTCGGTGGCTGTTATCCATCATTATTTCGCAAAATTGTATTCTTTTATCTGGATCATTCTCGTTTAACTCCTGTACAACTGAGCATTTTACTTACTTTACTTACTTTTACGTACTTTGTGTACCGTTGTTTTACAAACATCGAGATCACTACTAACATTACCAACAGAACTGTGCGCATCTTCTTCAAAAGCAAGTAGAACATCTAATGTTGTAACATAATTTACAGAGGGACGACCTGATCTGCATGCATTTTCAACCGTACAAGTTTCTCGAAATTTATTTTCAATCTTACTTACTGTTGACTGCGTGATGGGTATTTCTGGATATTTATCATTAAATAAATTACATACTTCCATCTGAGTTCGCGATTTGTCTCCATACCCAATCATCGTGAGTATTTCAATTCTTTGCTTTACACTCAAATTCATTTCTACTTAAAATTAATTCTAATTCTAAGCAATAATACTTAATTGTTATTGAACGTTACTAAAAATAATTACAGTTTACTAAAAACTAGAAGTAGGCTACTTTTTTGCAACTGGTAATCTTCTTATACAGATTGAACGAATTTAAAACGGAACATACGAAATCAATGTATTTCGGCTCAACTCCGCTCTAGGTGGTTGGCCAACAAAAGGTTGTCAAATAATTATATTATAAAAATCCAATACTTCAGCGGGCTGCTGGATTCTAAACTCATTCAAGAACAAGTCAAAACTCCACCCAAATAGGTTGACTAGAATCACTGTGAAAACTAGACTACACAAGCAGTTATTATGCTGTCAAACCACCTATCGCTTAGTTATAGTCCAAGAGATAGAGCCGAAATTTTGAACTGATCAGTAATATGACATTTCTCTATTGAAATATATTCATTGTAACTGGGTTAAGACTTTGCCTTACGGGCGGTCGCCCCTCGTGGTACAGGGGGTGGCTATACAGGGATGAAGTTGTAATTTTTTTCGGAAAAATTAACGATCGATAATATGGCTGAAAATTTGCCCAGAGTAAGATCTTGGTATAACTAGACGAAATCCCAAAGGGCGGGCGCGAGAGTGGATACATAAGGGGTGGCGGACAGGGGTGAAATTGCAATTTTTTGGGGAAAAATTAACGATAAGTAATATGTCCGCCAGTTTCATGGCTCATTATTTAGTCCCTAAAAATTCTAAATCCAAAAGGGCGGACAGCTGGGTTGGTACAGAGAGCCATAAAACGGGGTCAAATGTACCACTTGCCTGCGCATTTTAGGTCTCGGTAACAATTTTTAAACTGATTTTATTATGATATTTTTATACCGATTGATTTGAATATTTGTATGCTCACTTCTGTTACTATTCTGAGAAGCCTCAAGTAGAGTTTTCCTCAAAATTTTCCAAAAAAAATACGAAATTTTGATTTTGACATGATTTTTTTCCAAAAATTTTCAAATGATTTTTCCGATAAGAAAAAAAAATTTAGAAAAACTTTTCTAAAACATTTGATAAAACTCTACGTCATCGTCTGAATCTTTTATAGAATATTTTGTAGTTTTAAAATGATATTATGAGTTAAGTTTTTTTTTTCAAACTAAAGTCATATTTACTTTACAAATCACATTTTTTTCTTAAATATAAATATTTTCCGAATTAATTTTTAATTGAATAAATGTTTGATATTTGATATTTTATTAAATTAAAGTAATTTTATAATGTTAAGTATTAAATATTTTGGTATAACAAATAGTAATTTTACTTATTTTTTATTACAATAAAAAGGTTTTTAAATTTATATTGCATAAATAATGGTTGTTCAGATATAAGTAAAATTTGATTTATTATTACATTAATAATCAAATACAAAATATATTATTTCTATTTATCAATAGGTAAAATTCAATTTGTAGAATTCCTTTAACATTTTACAAATAATTATTAATAAAAATCAATTTAATAGTGGAATTATCAATTTTTTAAGTTTTGAAATTTACTTTGTAGATGTTTTCAATATTTTTTTTAACTTTCAAATTGATTGAATTTTTTTTTCATTAGTTGATTATAATTTTACAAATTCTGTTTGGACATTAATTTTGCATCATTATTATTTTAAAGTATTAAAATAATAATGATGCGCGTTCCATTTAGATCAGTAATTCTAGACGCATGCTCTATATGTAATAAGTATCAAGATGCTTTTATCCAACTTGGTGAAACTGACTTCGATTGTAATGAAGTTTTTGAAACCTTAGAAACTTTCATATGTCACTTATATGGAACAGGACTGACGAGAACAATTCCAAAAAGAAAAGTAAACGATGTCCGATTTTCATTATTTAACCGGCAGTATAAGTTGCATGATGTGAACGAGCCTTTAAAAAAAAACTAAAAAATTTCGATGCTTCAAGCTTACCACCATGTCAAGATAAATTACACCAACATCTACTGCGAGCTCATTATATTTCAAATATTTGGACAAATGCTCATAAAAAAGTACCAACAGAATTGATTGTTGAAGAACATGGTTGGGAGTTTGAAGATGAAACATATAAATTCAAATGGTTTAGTGGACCTCACATGTCAGAATCAGTTCGAGAAGTAGTGATTGAAAATGAAGCAGATAATGAACGTGACATTATTGAAAGTGAAAGTGACGAAGATGATGAATGTGATGACATCAATGAGAGTGAGAAAAATGACGAAATTTTTAAAGTTTTTCTAAATTTTTTTTTCTTATCGGAAAAATCGTTTGAAAATTTTTGGAAAAACATCATGGTATAACTAACAGAAAATCGAAAGGATTCTACAAATTAGATTTTACCTCAAAAAATTACGAAAATTTTCATTTACGGAAATTTTTTTGGAAAATTTTGAGGAAAACTCTACTTGACGCTTTTCAGAATAGTAACAGAAGTGAGCGTACAAATTTTCAAATCAATCGGTATAAAAATATCATAATAAAATCAGTTTGAAAATTGTTACCGAGACCTAAAATGCGCAGGCAAGTGGTACATTTGACCCCGTTTTATGGCTCTCTGTACCAACCCAGCTGTCCGCTCTTTAGAGTTTTTAGGGGCTAAATAATGAGCCATTAAAATGGCAGACATATTACTTATCATTAATTTTTCCCCAAAAAATTGCAACTTCACCCCTGTCCGCCACCGCTTATGTATCCACTCTCGCGTCCGCCCTTTGGGATTTCGTCTAGTTATACCAAGATCTTACTCTGGGCAAATTTTCAGCCATATTATCGATCGTTAATTTTTCCGAAAAAAATTACAACTTCATCCCGGTATAGCCACCCCCTGTACCACGAGGGGCGTCCGCCCGTAAGGCAAAGTCTTAACCCAGTTACAATAAATATATTTCAATAGAGAAATGTCATATTACTGATCAGTTCAAAATTTCGGCTCTATCTCTCCGACTATTAGACAAGCTCCTCTTTCCTTTAAAGGAGACAGATAGTTGAACGATATTTTATACAAAGTCTATCACCGGGTATGGATTTATTTTTGTCCAAGTTTTATATTGGTCCTCTATTTCAAATGCAGTTCAAACAGACATATATTAAATTGTATGTTCCGTTTTAAATTCGTTCAATCTGTATACTAAAACGCTAAGCCCTTTTCTTGTCCACCACTTTACTCAAAAACCATATTAGATAATTAAAATATTTTTTCGGAATATTATTAGTATTACGTATGAGATTGTCAGGATATACTTTTGGTATAAAAATTCACTTCCGGTTTTGAGATGACCGGAAGTTAAAATTTACTTTAAGTTTTAGACCCCACAATGTATATATGGATCGAAAGGTCTCGTCGAGACAAATCTAAATATGTACTTCCGGTTGCGATCCGACACCGGAAGTGACCCGAAACGCGCATAAAACGTCAAGATAGAGCAAATCTGACACCGGATTCGTGATCAGCATGCAAAATTAACTGCTAAATGATATCCATGTCGACATTTGATGAACTAAAAATTGCATATTTATTATATTGAAATTTTTATATTAAATTAAAAACAGAGCAAATCTTACCTATAGTTTTACATAAATTTGAAACTTATAATAATAGCTTCACAGCCCTTCAGAGGTCGAGCCCGTTGTAGCTCCTGCAGTGTCATCCCTATATATGGCGCACCATGAAGTTTTATAAGGTTCCACCAAACAGGGGCAAAGAGGAAAAATTATTTTTGTCCAAAAATCTGGAGTTAGCGACTGCATATGTTTTAAAATATTTCCTTGCCTTATAAAGATTGGAAATAATTACAGTATTAAATAGACAATAGCAAATTGGCAAGGCTAAAATAAATATAATAATTATTAAAATAAATATGTGTCTTTTTATAGATGAATGGTATTAAAAAAAATAATTTCTCTTTCTACAGAATTGAAGTGAGATGACAGATAGAGTTGCCAACTGACAGATATAATTTGTCAACTAAAGTGGAGCACAGAAATGTTCTATCGCAGAATATTTAATAAATAAAAAATTGATTGAAGAGTTGAGCGTCAACCATTCTAAATTAGGAGTAATGAAATAAAATAATTATTTAAAGAAAAATAGGTGTGATGTTACACACTCTCAAAACAGTATTAAAAGAAAGCACCAACTTTGTACATTTTCACAAAAGTTTGTGTTCTTTCAAGGAACTAAAAAAGTTTGCTTAACAAGCAAGAAAAAAACGCATTGTGCTTAATTGACCAATGGACATTTTACCCGTACCCAGTTTGTACAATATGCACTATTATTGAAATAATGAACTATATTTCATTTGGCTAGTCCAAACTGTATATTTTTGTATGCTAATTAAATTATACTAATATCTTATTATTTAAAAATGGCCCTGAAGAAACTATGATCCTTAAGAAACTTGTAGATAAACAAGGTTTAATTAATAACAAAGTTTCCAATGCTAAAATTTTAAATTTGATATTTATTTAGATTTGAATTTAATATAATATCTAATTTGTCAGATAAAGGACCTCAAATATACACTTCTCCAAAAAATTAACGCACGAGTTTGAAACATTAAAATATTTTATTAGCGTTAATAAAAATTTGCACTGTAATGTTGTGCTGTAATATTTTGCAAGCTCCTTGTATATGCTATTCGTACACTCTATATTTATTCACTGTGTTTTATCACTATAGCTTTTTTTGCAACAAAACAAAAAGAAGCAAAAAATGTACTAATTCTATAAAGATACTAATTTCCAAGTGTTCACGAATTTTATTCGGCTACTGTTTAATTGTTGATTATTGTTAATTATGTTTATTATGGAGCGTCAATCACGTAATTTAACCCGAGATGAATGTGCCCAAGCAGTGATATTGTAGGAAGAAGGTTGGAGTTACCGAAGAATTGGTCGTGGTTTAACGTGTCCCACACATCCGTCTCACGGGTATTAGAAAGATTCCTCAAAACAGGGGATCATACTCGCAGACCAGGACAAGGACGAAACCGGATAACTACCCCTATTTAAGATCGATTATTAAGAATTTCTGCTCTTTGACAACGTTTTGTAACACATCGAAGTCTACAAATTCAGCTTCGAGACGAGCATGCTATACAAATTAATACTGAAACTGTTTGTCAGCGACTTAGGGAATACAACTTAACACCTAGGATTGCCGCCCGAGGTCCTCTATTAACCCTTAACTAGTCGCTACATGGTCAAAAAGACCGCACGTATTAAAAATTGCTAATATTTCGGAAAAAATTACATTTGGCAACCACGGCCTTTAGTAGCTTACTCACTCGATACAAGGAGCCTCAGTACTAAATCAGAGTAGTGGAAGGTTTGTTGATTAGGAGTTACAGCGCAAAGGTAACTTATCACCTTAAGGTATGTATAAACGCTAGTTGTTTTAAATAATATACTATTATACTTTTGTCTTATTGTTAAGTAACCTTTTGAATATACCTCTCTTTCTTTTACTATGTAATTAGTCATCAAATTTTAAATTACTTTGCAGCAAATTAATTTTACTATATTTCATAATTTTCTTTGTTCTATTATTGAGAATCAAATATAAATTTTTATAAATTTTAAGCTACAGCAAACTTTTATATATAACTTGTTTGGCTTTATTTTTAGAATGGACTATGAGAAGGAACAAAGGAGACTTCAAGCCCTCATGGAAGAAGAACCGCTTGATATAGAATATGACGACGACGATGACGAAAATGAAGTAAATCCGGAAGTTATTGATGAAAGGTCGGAAGATTCGGAAAGCTAACAAGGACAGGATTTAAAGGAAATATGAGAAGTTTTACTGAATAATGTAGAAGAAAAAAGTGTTTTTAGGGGAAAAGATGGTACAGTGTGGAGAAAGCATCAAAGAAAAAACAAAAGGGTACGTATGAGCAAGCCTAATTTAGAAAAACAATCACCTGGGCCTAATAGATTTACGAAAAAGTTGAAAGACATTTATGAAATATGGAGTTATTTCATTGATGAGGACATGATTTATGGCCTTTTATATTTGGCAGGGACATATAAAGCCCATCACCTGAATACAGAAGATATCTGGCAAACTAATGGCGAAGGTATCGAAATATTTAGACTAGTTATGTCCTTATCCCGATTTCGGTTTCTTCTAAGATGCATTAGATTCGATGATAAGGTCGATCGTGAAGAACGTAGGAGACTGGATAAGATGGCCGCCATCCAAGTATTTTTTGACAAATTCGTAGAAAAGTGTAAATCAGGATATAACTCTTCGCAAAATTTAATATACGATGAAATGCTTCCTAGATTTTTAGGAAATTGCCCTTGGATACAATATATTCCAAGCAAACCCTCAAAGTATGGGCTCAAAATTTTTAATTTATGTGATGCTGAAATGTATTATACCATAAATATGGAGGTTTATGTGGGTCGTCAACCAGATGGCCCATTTACTGTAGACAATTCCCCGAAAGAAGTTGTAAAAAGAATGTGTTTGCCAATAAAGAATTCTGGGCGCAACATTACTCTAGATAATTGGTTCATTAGCATTCCTCTAATAGATGTTTTAAAAAAAGAATTTGGATTGACTGTTGTGGGGACCATTAGAAAGAACAAAAGGGAACTGCCCCCTGAATTACTTCAAGGATCTCATCCTCTAAAATCAAGTATGTTCGCCTTTAGCGATACATGTATCTAAGTGTCGTATATCCCCAAAAAGAAGAAAGTTCTATTGCTTGTTTAAAGTTTACATGATGACGACGCTATAGATAGAGAAACATTTGAACATTATAAACGAGAAATTCTGACGTTTTATAACAAAACAAAAGGCGGTGTTGACGTCGTTGATCAGCTATGCTCCTCTTATGATGTTTCGCAAAAAACAAGACGTTGGCCCATGGTAATTTTTAACACCATACTAAATATCGCAGGCATTAATTCGCTAGTGATTCATGCAAGTAACAACCTTGCTGATAATAAAATGCTTAGAAGAAAATTTTTGAAGCATTTAGCATTTTCTCTTATGGATGAACATCTACGGGTCCGAGCAACAGTAGACAATTTAAATAGAGATCTGAAGTTACATATTAAGGCATATGTAATATTCTTAACACAGACGGCACTCCAACGAATGAAGGAGTACATGGTAGATGCTACTTTTGCGACCGTAAAAAGAACCGGAAAACAACTGTTTCCTGCTGTAAATGTAAAAGTAAAGTTTTTATGCAGAGAACATACACGTGCAGTATGCGAAGAGTGCCAAACTGAACTAAACTTCGGATTAACTAAAAGTTTTCTTTTTTTTTATCGGAGTAGAAAATAGTTTTTTTAATGTTCTGTCCAGTGTTTTTAACATTAGTTTACGTTTTATATTATTTTGTACTCTACTTATTAAACCTTAATAAAATCGTGTTTTACTTAAACTGGTTCCAAATACTTTTATTAACACAAACTAAGAAGTAAAAGACCAAACGGTCGTTTCGACCGCGCGCGACTACTAATTTTCAAAAATTCTTAGCGACTACTGAAGGGTTAACTGCAGAGCATCGAAGGGGGAGACTACATTTTGCCAGAGAACACGTTAATTGGTTAGAGGCTGACTGAGAACGAGTGCTATTTACTGATGAATCCCGATTTTGTTTGTACAATATCGACAGACGTGTTCGTGTGTTGCGACGACCCAACGAACGATATTATGCTCAGTACAACTTCTCATACACCACATTTTTTGGTGGAGAATCCGTTATGATGTGGGTTGGTATTTCTTTGACCGCACGTACGGACCTAGTGGTCATACAAAATGGAACTGTTACAGCTCAAAGGTACATATTCGAGATCCTGGAGTAACATGTAGTACCATTCGCTCCTTATATCGGTGAAAATTTCTTACTAATGCAAGATAATGCAACCTCACGCTGCACAGATCGTCAGAAATTAGCTAGAATTGCCAGCACACAGTACGGATTTAAATTCGATTAAAAATCTCTGGGATATCCTTGGTAGGCAATTAAGAGCGACACCGATCCAACCCAACAACTTACAGGAAGTGGGAGAGAGGCTGATCCAGATTTGGAGAGAACTAGACCAAAATGAAATTCGGCAATTAATTTTAAGTATGGGCCAACGATGTGAGGCTGTTATACGTAGTAGAGGTGGAAATACTTTAGTTTACTTTTCTTATCATTATTTTTTTAGAATCTTCCGTTTTATTTTTTTCCCCTGTATTTCAACATTTTCTGATGATTAGACAAATTGTTATAATTAATAATAAAATATAGAATAAATCTGGTGAAGTTTTATTTTTTATTCTTTGCCTGTTTACAAATAAAATGGTTTATTAAAGTGGTGCGTTAATTTCTTGGAGAAGTGTATAATATAAAACTGAACATTGAATTTAATTACCACACAGGGACATAAATTTTGAAAAAAAAATTACCTTGAACTTTCCATTTCATTTTCGTATTTGATCTAGTGGCCACGACAACAAACACAAATCATAGTTTGTATATATTGATAAATTTCAAATTCATTTAATAAATAAAATGAGAAATAGGTATAAACTTGACTGACGGTTGCGTAATATGTAAAATGAATAACTTTAATTATCGGTTTATAAGATGTTCCAATTAAAATATTTTTTTAGAAGAATGCACTTTTAAATTTCACGGAGATACTTATTGTTAAAATGGGCTCTACTAATTTGCAGATAATTCCCACTGTATAAGAGAAAAACAAAAAACGCGCAGTAAATATTAACCCGTTAAATTGACACATGGATCTTTCCCTTTAGTATCATAATATGATAAACTGTAGTAACCCTGTTCGAGCTGCCGTTCTCTCCTCCCTAATATTGTTTAATTAAACAATATTAGGGAGGAACTTTTAAATTATTTTAAACTGTTTGTCCTTGTTTAGTGTAGTGTTAAGTTTAACTTTATGTTTAATTTTAAGTGTATGACATTGGTGGATAGCCCAAAATTGACGAAGTAAGTCTAAAACGTTAATCACAAAAAAAATTTTTATCATCCATTAACTTCGAGTTTTTATTGAGGTTAATTAATTTCTTCATTTAAAAAAACGTTTTTTGGCTTATTTCAGATGCCCCTTAAGATGTTCTAGGGAGCGAAAGTACTTGGGCAATATTTAATTAATAAAACTGTGCTCGATATCTGCCTTTAATTTTTAAAGTTCATTTATTCGAGCATTCAATCTTATATCAAATTATATTATATTAAAATAATTTAATAAATTATTATGTTTGCTAGTAGCGCTACCTGCTAACGTATGAACAAAGCATACGTTGTTGTTTAGTTCTAATAGACCCATCAAAGTCAAACTGAATATAAAATTATTAATAAAATATAAACTTGATATTTGATCATTAATTTTATAATAATTTTAATTATACAAAATAAATAAGATGTTTAAAAATAAAATTTGATTACAGTTTAAAAGGAATTTATTAACAACTAACATTAAAAAATATTTGATGACTATAAACGAATTGATGGAGAGTAGTAAATCGATGTGTAGAACGTTGTTTCGTGACGCCGTCTCGTGACGCTTCTTCCGTGACGGTCACCTCAGCATTTTACTATGGGGAAAAAATAATACAACGCCAGTATAGAAACTTATAGAAGCATAGAAAAAGATTTCAGGAAATTGTAAACATGATGACGGTCAACGTCTGAATACGGACACGGCACCTAAAGAAGAAGATAGAAGCGAAGCTTCTATCTTCTTCTATAGAAAAATGCATAACAAACCATTTTGTAATAATAAGTTACCATCTTTGAGTTGTTTATAAGAATAAACTAATAATAATTATGCTTATCCATAGGTATTTAGCGCTAACTTGAAGAACAAAAAATTTAAAATTAAAAAAATGTTCTAGGGCCCTAAGGAGCTATGATAGTCCCTTTATTTGTTGTCTATACAGTTGTTTCGAGTAAAAATCTAACTTAATTTGCCTGGTGAAGTGGTGAGTTCTCAAAAGATGCAAGATTGTTTTTATAAATTTCAGTTTTAGTCAAACAGCAAACATTTTTAATATAATGTGAATGTGTTAATCTAGAGTTTAAACTTGAAGATAAAAGAATCACAGCCTGATTCAAAATAAATTATCATAAAAATATTTTGTTTTAAATGCTTTGTCTTCTTCTTCTTCTTCTTTTTATATAGACATGACTCTGTCTGTTTTTCAATGTGCCTCCAGTAAGTTGTCGTTCCATCGTTTTCATGATCTTCCTACTGATCATCTTCCTATTGGGGAATCGTCTCTTGCCGTCTTTACTACTATATTTGTTTCATTCGGTTTATATGATCATTCCATTCTACTCTTCTGTTTCTTACCTAGGTCCCAATGTTCTCCACCTTGCATCTACATCGTATATCTGTACTTATAGCTCTGTCCCATAGTGTCTTACCATCAATTTTTCTAAGTGTTTTCATCTCTGCTGTTTCTAACATTCTTTTTGTCCTCTCTGTGTCAGGTCTTGTTTTTGCCGCGTATGTCATTATTAGTATGGCAGCCAGCGGCTCTGTTTGCTCTATTCACTTGATCTTCCACTTCGGTTTCGAGCTTTCCGTAGCTAGATATTGTGATGCCTACATATTTAAACTCCATCACTTGTTCTATTATCTGACCTTCCAGCTCCAATTTACATCTTAGTTTTGGGAAAATTATCATGTTAAATTTTCTGGCGGTTGTAATAAATTGGTGCGGCATATGTTGTAAATCATATTTACTTTGAGAGAGTAGTATTGTATCGTCTGCATAGCAGACTATTTTAAGTTGTCCAGTTTTAAGTTGTTTCTTCCATTTGGTATCCTTTTTTAGTTCTTACTTTCTTTTATTATTTCGTCCATAATCAGGTTAAACAATAGAAGACTCAGGGAATCTATCTGTCTTATCCCATTGCCAGCTACAATAGGGTCGGTTAGTTCTTCTTCTACTTTTACCTTTCCTGTTAAGTTCACCTCTCCTGGTGATTTTCTATTTTTTAATTTCCTTAATGCTTCCTTTACCTCTTTCTCCTCAATATTTATTTCTTCGTTTGTCGTCACCTCTGGTGTTGGTGGTTCATTATCGTCACCTTTAGCAAATAGGGATCGAAAGTAGTCTACTCCTGTTTCCTTCTAAATGTGTTTCATTTTTATTAGCTCGTTCATCTCTTTTCTTTGTCCTTTGATCATTCTTCATATTTCTTTTTGTGTTCCGCAGAAGTCGTGTTTCATCTGTTTTGAGAAACCAATTGTAAGAACCATTATTCCTATATTTTGTTTTCGAATACATAATAAGCAGGAAGAGTCTTTAAAAATTTTTTGTGTACATTTATATGAAAACACACGATTAAATTTTAAATATTGCAGGTAGTCCGAGACCGGAATTATTTGGTTTCATTCTACAATTTTGCTTTTATGTCTTATACCAAACAATTATTATAATCTTTATTAAACTATTTTGCTCATTTTTTAAACCTCATGATGGTGGCTTAACCCGCTGTTGTCATCATCATCATCATATAACGGGGGTCCTACGGCGATTGCCGCTTCCCGCATTTCAGCCTCCATCTTTTCCTATCTCTCCAATCTACCTCTTCTAAGCCTCTAGATTGCATTGTTTTTGTAATTTCTCTTCTCCAGAAATTTGGTGGTCTTCCTGTTTTTCTTCTTTCTGGCAGAACATACATTAAGGCTTTCTTTGGCCACCGCTCCTCCTCCATTCTCATCACGTGACCATACCATTGTAATTGCCTTCCTTGTATTCTATCTGAAAGAGTATCTCTAATTCCTGTACGGTTTCGTATTTCCTCATTCCTGATTCTTTCCATTCTCGATACTCGACATGACCTTCTAAGATAATCCATTTTCACAACGTCTACTTTATCTCGTTCATTCTTTGTCATCGTCCAACGTTCGGCACCATATGTGGTAATTGGTTCTACAGTTGCTCTGTATACGCAAAGTTTGGTATGCATCTTTATTTTATTAGACCACAGTAATGAATTCAGTATTCGGATGCATTTTTTCCCTTGGGATATTCGGTTTTCTGCATCTATCTTAACTCTGCCATCTGCTGATATGATGCTTCCTAGATATTTATACTGGTTGCAGCCTTTTATGAATGCGTTTTCAAGCCTCAGATCTGTGGTATTTCCTCCAATTTTTAAATATTCTGTTTTGCTTATGTTTACAGTAAGCCCCCATTTGGCATATTCCTCCAATCATTTTCGATTCATATAATTTATATCTTCCTCATCGGTTGCAACCACCACCTGATCATCTGCAAACAACAATGTATACAGAGTTTCTTGTCCCACTTCGATGCCTATAAATCTACATTTATTTCTCCAATTCCTCAATTCTTCTTGGACGTATATTTTAAAGAGTGTCGGTGACAAACAGCATCCTTGCTCTAGGCCTTTAGTGACTTTAAATTCATTTGAGGTTCTGGTTCCAATTTTTACACAACTAACTGCATTTTCGTACAATTTATATATCGCTCGGATATACATAGAATCCAATCCGGACCTTTCGAGGACCTCAAACATTTTCTTTAACGGGACACTCTCATATGCTTTCTCAAGGTCTATAAATACCAAATGGGTCTCTCTACTTCTTTCGACACGCTTTTTAATTATTTGTCGTAGGATAAATATATTATCAAGGCAGGATCTCCCGGTACGAAAGCCGCTTTGTTCTTCAATACCTTGTATCTGTCTTTCAACCCTCTTCTTTAATATTCTGCCGTACAACCGGCCCACAGAGCTCGTCACACTAATACCTCTATAATTGGAACAGTCTCTTTTATTCCCTCTCTTATATATGGAGCTTATATAAGATTTATTCCAATCCCGCTGTTGTGTAAAACCATAAAAATATGGGCATTACACCTTTATTTCAAGGATAGTAAATTTAGGACTGCAATTCTTACATAACAGTTTAATTTAAAAATCTAAAATTAGAATTCTTCGGCATGTTTAGCTATAGATTATTATTGAAAAAATGGTTTTTTTAATTTGGATATTCCACACTGTATTTATTCACCGGAGCTAATAGTACAACATAAAAATTATTGTCTTAGTTTCAGAATTCTTGTTAACCTCTAATAACCGGTTTAATCTTCCTAACTCAAGTCAATTTTAGAACACCTAGTACCAGGTGGGGCGTCTGATCGCCCCAGTGTTTTTTTTATATATTCATACAAAATTATTATTAAAATGATATAAAAGCGGTAATATTTTTAAATGTTATAATTTTAAAGACTTTTGAGCAACAACTCATTACTAGAAATAATTTGAACATTGAGATATATAATTTTGTGACAAATCAACTTTTACATTATTACATATTTTAACTTTCTTGCTGTGTGATGGACCCACAGTATTATTAATTTATTACATTTAACTATTAAAGCCGCAAGTTTATTATGATGAAATTTTTTCAAAGTTTTTTTCAGATACTATTTTAGAATAATATGGTTAGTACATCAGTTACTAGATTTTGAATATATTGTTATTTTTTCTATAAAAAAAATGCTGGTCATACGTTGTACCAGAGTTCAATCAAGAAATAATTTTCATGCTAGTTTCTCTGGTACATAGGTTGCACCAAATGATGAAAAGTGTATCAATAATAGGTATAGGACTTTAAATCATACAAAAATACTGCACAATATTGTAATAAACAAAGAAAAATATAATACAAAAAAAAATAATACATAGTTCAGGCACTGACTGATGTGGTTTAAAAAATCCAAGCATAAAGCCACTTTATAGTCTATGCACACTGCGTTTCTGTAATCCCGTTTTTGAGCACTGCTGGTATCGTCTTCGCGTGGTTTTATGAGGCAAATGATCAACATTTTAAAACTACTGCATGTTCAATGGCCTCCCATTTTTTTTTCTCGCAGAAAAATCTTTTCTAAGACTGGTAGCCAATTTGGATCTATATTCAAGGTGAGATATTGCTTTTTTTCTACTGTTACTTTGCCTAAGAAATTATTTAAGAAACTATGTAAGAATTTTCTATGATTGCGTCAAAATGGTAACAAAATAACTTCATCCACAAACGACGACTTTACCAAACTACTGAGCATGTCTGCATTCATTGGTCAAACTGATCAACACCGCCCATATACATATTGAAGTCTACCACGACTTGAGGACAGTGAATGTTTTTTTGTTCTCCAGTTTCTTATGTTCTCAAAACAAAACCAGTTTCTACATGATTATATTGCTGCATACGGTCACAGACTTTGAGCTATGATGCTTCCACTTACATATAGTAATATCATTGCAGACAACTCAATCAATTTCACCCATTTTCATTCTTTTGTCATCTACTAAATGTGCTTTTGGAAAATATTTTCCTGTTTGTCTTACTATTCTACAACGAAAATAACCTAGTTCTGATAACTTATTTATAAGAGAAAGTGTGGTAAAAAATGTCAAATTAAAAGCAGTGTCCCCTTTTTTCCAACACTTTAATTAAATTCAGTATAACCCTTTCTCCTAGACTATGTTCGTTAATCCGTTCAGGTTCTTTACCTTGATATACCTCAAAATTGATGAGGTAACCTGTTTTAGTATAAGCCATTGCCCAAATTTGTATACCTCTCTATATATACACGGTTCACAATTTGTTGATAGCTCACTACAAGTTTAACCCTAATTAGAAAACTGAAATACAGAGAGGATAGGTAATACGAAATAATAGTAAAAACCAACCTAAAACTGACGGTTTAAGACGTTTTCGACTAACCCACCTTATATCTGAAGGAATACAATAACTTATAATCCTATTACGGGGGTATTTTGAATGGTTTGAAATGAACGACCAGTGTCGTAGACTATATGATTGAAAATCGGGAGAAAACTAATAAATATTTTTGAAAAATTTAAACGCAGAATGAAAGATTACATTATTACTCAGGGCAGAAAGTCCCTGAAAACTTCTACAATGTTTATTTTAATATGTTATGTAACAGGGGTGAAAATAAAAGAGAAAATATAGTATAATTTTTAATTGAAAATATTGCATGCAAAAGAAACTTTTTATTTATTCTAAAAAATATTTCATTCTGCCTTTAAATTTTTCAAAAATGCTTTTTAGTTTTCTCAGGATTTGAAAAAAAATGGATACATTTAAAACACATTGAAGATTTTGACAGGCGACATTTTGCGCCTTTCCCCTTTAATACCTTACGATTACAACTACTATTACTTACCTTATATAATTACGATTAGAAAACTATTCAAATTCAAAATAAATAGGATCAACTTCGGAATCCGAGTCGTCTTGAGGGTTAATAATTAGGTTAATAATATCTACGGTCACAATCAATCCAACAAAACGAGCACAAGCGAAAGGTACGTATATGTTCGTAGGTATATGGAATAAAAAATCACTCACGCACTGAATATAATTCGCAAAAGAAATATTCGAGGATACACCATGACGAGTCGAGCCGTAAATTACATGCGATCAAAAACGTACTAAACAAAAAAATTGTTTTCGCTCATAATAACTTCACCCTTTCAAGTTAAGTTTCGAATATAATTATATTATTAAAAATCTGGGGAATTCCATCTTAATTATCTTGCAACGAATAGTACATTCGGATATGAATTCCAGGTTTTCTAGTAAAGTGATTAAACGCGAAGATTAGTATTGAAATATCCAAAGAGATAAGGTATTCTTATTTAAAAAATTGTTAAAGGTTAAATTCTTATTTTTATTAATATAATATAATAACCAACATTAGTCGTGAAAGTTTTAATTGTTTTTTTGCTAAATATATTAGTATTAAAATATTATCAATATTATATATAACAGTATTAAAACATTATATTATTATGTAATGAATAAACACCTTAGGAACGCCTATGATTTACGACCGTTTTATGAATTTGAGGCATATTTCGTGCTTTCAACAATTTGTGAACAGAGAATAGTATTTATTGGCATGTACTGTTTCAAAGTAGTCCTTCCTTTAAAGGCAACCACACTTTCATCAATTCAAATATTTCTGCTCGGAATAAAAAAGGAAAAAATAAATACAACGACTAACATTATTAAATAAATCTAACGATTTTTAAAAGTTTTATTATTTTAATAGGAAAACAAAACCGTACGACTTGACTTCTTACATATTTTAGCGTGGATTTATTTATTCCTAGTGCATTTATTTTGAATATAATTGCAGACAAGGCGAAAAGCTCGGATCCGTTCCGAAGAATATTTCCATGAAATTTTTTTGTATAATCACTTTCATGAGCTACCCCATAATAAAGTTCAAGAGGTTACAATTAATTTTTTTGGACCGAGCAATTTTTTTTTGAATTTTTTGGATCATTCTTAACAAAATAGGTCTTTTATAATTTTTCGGTACATTTGATCGTTTTCCAGTTATAAACAATTTAAAACTGAGAAAAACGCAAAATTACGATTTTTAAGGCTCAAAAACCAGCATAAATTTGTGCCTCAGATCTTGTTTCTCTCTCTTATACACGCCGCAGTCCTAGCGCTCGTCCTGTCATAAGCTTCCTTTATTAACGATTAAAAAATAATGTTTTAAAATAAAAAAGGCCCAAAATTCTTATTGAGAAATAAAAAAATAAGATTTAAATTTAGTTTAGGTTCTTGGTGACTTTAAAAATAATATTTTTACTTGTGTTTTTGAGCTTAAAAAATTTAATTTTGTGTGTTTCTTAATTTTAAATTATTTATAACTAAAAAAACTATCAAGTTTACAGAAAAACTGCTAGATACTTATTTTGTTTAAAATGATCCAAAAAATAAATAAAAAAATTTCCGTGTCGAAAAAATTTATTGTTACAATTTGTCGAAAAATAAAAAATTGTTTAAAAAAATTTGAACAACTTTGCGCCTGGGCGACCTTTTAAACCTTATTTTGGGGTATCTCATGAAAGTGATTATGTAAAAAAATCTCATGGGAATATTTTTTTCGATCGAACTCGAGTTTTTCGCATTATCCATTATAGTATTTACACATTTCTAAGTATTACTAATGACAACAACTTACCACTTAACTTAAATTATTATCAGTTTGGCATTTTTGTGCAGTATTAGTCTAAAAGCCGTCGGTGACAGTCGAAAATGTGGTCAAGTCGTGGTCGTAGTCGTGGTCGTACTCAGCAACAAGCTTTGGATTAATTAGCGGAACTAAAACAATTATCTGAATTATCAGTGACGATGAACATTTTAACCGCCTTCGAGAAGCTCCAGTGATGAGAGCACGGATAGCTCCGATAATGAAGCCTGTGTTAATGAAGATCTTCAAAATACTTCGACATCTATCATTGATGTAGAAACATTTGCTGATAGTACTGTGTGCGAAAAAATCAATCTAAACATTTCTCTTTGAGGTAGAGCAGCTAAACGAAATATTCTGAAAGACCCTTCTGGACTCGCATCATATGCAAAAACAAAAATTATTGTCGGATCTGTTTCAAGTGCTTTTCACTTATTCATTGACGATTATATTTTGAAACACATAAAACGGTGCACAGAAGTTGAAGCTTGTCGGCAATTGCAAAATGAAGAACGGAAAATTTCACTAGAAGAAATTGAAGCATTTGTTGGGCTTTTGTATGCCCGTGGAATTTTAGGACAAAACAGTTTTAGTCTGAAGAGCTTGTGGTCAACAAAGTGAGGACATCCGATTTTTTTAAAGACAATGTATTGAGATAGATTTTTACAAATAATGCGATTTAGACGTTATAACATCCGCTATGACGCCAAATATTTTAGGGCAATAAATTTTATCTAATTTCAGAGGTTTGAGAGCGATTTTTTTAAAATTGTCAATCATGTTTTATACCTAACGAAAACATAATAATTGATGAACAACTTTTCCAACAAAGGCGAGGTGCATATTTACGCAATTCATGGCTAATAAACCCGATAAGTTTGGAATCAAGTTCTGGCTGGCTGTAGATGTAGATTCTCGATATCTCCTTAATCATTTTTTTTGTATTTAGGAAAAGATGACACTCGTCCCTCAAATGAAAGACTTTCTGACCATGTAGTGTTGAAGCTGATGAAACCCTACCTGAAAAAAGGACGAAATGTAACAACTGATAATTTTTTTACTTCTATCCATCTTGCTCAAGATTTCGAACGAAATACAACAACAATTGTAGGAACAGTCAATAGAATTCGAAGAGTAATACCAAAATCCTTGAAAAATAAGAAGCAAAAAACTGCATTGTAATTGGTTAGGTACCAAGATAAAGCAAATAAAAACGTTATTTTATTTTCAACACGTCACTCGTCAATAGCAGTCGAAGAAGCAGAAAAGAAAAAGACAGAAGTTATAAAATTTTAAAATCAAACTAAATTTGGTGTCGATGTTGTCGATCAAATGGCAAAGAAGTACATGGTAAAAGTAAGTTCAAGACGGTCGTTGCAAGTTTCTTATAATGTATTGGATTTGGCTGCAATCAATCTTCTTCTTCTTCAGATGCAAATCCACTAATGGATGTTAGCAATCACATTTTCCATTAATTCTCTATTTCTTGCAATTTGTATCAGAGATTGTGTGTCGTTAATCCCTGTTTATTGCCTTATGTTTCGGAGCCAGGACATTTTCTTGCGTCCCATTTCTCTCTTGCCTTTAATTTTACCGTCGATTATAAGTTGGAGGAACTGGTATTTTTCATTTCGCATGATGTGAGCTAGATACGCCGTTTTCCTTTTCTTGATGGTTTCGAAAAGTTGGCGTTCTTGGTTTATTCTTTTAAGGACATCTATATTAATTTGTGATTTTCGCTGTCCATGGTATTTTTAGAATACGGCGATAGAGCCACATTTCGAAAGCTTCTAATCTGTTTATATCCCTCGTTTTGAGTATCCAGCCCTCTGCGCCATATAGCAGCACTGACCACACGTAGCACTTAGTAAACCTTAGTCTCAGTTGAAGATCGAATTCTGAACAAGTCAGTACCTTCTTGAATTTTACGAAAGCTTGTCGAGCTTGCTCAATGCGACATTTTACTTCCCTGTCCGATGCCCAGTCTTCAAAAAGCCACGATCCCAGGTATTTAAATTTACTCACTCTTTCAATGGACTTAGTATTCAGTGTTATGGTGGAGTTTCAAGTGAATTCAAGTTTCTGGAGATGATCATAAATTTGGTTTTTTTGGTATTAATCTCTAATCCCATTCGCTTACTGTATTCTCCGATTATAGTGACAAGTTGTTGAAGATCGCCTATGTTGTCACAATTTAAGACACCATCATCAGCATATCGTATGTTGTTGATCAATACTCCATTTACTTTGATTCCCATCTTTGCATCCTCCAAAGACTCTTGAAATATGGCTTCCGAATAAATGTTAAATAAAAGAGGGGAAAGCACACATCCCTGTCGAACGCCCCTTTATATGTATGGGTTTGGATATAGAATTGTCTATTGTTAACTGTGCCGTTTGATGACAGTACAAGTTTTCAATGCATCTTATGTCTTTTTGGTCTATATCAACTTTCTTGAGGATCTGCATTAACTTGTGGTGTTGGACACGATCAAACGCTTTTTGGTAATCTAAAAAGCATAGGAACATATCCTTCTACTGATCGTAACAATCAATGCCTGGTCTTTTTACAAAGTTGTCACGGACAAGAAGATTTCAGGTCGCAAATTTATCTTGGATCTCGTAGAAAAACTAACTATGGACCTAACGAACAGAGCTTCATCGGCAAATCAAGAAAATGTATTGAACGCACCCAGTTCTAGAGAAAAGAGAAAGAGAGAGGAAGAGAGAAAGAAAAAGTGCAAAACATCATTTTGTTATAACAAAATCAGTGATTTGTGTGACAACTGTAAAAAAAAGTTGTGGCAAGTGTCCAAGAACAGAAACAATATGTATGTAATCAATGCTTACAGCGCATGTAAATAATAAGCACTTTTTTATTAAGAAAATGTTTATTATTAATCTATTTTATACTTTTTCAATAAATGTGTTTCTTAATAAATTTTTAGTCAATTGAAACACCCCGAAAGTAAGAAATGGTCGAATTGACCACCGCCGTCCTTGCAGGTAGATCGCTTCAGCCGTCTTTTTAATGTTAAATAAAATAAAAAATGTCCCAAAAGACTAAAAACGATGCTGTGTGATTTATTGGAATATCAAAAATAACATAATCGTAGTAGTCAATTAATAGTAAATATCAAAATATTAAATTTAATCATGCATGTTAACGCAATGGAAAAACTACGTATGGATATTTTAGTTAAAAGTGGCGTCTTTCTCTTTTATTGACCACAGACCTTCATCTTAGTGTCAGTAGTTCACACTAAAGGAAAGTTATTTAATTTGTTTAGCTAAAATATATGCCAAAAAAATTGCTTGAATTGCTTTCTTAAACAGATACAGCTGCACAGATAAGCCCTTCCCCATGTGTACCAGTCTTATTACAGCTTAGAAATTGACAACCATATACCACCCTCCATTGCTAGAATAAATCGTTGGGAAATGTATTTTACCGGAAGTTTGGTTCTTGGGTGCACGTCTACTTGAAAATTATTAATAAATGTGATTAATGCCACTTTGGTTTGCATTAAACCAAGGCGAGCTCCTAAAAAAATAAAAAAGTATTTTATTATTTAAGAAAATACACAATATTATTATGTATATTACTTTGAGATTGAATTTTGATCTATGATGTTTATAATTAAAGTTAAGGTAAACAGGGATGAAATTATCAAAAAATATATTTTAACATAGCATAATCATTAAATATTATGTTAACATGGAACTAAGCCACAAATAATTATAATGAAAATTATATTTCATACTTAACGAATGCCGCCGCGCGCCTACTCTTGTGATTTTAAAAGCGCGCCCACCCGAGGGTTAACTGTTGTCTTCGTCTGATGTTTGTAACTAAGAATATTTAAAAAAAAAGTTATTGGGCAACAGGAGTTGGCTACCGAATTTAGAAAACTGATGTTTTAAATATTTATTGCTATACTGAATGGGACAATTATTTTATATGACTATAATTTTTGATATGAACATTAGATAAATAAACATAAATAAACAAAAATAAACAGTATAGGTACTATTATTTGCATGAATAACCTGGACTTTGTTTGTGTTTTTTAAACGACAGATCAAGAACTTGATTGCAATTTCTCTCTAACTTCCTCCAAGTAATTTCGATACGTGCGACATATGTCCAATTACTCCAGTATATGACCGTTTTGGAGTATAATTTTCCTCGTCACGACCCATCTGCTTGAAAACTTGCATTAAGGTTCTTCTTATTCTTTACTTTACTTTTGAACTTAATTCGAGGGTTGCTTTCACCTGGGTGGACAAAGCCACCTCTTCTCGGGATTGAAGAAAGATACGATAATTCTAAGCAACTTTTATTTAATAGAGTTCTTTCACTAAATCACTTTTTTTTAGTTAATTGCCAGAGAAAATTTTTTTTCCAAATCAAAATCACGTTTTCAAACATTTTTTCTTTATAATTTTTGTAAGTATTTTATAGACTACTTCTAATAGCGCTATACCTTTATAGTTTTTGCACTCCGTTTTGTCTCCTTTTTTACAAATAGGACAAATAAGAGCACTATTCGATTGTTTCGGCATTTCTTCCTTTTGCCAACTTATTAGTGTCAAGTGAAATATCCTTTTCATCAACCTTTCGCCACCTTCCTTAAAAATCTCAGCTGGGATACCACTTTCTCCTGCACTTTTGTTATTTTTTAGGTCTTTTATTATTTCTTTGACTTCATTCAAAGTTGGTCGATAAAGTCTTCAAAGAGACTTCATCGCAGGTCCCTTCTTCATCTTCTTGCCAATTCTCATTTCCCTCGAGTTCCTCTTGTTGGTCTGTATTTAACCAATCTTCTCTTTATTTCTGCAATACTGTGGATTATTCTTTGTAGTTTCTCTGGACTTCTTGGTAGAAATTCTGTACCTCTTTGTTTATGTAGGTTTCTTCTGTTTTTCAATTGCTTTTCTAGCTGTTCTGTTTTCTTTTTTCTGCAAATTCTTTTCACTTCCCTTCTTGTTGTATTAATATTTTGTATATAGAACTAACTTGCTTATTGATCATAGTGCTTGATCAGATAGCAATAATTATGAGATTCCTGTTGGAGTTTTATTAAATAAAAAAAAACTTCCCTTCTTTTTGCCACATAGTTTTCGATTGCATTTTGGGTATTTTCTTTATCTCTTTGTAGTTGTGCCCTATTTTTTCTTGCCAAAACATTCCTACATTCTTCATCGAACCAGTCTTTTCCGCTGCTTCCGATATGGCTGTCTGTATATTCTACCATTTTTCATCTATATCCTGTTTGACTGGATTCTCTAGTTTTTTATTTGTTTCTTCCTCTAGTCTGTTTACAACCTGCTTCTCTTGAAGGCGCTTTAATTGGTAATTTAATCTATCTCTACCAGGTTTTGGTATTATTGGTAGTTCTTGTTTTAGTTTTACTATCATTAATTTATGGTCATTGTTGGTATCTGCTCCTCTGTAACTACTGCAATCGATTATTACCTTTTCATATTTCCTTTCAATTAGGACAAGATCTATCTGATTTTTTATTTTTCCATCAGGAAAAGTCCATGTTACCTAATTGCCTTTTTTTCAAAATACTTTGAACGTATTAGCGATACGAAAAATCTTAAGTAGTAAAAAAATATAATTTTGATCTTCTGAATATTTTGGTATTTGTTTTTCTGTAAGACAAAAATTGGTTAAGATATTTTTATTAAAATTTTTCATACACTCGCAATTATTGACTCGTTCAAGCCCTTTCAACTACAACCCTTTTAAAAATAAGGGTTAAGAAATAATTTAAATGACCTTATTACCCTTAAAAAAACCTACAAAGTGGTTTTTTAAGTACTTCATAGCTTAACAACTAACCGAGTTATGAGTAAAAATCCAATCACATATTTTAGGAGATATCAAAACACGAATAGTGGAGCATTGTAAGATACACATAATGTACTGTAATGTCTGTGTCTGTGCCTTATATTAAGCACAGACATACTTTCACCCATCCTTAAAAACTAGAAAAGGTTGTTTTTTTTTTAAGTTAAAATCAATTCATAACATAGTGATTAAAAAAATTACTGTATTTATAGTTTTAATGAAAAAAAAAACTACAACTAAATTTAATAATAAATATTCACCCTTAGAAATAAACAACCAAGGGCACAAGTAAAATTTTGAAATGGATGGTAAGTATACCTAACCTAAATCCAAATTCCAATGCAAATCAGTGGAGCCATCGTATTCACTGACATTGTTTTAACTATAACTAATCTAAACTAATATGAGTGAGATTTAGGAGTTAAACAGCTAATATTTAAAATTATGTTGTTTAATTCAATTATGTGCTTTAATTTACAATTAAATGATTTTTTCTAATAGGGGTAGCTTTTAACTACCCCTAAAAAATAACAAGCAACCACCAACCGACACAAGTCCAAAAGTAAAGTGGAGGGTAAGTGGAACCTAGATCCAAATTTTCATGCAGTTAAAAAAAAACAATTGATTCGAAAAATTACAGAGTATCGGCGTAATTCATATGGGCGGGTATGTTTTCGACGCTGAAGTACCTGAGGGTCTTAAAAGTACCCTTGTTTTGGACGCTGCCGGAAGGAAAATCGCAGGTACCAGATATTAGATATAATTAGGGTTTAATGATGGTCATTGAAATTTACTTAGTTACTAGTTATTAGTTTGTCAGAGAATAGTGAAAAGTGAACATGGAAATTTCAACGTTAGTTAGTAATCGTGGTAAAATTTTGCTCAAAGTGAACAGTTTTACTTTTTCTCAAGATAAAGTACTTAAATCAGGAGAAACGTATTGGAGGTGCGTAAAACGGTCGTGTAAAGCGAAGATATTCACGAAAGGGCCAGAAAAGTTAGTGATCTGAAGTAATCTAGAACATAATCACGAGTGTGATATCAAGACGCTTAATAGACAGATTGTGCGTAGCAGTGCCAAAAGGAAGGCTAAGGATAATTTGACCAAAAGGCCGTCCAAAATCATACATAGTGCGTTGAAAGAAAATGTAGATTACTTGAGCCACATGTCTGTTTAAAGACGTTAATTTAATACGAAATCAAATATACAGTGAACGGCGAATGGCTCAACCGAAACTGCCCAAAAGTAAAGAAGAAACTATTGCTGCGGTAAATATTATGAATATCAAAACACTTAAAGACGAGAATTTTATATTTGCGGTTGAACTAAGTTCTAACATTATCATCTTCTCGTGTAACACTAACATGCGTTTTCTGTGCGGCAATGAAACGATTTATATGGACGGTACATTTAGTTACTGTGCTCAATATTTCAAGCAATTTTTTACCATACATGTATTTATCAATGGACATTATATACCATTGTGTTATTGTTTACTTCCCGACAAATCGGAACAAACCTATATAAAACTATTTAATGTTTTGAAACGCAAATGTGAAGTAATTGTTCTAAAATTCAATCCAAAAATCATTTTCTCCGATTTTGAAATTGCTATCCACAATGCGCGTTTTGAATTTCCAAATGTTCACATCAAAGGGTGCCGTTTTCATCTTATGCAAGCTTGGTATCGTAATATCGGTGGTTGTCGCTTAATTCGGGAATATAAAATGGCAGACAGTGAAATATCTAAATGGCTGAAATATATTTTTGGGCTGCCATTTTTACCTCCCTCAGAAGTCGAAGAATCTTTCATATATGATTTTATGGCTATTCAACCAAAGGATTCAAAAATTGAAAAGTTTTTCGACTACTTATTGGACAACTACATTGGCAACCACGCAACATTTCCGTCGGAGAATGAGTGAGAGTTTACAATATTAACAACTAATGCTTGTGAATCGTTCCACTCGCGTTTTAATGATAATTTTTACCATGCTCATCCAAATATTTTCCATTTTATTAATGTTTTAAAAAATTTTCAAACTGAAACTTACATTAAAATTAATAGTGTCTGTAATAGTGAAAGTAATAGACTTAAAGATCCAAAGAGTAGAAAAAAAATTATGTTCGTTAGAAATAGGATACATGAGTATCAAACTAACTGTATCGATCGATTCCATTTCATAAAATGTATGTCGTATTTATTTCAAAGTGACAAATAAACCTTATCAAGCTTAATCTCTAGAATTTTATTACCTGACTTTCCATTTACATTTCAATTACACCCAGCGTCCAAATCATGTATGCAGAAACAGGTAATTTTATTTTTCAGTGTCGAATTTTAAATTTAGCTTCCAAATCATGCACACCCATTCATATCATATCAATTGTAAATTAGGTATTACTCTGTGGCATTTTTATATTATCTAACTAATTATTTTGTTTGAATAAACCTCTGTTTTAAACCTAATAACTTCTCAGGTGAAACTCGAAATGTTAACTATAACTTGTCCATATTCAATAAAAATTTTGGTTTAGTCCCAATAAAAATAGCAGATAATAAAAAATCCAAATCTCAACAAAAAAATAAACTTAGAATCATACTAAGACATATATTATAATGGTAACAATTATTTCTTAATTTTGTTATTTAACTTTTTTCTACTATTTGTTTATCGAGTTTAACACTTGAAAAAAAATAATTCTTCTGAAGAATGTTGTGATTATAAATACCTAAACAATATCGAGGACCCTCTCCAAATGTCAAGAACGCTGCTGGGTGCCTTTTGGCTTTATTTTCATCTGTAAATCGATCGGGATCAAATTTTTCAGGATCTGGATAAACATCTGGATCATTCTGAATAGCCAGTATTGGAATGATAACTTGTATTCCCTTTTTAATCGTTACATTAGTTCCAGGAACGGTGTAATCTTTAGTACATTTTCTGGGAAGATTTGGAGTAGGTGGATGTTTTCTAAGAGTTTCTGAAATGTATACATACAATAAGTATCAAATTTTCATATCTAACTTTTAATATAACGAACTAATAAAACAGACATAAATAAAGGATATAACATCATAGAGATTCAATGAGGTAGAGTATGTTTCAACTATATTGGCGGAAATTTCTTGGAACAGTAAAGCCTCATCAAACAAAGCAGTGGCGTTCCAAAAAATACTTATGATTTAAATCAAATTGTTAAAGATAGGTACACACAATTTATTAAACAAAGATATTAGATTATATTTTTGGCAATATTGTACTACATTTTAATACGTATTATTATAATATATCCAGAGTTACCAGCTGAAGTCCGTTTGAAGAGGTTTACTCTCCGGACACTGGAACTCACTTAAGCATGGGTGTATGTTACCTGAAGTAAAATTTAATTAAAATATTAAACATCATATAATATTATCAACATCATGTACAATCTTTGGTAACACATTATATTTTAAAGGGTTTTTACCCAAATATTTTGGTGGCTCAGGCATGGTAACCTGTATTTTAACCTGATGATGGAACAGTTGTTCCGAAAACGTTCGTGTTTAATGTTGCCCTTTTAAGGGTTTTTATAAAATAAAATATACCCACATACAAAGACTAACCTCTTTTTCTTTAGAGTGATAATGGTTCAGCTGAAGACAAACATACAACAAGTTAACTTAATTCAAGTATACGCACCAACAGCGGATAAAGATAAAGAGGAGATAGAACATTTTTATATGGAGTTAGATCTATCAATTTTATTAAAAAAGAAGACATTACAATAGTAATGGGGGACTTTAATGCTAAAGTTGGGAGAAGAAAAGTTGACGAATATGTTGGGGAGTTTGGAATAGGTAACAGAAACGAAAGAGGGGATAGACTTGTAGATTTTTGTCAAAATGAACATTTTGCAATAATGAACACAATGTTCGAACTACCCGATAGAAAATTGTACACTTGGAGATCTCCTGCAGACAACAAAGACCGTATAGTCAGAAATCAAATAGACTTTTTATTAGTCAAAAATAGATACAAAAACTCAATTACTTAAAGCAGTAAAAGCATACCCCGGAGCAGATGTCAACTCTGACCATAACCCGCTGATAGCTAGAATCCACGTGAAGCTTAAAAAGATTGTAATACCTAAAAATAAACCAACGTTTGATTACACAAAATTAAGAAAGAGGGAAATACATCAAAAAATGATCCAACAAGTCAACTCAAATCTAACAGAAGTGGGAGAAGAAATCTCAACATCAGAAGATGTCAATGAAAAGTGGAGCAATATTCAAGAGGCATTACTAAAGGCTGCTGAAGAAGATTTAAAGCCTAAAAAGACAAATAAAAACAGAAGTAGATGACTTCAGAAATTCTAGCATTAATGGAAGAGAGAAGAAAAGCCAAAGGAAGAAATGAGCCAAAATATCAAGAACCACCAAGTTAAAATAAAGATAAAAAAAAGGTCAAGGAAAAGTGGTTAACAGATCAATGCATAGAAATAGAAGAGTATGACAGAAAATACGACAGCTTTAATATGCATAAAATAATAAAAGAACTAACAAATACCAAAAAGCGAGCACACTATGGGACATCAAAGATAAACTAAGATTTTGGCAAGAATACATAATGAAACTATTCGACGATGATAGAATGATACAAGAAGAACCACAGGAACAAACAGGACCGAAAATAATAATGTGCGAATTAGAACAGGCAATTAGAAATGCAAAGACCACAAAATCAGTAGGCCCAGATCAGATACCCACTGAGTTAATTAAATGCATTGACGAAGAAACACTGCATATACTTTTAGATCTGTTCAACAAAGTATACACAACAGGAGTAATACCCCAAGATTGGTTGCGGTCCACGTTTGTAACACTACCAAAGACAGTACATGCGACAGAATGCTCCCAGTACAAAACAATTTCCTTAATAAGCCACTCACTTAAGATATTTCTCAAAATAAAAAATGGAAGACTATAAAAAAAAATCGGTTGCCTGTAAAGTCGGTTTTACGGGCGAAGATTTTACGTGACAACGTCTTTTTCTCGGTAGAATATTTATTAATATGAATATTATTAAATTGCACAATAGGAACAAGGAATTGAATGAAAATAAGAATTGCACAAATTTTAACTATAGAAATATATTTTGTTTACTAAAACATTGTACATGTAAACTTAAACTTAACTAATTTCTATTTGAGTGATTTTGTTGAGGATAGGACGATGATAGGAGAAATAGCATCGCACCAGCGGACCGATCATGTTTGAGTGGGAGAGAGACGCAAGGCATTCGCCGGTCCGGCGGGCCTCTCTCTCGTTCGGTGACTCATCGTAACAGACGTGAGCGGGCGTTACACTTTTTCATGAGTGACTCCGAGCCACAACCTAATTTAAGACGTTGTCACGTCAAAATAGAAGATATAGATGACACCCAGTTTGGATTCAGAGGAGGACTAGGAACGAGAGAGGCTCTGTTCGCTTTTAACGTTCTCGCGCAAAGACGACTTGATATCAACCAGGATCTCTATGTCTGCTTTATAGATTATCAAAAAGCTTTTGATAGAGTACGACATCAGAAACTCGTAAAACTGTTAAAAGAAAAGAATGTGGATAGTCGAGATATACGGGTTATTGTCAATATGTACTGGAATCAAAAAGCAAAGGTTAGAATCGAAAACAGAAACAGAAACAACAAAAATTAAAAGAGGTGTTAGACAGGGTTGCGTGCTGTCCCCATTGTTATTTAATCTGTACAGCGAAGCTATTTTTAAGGAAACAATATCAGAGGAACAACAGGGTATATCAATAAACGGAAAAATCTTAAACAACATAAGATTCGCAGACGACACCACTGTTTTTGCAGATAGTCTAGAAGCATTGCAACGCTTAGTAAATAGATTACGTCAAGTCAGTATCAAATATGGACTACAAATGAACGTTAAGAAAACCAAGTTCATGATTATTTGTAAGCAACATACAGTAGGAAGGCTAGATATCGAGGGAAAACAAGTAGAAAGAGTGAATAACTACAAATATCTGGGAACCTGGGTAAATGAAAACAATGACCAAGGTAAAGAAATAAGAACACGCATTAAAATTGCAAGACAAGCATTTATAAAAATGAAAACAATGTTTGTCAATCGAGACCTTCTTCTGGATCTGGGGATAAGAGTCTTGCGATGCTACGTGTTCTCGACTTTGTTGTATGGAATGGAAAGCTGGACACTAAAAGTGGATAATATAAAGAAGTTGGAATCATTTAAGATGTGGTGCTATAGAAGGATTTTGAAAATACCATGGACCCAACGAGTTACAAACGCAGAAGTGAAGGCTACAAAAGGATTGTGAGGTCATAAAGCACATCAAAACAAGAAAGCTGGAATATTTAGGTCACATTACCAGAGGTGCGAAATATGAGATATTAAGGCTCAAAATGCAAGGTAAAATCAAGGGTAAAAGATTCATAGGAAGACGAAGGATTTCCTGGCTGAGAAACCTAAGAGAGTGGTATAGTTGCAGATCAGTAGATCTTTTTAGAGCAGCCGCCAATAAGGTACGGATAGCTGTGATGATAGCCAACCTCCGATAGAAGAAGAAACTACAAAACTCCTTACTCTATAAAATGGATGTTTTTATAGCCATACGTGATACTTTTAATAATGATCTTACAAGAGCAAAACCGATTTAAGATACAAATGGTCATAAGGGACATTTGAATAAGTTACTATAGTTTTCGATGTAGATATTTTTAAAGTAATAAATAACAGAATTATTTGTTTCTTTTATATTATATATTATACTATTTATATAAAATACTATATTCTGCAGAAGTTACTGATCTAATTTACAGTTTTGCATTTTAATTCAATTTTCCTCCCCTGACTCTTCATCGCTCTCAACTAAATCAACTTAGAGTTCGACTTTATGAGGTACATAACTCTTTAAATTAAGATTTTTATAAAATCCATGGTACCTTGTGCGTATTTTGCTAGTATTACACAGCCACAGTATTCCGTTTAGCTTTTTTCCTTCAAATGTTAATGGTGCATCATACAGTTTCGGTTGAAATTTGATGGTAGTGGAACGCCGTCTTCTGCATTTTCGATTTAATTTTGTCACAAGTTTTAAAAACCATCATCCAATTCGTATTTAAACATTGTATAATTTTTGTGTTCATCCGAACATTTTATTTCTCGTATTTTGCTAACTTTTATTGATTTTTTTCGTTGTCAATTTTCCAATTTTCGAATCAGTCAGTTGTTTAAAGTTAAAAAAAAACTATCTCGGGCGATTTCCGTAACATCATTAACTCTTTCTGTAGTTTTATCCATTCTGATTAATGTGGCCCACTATTCTAGCACATATACAACCTATTGCCTTTTCTTTGAATTTTTAATAACAGCGTGCGTTCTGTTACCGCCGTTTTGATTGTGGCCTTTTTCCAGAAATCTGTCACCCACTATTGTCTGAGTAGAATATTATCGTCTTAATACTACGTTTTGCCTTGAGATCTAAAAATTTACAGAGGCAACTTGCAACTTCATTTGGACCTCTTTTAGCCACCTGCTCATGCCAGAAATAGCTGCAAAACTGATTATTTCCAACATCATAAACTGTAAAGGTATATGTAGAGTATTTTCTTTTGTAGTAAAAATCACTTACGTTAGAAAAGGCGTAGTTAAAACATTTTGAAGGTCAAAGCAAGCTACACACAAGCTCTTACTCTCACAAGGTTCTGATAACTTCTTTGTTTTTCATACGGGGCAATTTTGCTTTTTCAGCATCTCCAGCTATATTAAAAATAGAACAAACGGTACACTGGTGTTTTTTCGTTTAAAGAATTCAATAATAAACAGTTCATTGAAAATATCTTATCTATACTGGCGTGACGTGGCAACTGTAGTGGTGTTATTTTGTTCACAATACTGATTGAACAATCGGTATATTTTTTAGATACTTAGCCCTTTTCAAGGTACATTTTCGTCGTATTTTTACGCGTATAATAAAAAGGTACTACAGGAAACTATATTATGTGATTTTTTACGTTGTCTATAAGTTGTGGTGATAGTTTATGTGGTCTGTTAATGTGTTTTCAACGTTTATCTTCCTCTAATGATCCACCATCTTTCAGTTTTCTTAATTCTGTAGTGATCCAAGTTTCTGTAACGTTAAGGGTTTCCAAGAACATAGTGTTCAATCACAAATTGATCTCTTAATTTGTAATCTCACATTATTCTTAACTTCTTAACATTTTGTAGTTTCACCCTGTATAATTGAAACATTGTTAAATACATCGAGTAATATTTTAATAATTAGAGTCCATTCACCTGCAAATCAGCAAACTTAATAAATTGCCAATAATATATTTTCTAATTGAACTTTCTAAGTGTTTCAATAACGGACTAGATTAAATTGTATTATAAGCTCATAGTTCAAAGTTTGTTAGTATGATAGAAGCAATAACCTCTGTGCTGAGCTAAACATTATTTGTGAGATTATAAATTGGGGATTTGAGCTCATTCGAACGCAGTCTATTATAGAAAGTTACCTAACCAAGAACTAGAGTGTAATTATTAGTAGCTGTCAATAAAACTATAATTTTTACTCCACGACCAATCGGACAATCCGGCATTAGAAAACAATTCGATCCTGATATTTACATCGAATCTGTCCAATAGTTTTGCAAACACGTTGTTCTTGATTTTTCGAATGTTGAAGTAATATTCTCGAGAGTAATTTCTCTATCTGCTCTAGCTATTTTGGTAGCACATTTTATTCTACATGTGTTTGCGCATGGTTCACCCATCTGTCTTCTTTTTATTTTATTACCTTTTCGATTTTCTTGTTTGAGTCCTAGATTTAGACTAGTTTTAGATTTTTCATCCACCCACTCACTAATGTTTCTAATTTTTTCCTACTTACTCTCTCTATCTTGCCCCTGTTTCTTCTCTGTCTATTGTTGGTTGTTTCAGTTATATTGTTATTAGGTTCAAATATTACTTTAGGGATATTTTCCTTTTTTGTCGAAATGTGACATGGGTCATTTTAAATATTGTTTTGAAGCTATTTTCTTGAGGAATATTAAAGTAATTACTATTTTAATGGAAATAAACCATAATTTAAGTTTAAAATAAGTTGATTGACTTAAATAAGTGTCTGATAAATGTCGACAAGTGTTTAACAAGGATTTATTACTACATACTAAAAACTTCCCTCATCAGTGGATAAAAAAAGCCAGTCGGTTTTTAAGCTCAAAAGAATGCGAGGATGGAGCAAGACAGAAGAAATCATTGCCTTAATATTTTAAAGAAAGAAAGAAATTTGAATGATTGTTGTGTGTGTGTGTGTGTGTGTGTGTGTGTGTGTGTGTGTGTGTGTGTGTGTGCTGTTGGTTTCTTTTGACTGTGGACTTAATCCATTAGCCGAACTAAAATTACTCTTATAATTATATCTCTTATACTCATCATATTTATGAATATTTATAACCTATTTGATAAAAATGATTTACAATAGTAATTCACACATATATTATACAGGTACCTACATATATATTTTGGTGAGCATTTTATTTTGTTTTTATGCTATACTAAATACTAATACTACTAATAACTATTAAATTATATATATATATTTTTTTAACACAGCGCTAGGGCATAAACCTGGTTCAACACCTCGGAGGTTTAGGCCCTCTTTGTGTGTTTTTTTTATATTTTTTTTATTTGCATTTCTTTTTTTTTATTTTTTTTATTTACCTATTTTTTTTTAATTTTCATATTTTAATTTTTACAATAAAATTTCACAATTTTAGTTTTATATTAATAATGTGTTTAATTAGGATCTCATAGATACTTTTATCTTTAGTAGCAATCAAAGCTTGTAGATTAAAAGGTATTCTTATATATTGTGTAATATAAATTTGAACTATAAAATAATCTTTTTCTTTTTTTTTTAATTTACAACCTAATATCATATGTTCTGCGGATCCTAATTCTCCACATTCACAACAGTTTTTGCCTGACAGTCCTATTTTATGTTTATGTTGTAGCGTTTTAAATTTGGTGGAATATTTTCGTTTTTCTGTTTGCAAATGAATTTTAAAACGATCAATATATTATGGCATTTTAAGTTGAGATTCTAAATATCAAGTTTTGGTATTCAGCTGTTTTTGTCTTTCGTCGTTAAAACGCAATAAACTGGAATATTTAAAAGTTAGTTGTTTCGAGTCCCCTAATATAATATTGCAAGTCAGGTATACGGTTTTTCTAAGACGTATTAACTGAGAATATTTTTTTTGTCTTTGTTTACATTAATATTCCCCTATTCTCTGTATGTATTGTGAGGTAAAAAATTTCCAGTTAACCAATTTAAAAGTAAATAATAAAGAAGTTTTTTTGTTGGTTCGTTGCTAAGAACGAGGTCAAAAAAGGGTAGATTGTTTGTTTTAAGCTTGTAGGCAAAAACTAGCTGTGAGACGTAAAGGGAAATTTATTTTGCGTTGAAATTTGTAAAATGTAAGGCACTGAAGGAGTCGACATTTAAGCCCCAAGCAGAGCAGACGTGCTACAATGGAGTGAAGCAAGAGATGCCAGAGTAGAAAGATTTTTTTTTGTATTATGTCTTAAGACCGGTTAAGGTGATAATACTCTCTGCAATATGGCAGTTTAAAACATAGTAATCACCATAAGATTTGTGAACCGGCACTGAAGAAATTTGGAAAATTATTATATAGGATGTCCCCGTTGTCAGCTTGCTTCCTCCACAGAAAATAATTCTACATCTCTTGATTGTTCGTCCCTGAGTATGGAAATGGTTTGCTTTGTCCCTGTTGGAGAATATGTCCAGATAGAGTCCCATAGATGTTAACAAGTTTTTTTGAAAGTTAAGTGCTAAACAGTGAAATCAAGGTAACATTTAACATATTAATTTTAAAGTAAAGACAGACATTATTTTGATAATTATTAATAATTTCTTTCGTTAAAATTTAAAAGGATTTTGTAATAATTAATAAATTGTAAATTTTATGGTTTAACTTAGTTGTCATTTTTTTTAATTTAATGCTAACATATGACAGCTGGCTTCATTTGTTTGGATATTTATTTGTTTTGTTTGTTTTAAAAAAAGGTTAATCTCTGTGCGGTAACATTTGAAAGTTTTTGTAGTATCTCCAACCCCTTTGTAAACGGAGTTTGTAAACGGACACATGTAAGTTTTTTATTCTGTATTTGGCAACTATTTATATAGTATATTTTTTGTGCCATTTATATGTTTGATAACTGTTTGTTAGAGACACAAATAAATGTTTAATTTATTGCCCCAACCATTTTGTTTTTATTTTAGAAAATCTCCTAACCTTTTTGTATGTTTACTTTTTAGGAAGAAAGAAACTTTCTTTCCTCCAGCAGTAAGTAACCTTTTTATTTCATTCATTGTGTAGATACCCCAATCCGACCCATTTATTTTAACTTATCCACGACCCCAGCTCTCCAACAACCAACTGAGTGTCGTTCGCATTAGTAGCGTTTATTTTGCTTGCCTTATCTTTGCCCCCATAGTTTCTGCCCCCAATTTTTCTACCCCCATGTTCTTACCCTATGGTAAGCAAAATAATTTCGTTACAATGTTGTTGACTGATTGTTGATCTTATATACAAAGAATACTATCCCCAACTTGCAGTACAACTGAACGCAAAATCAGATCTGATATAAATAAGAGAAAACTTCTTTTATATCAAGGCGAAGGATTTGCCCACAAAAATGTTTTGACATTTACTCTAAGAAATTTTCTTGAAAACTAAAGATATCATTAATATCGAAAATATTGTATATACTTGTTCCACCATGTCTGTATTGCATAAATATAAAAAGACAAAGACACTTACCATAAATCACTTGTTCCAAATATTTCATTTCCATTATTGCATCGTAAGTCAATTCATTATTGTGCTTATTTAACACAGTTTTAATTTCATCTCTAAGTTTTTTCTGAATATATTGATTTCTAGCTAACTCCAACAAAGCAAAACTTACAGCAGTTGACGACGTTTCAAAACCAGCAACAAAAAATAGTAAACACTGTGCTGCCAGTTCATTAAAAGTTATAAAATTAGCGCCATCTTTTTCATCCTCTTGCTTGAATATAAACTTGTCGTCGGCAACTTTTCCTCGATTTTTCAATTGCAACAGCAAGTGCATAAAGTCCTTTGGGCTAATCATATTTGTTTCCCTATAATCAATAGTTTTTTGTACTACATTAAGAAAAAAATTATTAACGTCATTAGGAAATTGCTTTATATTAAGAAAATTTATAAGTTTCAGCGGTAATATAAACGTAAGTATCTCTTTGAAACGTTCAATAGCATTTAAATCAAATAACTTGCGTCCTTTATGCCTAAATTCTTCGTTTGGATTTTTTAAAGAATTACATTCTAATCCAAATCCAATTGATGCTATGACATCAGTTGTAAATCTGGCTACTACGTCTTTTATATCTAATACTTCATTAAATTTAGCATGTTCTTCTAGAACTTCATATAATCCCTTAGATGTAGAACAAAGAGTTTGAAACATCATTTTAATTTTTCCTAAAAATATGTATATATAAATTAATTAATAAGTTAGTGTCAAAATAACTGTAAAAGTTAAAGTAAACATTTTAAAGTTCTCCGCGAAATTTTGTGATTTAATAAGTCCTGAACACAGCTTAGTCCTATTTGAGAATTAACAAATTAACAAATTAACTCCTGGCTGCTTTTATTCGTAAGTTGATTTACTTATGAGAACTAATATGTGGATAATTGTTACTGGTCATTAAAGTGGGACGAAAAAGGCAATTTTTTTTTTATGGAAAATGCAGTTGGCTTAAAAAAAAGTCCCAAAATGAGTAGATAATAAAACATTTTTTTTGGTTTCAATTAAAAAAAAATAGCCGCGTCCCAAGACGTTGAAAAAAATTTTTTTTTGATAAGGTGATCGGGTTAAGTGTAAATCTGCGGCAAGTGTAACCTATAAGTTTATTTAAATATTATAAATGAGTTACCGTGGTGACATCTACAAAACAGTAATGGCACTATAACAGTTGTTTGTATGTGGTTTGTTAAACTTTAACTACTGGTTTTCAAGCTTGATATAATTAAATCATAATTAAATCTTGCCTATAATAGTAGCTGGTAAGTAAGTTCATAGTTCGAGGTATAGTTTTAGTATAATTATTATTATACTTGGTCATTTCTGTCTCTTGGAGTTTCAAAATTTAATAAGTAGTACAATTATATTCTTTGTTGTCAATTCTTGCATCGAATTTGAAATCAGTTGCGGTTTGAAGTAAAAAGGCAAGTAAGTACACATGCCCCTCAGAAATAATTTGGCGGAAAAGTATAACCGGTAGCATAGGGAAAAGTATAATCCTGCATGGTATACCTTAGAGGAAGTGGGTACTGTTTAATAATACATAATTATTAAGTACTTAATAAACAGTACGTACTTTTTCTAAGGTAAATCATCGGAAACAAATTTTAGGCCGTACAATTTGTTGCTGACCATTTTCTTATTTTCAGATCACTCTTGTGCTTCAAAATGGTTCGCAATTACGTCCGGAAAGAGCAAAAGCCCAGTTATCAGCTAAAACTTTAAAAGTGGCTGTAGAAGAGGTCAAAAGTAAAAGAATTAGCTTCTATAGAGCAGCAAAAGTATATTACATATCCAAAGCAACACTTTTTACTCATTTAAACGGAGGAGAAAAAAGAAAAACTTAAACACAAAGAAGACCCACTGTCCAATATCAAATCTTCATAATTCATATCCGAAATTGGACAGTATAATTTTATCACCCAGTAGACCGAATGAATGTATTTGTTATTAAATACACACACGTAGTTAATTAGGTTACATACACATTTGGTCAATTATAAATAATAATTTGGACATCAGTCAAAAGAACTGACAAAGTTAAACAATTTACATAAATTAAATACACATATCACGCTAGGTACGCGAAAAATATTGACCCAAATAGAATTTATATAAAACTAATATCTCTTGACTAGAGAAGCATTCAATCAATATTCACTCAACGAACATATAGTCTTCAACGATCAACTTCATCAGTCTCTACTCAAAGTAATCCCGGGTCTACACCCATAGTGTACGTCTCAACAATAAACTCTGCTACTATTATTTGGTGTTTCCATTACAACAGAACGAACATCTTCACTGAGCCAACGAAGGGAATTTGTTCATGGTCCTATCGAGAAACAGAATACTTCAAGGAAGTTTGAGAGAGCCTATACAGTCCACGACAGCAACACCCTCAGTAGCAGAGAGAGACCACTAGACCCGGGAGAACGAGAGCAGTACCAAAGCCAAGAGCCATACTAGAGCCGAGAGCAGTACCAGAGCCGAGAGCGGTACCAAAGCCGAGAGCCATACTAGAGCCGAGAGCGGTACCAAAGCCGAGAGCCATACTAGAGCCGAGAGCAGTACCAAAGCCGAGAGCCATACTAGAGCCGAGAGCGGTACCAAAGCCGAGAGCCATACTAGAGCCGAGAGCGGTACCAAAGCCGAGAGCCATACTAGAGCCGAGAGCGGTACCAGAGCCGAGAGCAGTACCAAAGCCGAGAGCCAGACTAGAGCCGAGAGCAGTACCAAAGCCGAGAGCCATACTAGAGCCGAGAGCAGTACCAAAGCCGAGAGCCATACTAGAGCCGCAGAGCAGCCAAAGGACAGGACCGATTGCAGAACCCACCAGAAGCGAGGGATCCTCAACGTCTAAGAACACAAAAAACCGTAAGTTTTTGAATAATTACAAAATCTTCCAACTTTTACAATCTTACAATTAAACAAGTTTTTTTTTATTACAATTTAACAATTTAGAACAACAATCTCCACTCTATCAATCGTATAATAATGTACTTTAGAATGCATACCATTTAAATAATACAGAGAATTGATAAAACAAAAATAAACGTCATTCACAACTATAATTAACTAAACAGTAATTTTGTACGACAATTTGAAAAAAGAAACGTTCATACATATAGCTTGCTTTTAATTACAATTAAATATTTTATTTCGAAAAATTAAAATAATTACGTAGCAAATAATTTCATTTATTTTGATAACAATATATATATATATATATATATATATATATATATATATATATATATATATGTATATATATCATTATAAGAGTGTGTGGATTACATCTTGACCTACCTCAATGCAAAGAATAGCACAGCAGGCAAGGTCAAACTCATATTTCGCTAAATTGCACATTCCGATAGAAAAGAAAGTGTTATAATACAGGTATACTTATTTAATACATAACGTACATTTAGTATTGTCTAATATATTTACCGCTGAATGTAAAAATTTTAAAATAATCATGGAGAGTCTATACGTTAAGCAAGCGGAATTAGGAACAGAAATAGTGAAACTCGTTTCAAATACAAAAAAGGATTCCCAATCTCGGAAAAATCAACAATACATCCGGGATAGACAGGAAAAATTAGAAGAATATTGGGCAAAATTTTTAAATAACCACGAAAAGCTGCTAGAAGGGGGTATAACGAAAGAAAAATATTTTGAAACAAAATACTATGATCAGGTATTTAAGACATACATTGAGGGGAAAACCCTGTTGGAAGAATATGGAAGGGTGCTGAAAAGAGGAAAAGCACCGAAAGTAAAGGAGATACAGATAAGAAAACAAAGAATCGAGGAATTATTACGGCCAGAAAATGAACAAGACTTGCAGGAGGATGAAGAATTGCAGTCAGAGTTAAGAGAATACATGGAAAAGGTGAATACACTAATGATTGAAGCAGCAGTAAATGAGGAACTGGACGCTACAGATATTGGAGAAGTAGAGAGAATAAATCATCTAAAGAGGAAAGTCAGGGAGGTTTTAAAGAAAATAAGGCCAGGAATGCAACGGCCAGAAAGCACACAGAGGAGGGACGGTGTGACATTGCCGCAGGTAAAAATCCCTGTGTATGAAGGCAGATATGAAACGTGGAGAATTTTCCACGATCTGTTTACTGAAGTAATACATGAAAACGACCAGTTATCAAACGCAGAAAAAATGCAGTACCTAAAAACTCAAGTAAGAGGGGAAGCCAACAGAATGATACAACACTTAAACATATCCGAGGCCAACTACGAAGTGGCCTGGAACATGCTAAAAGATAGGTATGAGAACCCAAGGATGATATTGTTTAAATTAATAGACAGGATGCTACTAGCGCAGGAGGTAAAGGAATCTTCTGCTACAGCATTGAAATCACTACATGACACCTTCCACGAAAGTCTGGAAGCCATAGGAGGGTTAGGAACAGACACGGAAGCGTGGAGCCCATTGATAGCCCGAATTATCATAACGAAATGGGACAATGAAACTAGGAGGCTGTACGAAAACCACATTGGAGACAGTAGAGAGATACCGACGTACAAATCGACACAAACATTCCTACAGCGAAGATTTCAGACACTGGAACTGCTGGAGTCAGAAAAAAGACAAGAGAAGCAAGGAGGATCTCTTAGGAAACCAAGAACACATTGCGTGATATGCAACGGAGATCACGGAGTACCGAACTGCAGAGAATTTCAGGAACTCAATGTAAGAGACCGGAACAGGATGATAAGAGAAAAAGGATTGTGTACAAACTGCCTAGCACATAAAAAAGAAAAACAATGTTATTCACAATATAGGTGCAGACACTGTGGCGGAGACCACCACCATATGTTGCATTATGAAAAAGTAGAAGACAAAGCACAAAAACTAGAAACCGAATATAGCACGTTACGAATACAAACGATTACATTACAAGTTATGGACTTCATAAACGAATATACTCAATTTTACGAGGGAATATTAAACCTTCACTATAACCACGGACACTTCATTGATATAGTGAAACCGGGTGAAATAACCAAATTAATAGGGAAAGCAGGGCAGATACTGCCTCAAGGGGTCGAAATACGACGACAACCCATTATAGAAACAGAAGTCAGTCATGACGACAGATATATAACAGTCATCGGCTACTTCATAGTGACAGGGAAAAATAAGTACAGCATGCTCAAAGTCACGGCCATACCACTTAACGTTGAGGGGTCGGTGTTGCGCACATTTGTCGCCCCAAGGAATCTACTGGTCGTAGATTATAACACACTGCACTACTTCGAATTGACCACGGAAGATAGAGAAAGGTGCTTACTGTTGACAAAGGCGCAGATAGCGTGCTCACCAACGGCTATAAGAAACATGGATACCCAACCAAACTGCATACTAGAAGAAATTTATGAGCGATCTAAGAATAGCACATGTCCAGTGGTAGCCAGGACAATACAGACAGCTCAATGGAGTAAGATGGGTACTCCCAACCTCTGGCTAGTTATCACGCCAGTCACGATACACATATCCATTATTTGCGATGGAAATCGGAGCGAAAGAGTACTGGAACGAGTCACATTCCTGAAGCTTTCACCCAAATGTATCGCCCAAACAAAAAATATTACATTACTCCCCACTAGCAGTGGGGTGGACAGAGCAGTGACGAGTTACCTGAAGTCGCCAATCACTCCCGTGGCCCAACTGGTGGCGAGGACACCCCGCAAGTTTAACACGCCTCTAAACACCTACCTTGACATACCAGGAGGAGAGCTACGTCATGTGTTACTTGAGGAGGAGAGTCTGGAACAAGAAATGACGCATACGCAGTGGCGATCGATTCACGAATCTAATTGGCATTATTTTGTGGCCACCGGGATCATTACTATAATGGTAATAATTGGGATACTCACGTTATGGAAGTACCGTCCTGTTGCACGACTATGTCGTTCAGGGAATCCACAAACTCAGACTAACGAACAGGAAGTACCTGTATTAGTTAGTAATCGGCACAACAATGTACGGTCGACTTCCCAAGTTGACATCCCACTTTCCACATTTTCATCCAATTGCCCTAATTTTAATCTAGAGATAGAGTCGGACATTGATAGCTAGGGTACGGTTGGAAGATTTTGATTATTCTTAAACTATTTATAATTTATCATGTTTGAATTTTACTATGTTATGTAATACTTATATGTAAACTTTGAGTATTGACACTTGGGCCAGATTGCCCGATTCCGCAGTATGTCCAATATCAAATCTTCATAATTCATATCCGAAATTGGACAGTATAATTTTATCACCCAGTAGACCGAATGAATGTATTTGTTATTAAATACACACACGTAGTTAATTAGGTTACATACACATTTGGTCAATTATAAATAATAATTTGGACATCAGTCAAAAGTACTGACAAAGTTAAACAATTTACATAAATTAAATACACATATCACGCTAGGTACGCGAAAAATATTGACCCAAATAGAATTTATATAAAACTAATATCTCTTGACTAGAGAAGCATTCAATCAATATTCACTCAACGAACATATAGTCTTCAACGATCAACTTCATCAGTCTCTACTCAAAGTAATCCCGGGTCTACACCCATAGTGTACGTCTCAACAATAAACTCTGCTACTATTATTTGGTGTTTCCATTACAACAGAACGAACATCTTCACTGAGCCAACGAAGGGAATTTGTTCACCCACCGTACTATCTTCAGATGTTAAAAAAAGTATTGCAGATGGAATTAGACAAATAACCCAACAACCCAAGAAAAAAAGCATTGATCCTTTTTTTACCAACAAATTTTTTTAGTTGCTCAAACGTATTTTTAAAAATCTCAGTTCTAGCTTAAAACAAAATCTTGATGAAACAACTCGTTGTCTCTCCCATTCAGGTATAGTCACGTTCAATGACCAAATTATCCACAAGGATTTATTTGAGCCTGAAATTTGTCAGCGGTGGATAAGTCATTGCAGAGAAGTCAAAGATAATCAATAAGATATGGTGAACATTCATGTTCAAACAACCACTACCTCAACTAAAATTGACGATAAAAAAAGTATCTTAGTAGAGAGATACTATCATCATTAAGCCCAAATACGCAAAACCATGTTTATATCGGGCAAACACAAGAAAGAATTGAGTCATCAGTATCAGCTAACAGCACACAAAATGATGTTAAATCAGAAACTACACAAGAAAGTTCGTTTGGCTTGAGAAATTTTTAAGATGTTTTATTGGAAGCTATTAAACAAAAACCTTTAACTAGTATGAAAAGATAACGTGTCTGTTTTGGAGCAGAGGTAATTACTTCTGCCACTAATACAAAATGTAAAGGCTAAAAAAATAAAAAAAGACAACCTCAATTCAGTTAATGTATTCAAAGATAAAAAAGTCAAAGTCATGCAAGAGAATAATTTACGGATCAGAAGAGGAGTGAGATAAAATATTTGATTTCGTTCAGAGTAAAATGAACTTGAGTTACAAGAACAAGATAATGATTTCATGGAGTCCTTAAATAAAAAAATTTCAGCAATCAAGGAAAGACACTGTCTGCTTGTTATGATTGCTGGTAAAAAAACTACCATGCACATTGTTGGTCAGGTTGTAGATGGAATTTCGAAGAAAGATAGGTCATATAGCATAAAATTAGGAAGGACAGCTTCCAAAACTATTTCGACTTTTAGGTCGTCAGTAGTAGGATGATATTAGACTCTTCGCAGAGTGGTAGAAATGTGGTACCTACATGTGGTAGAAATAATCAGTTAACGTTTGCAGTAGGTTTTGATGCCTATCAACTGTTAGAATAATTTCTCGTTTAATTTTTTTCTATCCTTATTTTTTTTATTAAAATTGTTCTGAAGCTAAATTTTCTCAGTGGAGAAAACATCTTATTATTTACGAACCCACAAAAAAGAACAATAGAGAGCATTGTGCAAACTTGAATTGGAAAAGTCTACTAAGATTAAACAAAACATAAGCAAAGGGAAACTAAAGGCTTTAAGCTGAAAATTTGAAAACAAAATTTAAGATCTAATAACAAACGGACCTCTTACAAAATTAACAAAAGATTTAACTAAGCCTTCGAAAAACAGAATATGTAGAACTTTATTCAACTTTAAAGATTGTTTTCAAAAATTATCAATGAAGATTAATTACAAATCTTTACAGTCAGACTATGGAATATGGAATTTAATTCAAATAATGTGTTAGTGAGCTTTGACATAATTAGTTTATTTACAAATGTACCATTAGATAAGACTTTGAATATAATCAACACAAAATTAGAGAGTGATGATATATTGGCCACTAGAACAATTCTAAATATATCAGCTGTAATAGAGTTATTGATATTATGTACTGATAATACCTATTTTTAAATAAATAATGAATTCTATAAACAAAATTTTGGTCCAGCAATAGGTTCTAGTTTATCTCCATTACATATTGTATTTGCTGATATATTTATGGAAGATTTTGAACCAAATATTATTTCTAAAGAAATATTTAAACTCACAATATGGTGGAGATATGTATATGATGTATTCTCAATTTGGCCTCATGGATACATTATTAAATTATATAAACGACAAAGAAGAGACAATAACATTTACGATGAAAAAGGAATATCATAGCACACTAACTTTCCTGGATGTTTTATTGTCTATAATACTCAGATGTATTGAAAACCAACACACACCAATAGATATCTAACTTAAAAATTAAATCACAATATCATATAACATATAACAAACCAGGAAAACTTAAAAAAGATATGAAATCAAATCAACATTCAAAACAACAAACACATTGGGATCTATTTTATCTCAAATTAAATCTAACAATGAACAAGAGAGAACAAAGAATTCTATTTATAAGATACCTTTTGAATGTGATCAATTTTATTTAGGTGAAACATCAAGGCCATTAAATGTTAGAATAATTGAACATCAATCTTATATTAAAATTAGAGAATTTGATAGATCTCAAATATGTAAACACGAACGGGAAAATGAACATAGGGTTCAATATAACGATTCGAGTATAGTCTTAAATGAAACAGATGATAAGGAGAGAGAAATCAAAGAAGCGGCTCTAATTATGATAAATGAGACCAATTGTGTCACAAATTTGTCGGCGGAATGCAGTAGGATCTGGTTACCCATATTAAAAAAGGAAGTTAATAAAAAAGAAATACCAACATTACTAAGTTGGTAACATGTCGGGGATACATAATTTATATTTTTTAAATAACATATAGTCCGTCTAGAAAGTATCCGGAATTTTATATTTTTTCTAATTTTAATAGATTTCCTTTTTGTAACATTTTAAGACAAAAGTAATGCATCAAGTAGGTTGTGCCGATAGTAGGTTATGGACAAAATCGCATGACAACACCATCTGTCAAATATTGTTGTTTGTAAACAGTCTTAAGATTTGTGAAATAATGTCTCAAGTAGAAAAAAGAAAAGCGGTGGAATATTTGTATAGAAAGGGTGTCCGAAACGATAAAACGTTAGTGCAATTGACTGAACTCGGAAAAAGTGCAGTGTATGAGACAATAAAAAGGATAAAAAATGGCATAGATATGAGACATAGACCAGTTTTGGAACAGGCTTGGAAATCAATTAACAATAATAGTGTGCCCAGAAACTGTCCGCATGTCACTGAAAAAGCAAGGCTACATATCAAGGAATCCAAAAAAAAAATCCCTACAATGACACCTCTGCAAAGGCAACGAAGAATAGATTTTTGTTAACGTTTTCGAGAAGATAATTTTAATAATGTCTTTATATCTGATGAAAGTTGTTTCCAGATGCAAATCCTCTAAAAGTTCTATTAAGAGAAAATGTTACCGTTCAAATTTCCAAATTTCCCACTAAAATAATGATTTGTGGAGCAATATCTCAGCGTGGTGCTACACCTCTCTGTATAGTTATTGGTACTGTTGATAGTGCGAAATATTGTGACATCCTAGATGGTTTTCTTTTAGAAACAGCTTATGTTTTATATTCAGAGGGTTGGCGTTTTCAGCAAGATAATGCAAGATGCCATACTTCTGCTTATGCTCAAGCTTGGATGCAAGAACACGAATTGGCAACAATTCCGTGGCCAGTAGCATCTCTAGATCTTAGCCCGATTGAAAATATAAGGGGACTGATGAAAATTGAAGTGGAACGAGCAGCGCCACGAGATAAAGAAGGTTTGATTCGGTCAGTTTTACAGGCCTGGAACACCATTACCGAAAATTATGGCCTTGACCTAGTTTCGGGTGTACCTGGACGTTTAGTTAAGTGTTTAGATTTAAATGGAGGTTGTATAAGTAAATGAGCTGAATTATTTGTTGAAATTTTATATTTCAAGTGATAGAAATAAATACCGTAAAATTATAATTCTGCTTTCTTTTTTCCGGATACTTTCTAGACGGACTATACATATAAAATCAGAATTTGGTGTTTATTAAGAGTAAACTAAATGTGGAGAGTAAACACTTATCATGTCAGATGGTTAAGTTGTACTGATATTGTACTCCTATTTTTTAATAAAAACAAGTAGTTTTATTAAATAGTTTTTTAAAATTAAAGTGTTTATCTACTAAATACTACTACGTAAGTCATCTATACGTAAATATTATTTTATTATTGTGAAAAGAAAACGTCAAATAATAAATATACACTACCGTACAATCATTTTGTGAGGTTAGCTGCTATAAGTAGCTTATAGTAGCATGCGGTTGGTTTGTCACTTACCAGAGTCGAAGTAAGGCCTTCGCCACCGCAGCTTAAAATGACTTCACACAATGTAAACACACCTTCTATTTATCTTACAAGCAATTGTATTTAGTTGTATCGATAATGCTAAACTGCACGATTATCTCATTCCTTTGGGCACAATCATCAACCCAAAAAATATTATTTTTTCATCTAGATTATATCATAATAGAATCTGCATGTATTTGGCAAATAAAACCGTAGTAGATAACTTCATGACACAACATGGCTCTATAAAAGTACTCGGCGAAGTTGTAACAGCGCGAAGACTTGTTTCTCCAGCAGAAAGACTAGTTTTGCCTGGAGTCTGCCCGTCAATTCCTTATCAAGTATTAGTTGAAGAATTACAGAATATCGGTTTAAAGCTTATTTCCCCAATAACATTTCTGAAAATTAGCTCGATTCTTCCCGAATATAGTCACATGTTGAGATTTTGGAGGCAAGTTTATATAAGCCTTATAACATCACCATATTGGTGGATGGATATAATCTGGAATAAATTCCATATTCTATTCTAATAAATTTCGACCAAATACATTACCGCATATTTTTGTCACAAGGTACAATCATTTGCTTTATTTGCAAAAATACAGGACACATATCGTCCCAATGCAATAACAGTTCAGCAACGGAATCAACTCATATTGAGTCAAACAATGAAGCACCAAATTCAACATCTTCAACAAGTATACCACAAAAGGTACCAAACACCCAGTAGTCATCAAGTTATCCATTATCAAATCCGAGCATATCACCTACACCTACAAATCTCCATGACAAAGAAATTACTAATACTCCTACTCATAGCAACACTTTCAATCAACCTCATTCAGCGGCAATACCGTTTTCACAAACTTCGAAAGCAATATCTATCAGCTCCTTTTCCATTAGATACAACTGCACAAAATTCTAATAAAACTGATACATCACCACAATTTTCTGAAACAACCATTTCAACCAATCTTACAAATAAAACTTCAAGCTCGACTTCTGTCACTACCAATGAGTTTGCTCCAGTACTTCTAAATGTAATAAAGCTACAGCATTTAAGTGAAAACTGTAATAGCAATTGCGAAAACGCAAGTTCTTCCATAAAACGCAGTATTGGTGAGATCGACACGCCTCCTTCAGACTCAGCAATTTCATCAGAAAATCTGTTTGCAAAAACCAAACCCTCTAAACCAAAAAACCGCGCTCAACCACCAACTGTCCTTATTGATTGATAATGTATAAGGCTTCCCCGACACTATTAGCGTCGTTAAAGAATTTACAACTGATATGGCTGGTTTACCCCATCTTTTACAAAGCAACTATCAATATGCAAATGATAGATCTACAAAAAGCAAGTTTACAAAACTTCAAAGGAAACTACACAACTATTTAGGGAAAGAGATTTCTGACTTGAATAGTGACTCTTCTGTAGACAATTGTTCAGTATCATCTAACTCCGAATCTGTTAACAACGTTCAACTCGATACTTCAATGGAACATTGATGGATTTTTTCATCGTCTCCCTATACTCTCTAAACTCATTAAAACACATTTTTCCGAAACATCCTCTTAAAAAGTTGCGCTAAAATACCAGCTTTCCCAAGCTCATGAATATGGAAGAAGCGTCCAATTTTTATGGGTTCTCTCACACGTCGGAATAACAGGAAATAAAGAAGTTGACAGGACTGAACGAGAGGCAATTTTAAGTGATTTGTCGGAGCCGATAGAAAAATGTGTTTTCAGTGATATAAAAGCTTATTTTAAAAATAAAGTGTTGTGTTTGTGGCGAAATGAGTGGTCTCAAACTAATAACAATCTAAATAAAATGAAAAATAATGTGTCTCAGTGGTTTCCATCGTCGCGCAATAGATGAAAACAAATTGTGCTTGCGCGTTTACGTCTAGGATATACCAAATTAACGCACTCCTACCTTTTTACAAAGAAAACTCCACCTATATGTGATCAGTGTAACGTCCGATTAACAATCGAACACTTTTAAATAATTTGTAGTAAATATGACCAAGAAAGAGAGCGCTACAAGATCCCAAACGCTCTACCACAGGCTCTAGGTCAAAAGTGTTTCTGTGACAATATAGTAAATTATCTCAGACTCATACATATTTTGTACAATCTGTAGCTGTTTAACTTTGTTATTTATATTTTGTTCCGTCGCTAATAACAATAACCTTTTGGTGGATGCGACATCTTTGTCTAATAAAAAAAAAAAAACTTATCATGTCAGGATATTATTATGAGGTTTTAAAGGAGAATTTTACTGTCATCATGGCATGTGGTTGTCTTTTTACATACTAATCTCATGCTATGATGTTTTCTGACGGATATTCTGAAGTTGAAGTTGATTTCATGCAATCGAATGAACTATCTTACAATAAAGTAGTCCCAGGAATGCAACTCAGCAATATTTACAGTATTATTTTAAAGTCGTCTACTTTAAAATGTATAATAATGTATAATATAAATGAGAGATAAAATTAAATTATTAGAAAAACTTTTCACCAAGTAACAAAAAAGAAAAAGTAGTAGAAATACTTATACCCCAAAAAGTTTACGTGTCCTGTGTTTAAAAACTTTCCGATAAAAATATAGATAAACACGATGTGACTCTTATTTTGAACGAAATTCCTACTCCACGTTTAATATTAGGGGGCTTTAACAGTCATAATCAAATATGGGGTACAACAAGTACTAACAGTAGAGGTAGGGTGATAGAAAAGTTAGCGGCACTCGAAAACTTAAACTTATTGAATGACGGTAGAGCGACTAGAATGGATATCCATACAAGAAAAATTTTAGTTATTGATCTTACCCTATGTAAATCAATCATACCTTCAACATTTCTCACTTATTTGGTAGTGATCATTTCCCTATAAAAATATCTTTTCCATCAGCCTATAAAAAATCCTAAATGGAACGTCAAAAATGCCAACTGGAACAGTTTTCAAATTTCAATAGAACCCAAAACACAATCTATAAGAAAAAAGGAAATTACAGACATAAATTGAAACAGTACATATTTTCTGTTCTAAATTAATCGACGTTGCCAATAAACACATCGGAGTAATAAAAACAAACAATAAACACATCCCACTTCTATTGTGGAATAAAAAATGTCAACAAGCTATAAAAGCGTACAAATCTGCCTTCAATAGGTTCAAAAGGAATAAATCAAACGTCAATGTGATAAATTACAAAAAACTTAGAGCAGAAGCTAGATATATTATGAAAAATAGCAGAAAAGAATCGTGGAAAAAGTTTGTTAGTTCAATAAATAGTTCAACACCAACATCTTTTGTCTAGAAATTATGTCAGACAAGTTACAGGAAAGAAATATACTTCCAAAATTCTATTTTTAACACAAAATGGAAAAATAATAACAAATACAGCAGAAATTACGAAAATATTAGCAAACCAATATGAAAATAATTCAGGTGACAACAACTATCGTGATGTCTTCCTGGAAATAAAATACATCAAAGAAAAATAATTAATGGATTACGATAATTATACACAAAACTCAATATAGAACCTCTTTTCAAAAACGGAGTTAGACGACGCACTTAAAGAATTTAAGAAATCTGCACCAGGCCCTGACAACATACCCATTATTTTTTTTTTCAGAATTTGCTCGAGAGTGTCAAAGAGTTTTAACTACAAATATATAATCACATATGGTCTAAAAATGTATTTCCTTCCAGTTGGCGTGAAGCCATAATTACTCTATAACTAAAAACTGACAATGACCGAAGTACAGTACCGATTCGAACTTCGTACAATTAGGACGTTAATAATTTGCTCCGTTTGTACACAGAACCAACCGGTTTTCGATTTATTTGGGTTTTTAGTTTAGGTGTTTGTAAATAAACATATACATTTAAAGTTATACAGTTTGTTTTAAAAGACTCCCCTAATGGGGGAGTCTAGTGACCCTAGGACTTGTGCGGGTGTGTTTTTGATAAACAAAGAGATCAGTGCAGTTGAAAACCAAATTCATATTAGTAACGTCGAAATGGACACGGATATAAACTCATTAAAAGGCAATCAAAACATGGGAGAAAAAACTTCTGATAAATCACACACAAACGAAACTCGTCTGTTCAATGTTTTGTCAGATAAGTATAATTTTAATATTGTTCATGTTTATATAGAAAGTATCAACAATGACAATCTAGGACGTTTACATCCCTTATCAATTGGCCATATCCTACATAAAAAATTAAAAGTGCCAAATATAATTGAAATAAAGAGTATTGGTAGAAATAGGATTAAAGTTATATTAAAAAATTTAAAGGATGCAAACGACTTAGTACAAAATTGTAATTTAAAAAATGATAATCTAAGAGCTTATATACCGAATCTTCTTTTGGAAGTAAAGGGTGTTGTACGAGGTGTAGATACACAGTTTGATATGGATTACTTGTGTGAAAACATTGAATCGACAGCGAAAGTACTACAAATTAGGAGAATGCACCGCAGAGTAGAAGAAAATAATGAGATAAAATATAAACCTAAATAAATGATTATTGTCACATTCGAAGGAAATATTTTACCTGGACAAATATCTATTAACAGAGTCTTTTTTCCAGTTGAACAGTTTGTTGGTCGTGTAACACAATGTTACAATTGTTTGAAGTTTGGGCATGTATCCAAACAATGTAAAAGCACTTCTTCCTCATGCATTAACTGTGGTTCAGAAAAAAATCAAAATCACAAATGTGAACAAAAAGATAAATTCTGCATACATTGTAAAACCAGTGGACATGTATCTATAGATAAAAAATGCCCTTATTATGACAACCAAAAGAAAATTAAAAACATTATGTTTAATTATAAAGTTTCATACACTGAAGCAAAATCTTTTAGTGAGTCTTCTTTTGCCGGCTTTACAGGGAATAACAAATTCTCACTTCTGACTAACCTTGATGAAAATTTTCCTTCTTTAACTGCAAATCAACAATCTCGTTCATCCGAACCTATTTGGCCAAGAAAACATCGTTTACAAAATAATATGTCTCTAAGTCAACCTAGTACATCTAGGAATATAGATCATTTTGAAAGCACTAGAAAGAAACGTAAAGCAGGATCTCCTATCACGTTATCTCCCACTCAACCTCCTTTATTTCCTTTTCAATTTGGTCCATCTAAATCACTATCATCCAATCCACATAAAACAAATACTAATGATATCGAATTTATTAAAAATAACCTGTTTAAATCTTTATTTACATATTTTGATAATTTTTTTAATAAAATACAAACTATCGATGATATAAAAAATATAAATAACGAAACTCTTAAGCATGATATTAGTCTAGTATTGGAGGATACTTTTACAAATAAATAATTTTCTTGAAGATTATGCAATGGAATGCACGTTCTGTAATATCTAATAAAAATTCTTTTATCCAATTTTTATCAGAAGAAAATGTAGATATTGTTTTATTGAGCGAAACTTGGTTTAAAAAAAATGTAGCGTACAGCTTTAAAGGTTATAATCTCATCCGGAAAGATCGTGATGATGGCTATAGTGGAGTAGCCATTCTAGTTAAAAATACTCTCAATTTTAAAGAAATAAATATCCTTAGCAATTTTAATGATGAAATTCTAGTTTGTGGATGCGCGGTAAATTGTGGAAAAAATTCGATTAATTTTTTATCAATTTATCGAGCACCAAAAACTAAAACTAAAACAGATGATTGGGTTAAAGTTTTTTCTCAAGTAAAAGCTCCCCTTATAATAGGTGGAGACATGAATGCACACAATGTATTATGGGGATCTAAAAAAAGTGATAATATTGGAAAGCAACTAGAGATGGTTGCAGATGATCTAGAGTTAGTAATATTAAATACTGGTGGACCTACATGTTTGAATCGGCCTGGTGTTAATGATTCTATGTTAGATGTTACTTTCAGTTCTTCAGATATTGCAAAAAAAATTACATGGTCTGTTTTCTTAGATACACTTGGTTCGAACCATTACCCTATTTTAATAACAGTTGCCAACGCCTCCCATTCAAATGAAAAAATTTTACCTAAAAGTAAATGGAATAATAAAAAAGCAAACTGGAAACTGTATACAGATGTTGTAGACTCTCTCTTTGAGAATAATATGGAATTTGAAAACACTGGCGAAAAGTATTGCTTTCTTATTAATAGCATAAATGAGGCTGCAGAAAAGGCAATACCTGCTTTTAAACCTTTCACTAGCAAAAATCATCTTCCGCCTCCATGGTGGGATAATAAATGTAGTAATGTTGTGAATAACAGAAGACAACCAATTTCTTCTATAAAATGTTTTGACGATTCCTTAGAAGAACAATTTTTCGATCAAATTGCTCTACCGTCTGTAAAAAATTGCAAAACTTTTGACTATTCTTCCAATAAGCAATATCATTTTTTGTTGGAATCTTTTAATACATTAGAATTGGAATTTGCCTTAAAAAATCGAAATAGTACTAGTCCAGGTTTAGATAATATTAAATATCCAATGTTACTATATCTTCCCAAAAGTGCCAAAATTTTACTATTGAAAATATTTAATGATATAATCATGAATAATTCAGTAATAGCTCAATTTCAAGATGTAATCATTATCCCCATACTCAAACAAGGGAAAGATCCTAATTCCGTTCACTCATATAGACCTATCTCACTTATGTCTTGTGTACTGAAAACTTTGGAACGGATGATTAAACATAGGTTGGAATGGTGGTTGGATAAAAAGAAGTTACTTCCAGATTTGCAGTTTGGGTACAGAAAGGGCTGTGGTACCATAGATGCACTTGCCACATTGGTAACGGACATTCAGAACTCCTTCTCAAGTAATATTTATTTACCGACAATAGTATTAGATATAGAAGGAGCATATGATAGTGTTTGTCTCGATATTTTAATGGAAAAATTAATAAAAAATTTTCATATACCACCACAATTGGTAAACACTATTCTTAACTTTTATTCGTGCAGAAAAATTTACCTGAGAACAAACAATAATAAACTTATAGGTCCTCGTTATAATAAGCAGGGACTACCGCAGGGATCAGTTTTAAGCCCTCTATTGTTTAATATCTATACTGCAGATTTGCATAACATCTCCATTAAAAATCTCAGCTTTAAAATAATACAGTATGCTGATGACTTTCTTTTGTATTCTTCTACCAAAAAATACGATAACTGCATTCAAACTTTAGAAAAAATACATGATAGATCCAAAAATTGGTTCAAACACAATGGGTTTGAAATTGCATCAAGTAAATCAAGTATTACTATTTTCACTCGACACAATATCCCAAAACTAAATCAGATAAAATTGAATGGGTATGATTTTAGTTTCAGTTCTTCAATTAAATATTTGGGATTGATTCTCGATCGCAAGTTAACTTGGAAACTTCACGTTGAGTTTATGTTTGCTAGATGTAAGAAGGGTCTAAATTTCCTCAAATCAATTACAAAAACATGGTGGGGTGCAGATGTGGAAACTTCTTTGCTTTTCTTCCGATCTTATATTAGATCAATTATCGATTATGGATGCATATTATATGGTTCAGCAAGTAAACATATTCTGAAAACAATAGATGTGTTTCAAAACTCAGCATTGCGTATTTGTTTGGGTGCCATGAAATCGACGCCTATTAATGCTCTACATGTGGAAGCTCTAGAAAATCCTTTGGGCTATAGAAGAGAATACCTCAGTCAAAAGTTTGTTATTAATATACAAAATCGTAACACTACTCTCTACTCAAATATCAGAAAACTGAACGAAGAAGATTTAACTAATCGATATTGGAGACTTAAGAACTCACCTCCACTTTGTGAGGCTTTTAGAAGCCTGACAAATTTTGATTATGACTTCAAATCAGAGGATAATCTTCACATCGAACATTTTTATTCGTGCTTGCAGCCCATTACTGTGATACAACCGAATTACCATGTAAATTCTTCTGTTAGCTCGAATATTTTGAGGTCCTGTTTATCGAGTCTGTCAGACTCTTTAGTTATTTATACGGATGCCTCAAAGTCTATGTTTGGTACTGGGTGTGCTTTCTACATTCCATCAACTAATACAGAAAAACTTTGTCGACTAAATCCTAGTTTTTCAATCTTTAGTGCTGAAGCTGTAGCAATATATGAAGCATTAAGATACTTTGAAAACACTCAGAATACATCTGTTACAATAGTATCTGACTCATTGTCTGTTATGTTAGCAATTAAAACTTAAAGTTTTCCTAGTAACAACTCAAATATATATGTCTTTCAAATTAAAAAACTTGTTTATGACCTTCATAAAAACCGAAGAGTTGTTCATTTTTTGTGGGTTAAAGCACATATAGGTCTTAAATACAACGAACATGTTGACCTATTAGCTAAAAAGGCCATTGACACCGGAACGCAAGCTGATCACCAAATCTGTAGACAAGACGTATTAACAATAATTAAAAATAATATCAATAGTAAATGGAAACAATCTTGGCATATATATAGTACGCAGTCTTCCTCGCAATATGCTTCTATACAGCCTTTAATCCCAAGTGATTATTGGTTTAAAAATTATTCTGTTCCACGAAGGTATATAACATCCATAATTAGAATAAAATTTGGACACGCCTGCTATCCTAGTCATCTGTCCAAACTTAAAATTGTACATTCAAATTTATGTCCAGACTGTCAAAAAGAAGGTGATCTAGATCACATTTTCTTCGAATGTAAAAAATACAAAAAACAAACTGAAGATCTAATAAAAAATTTAGTCAACATCAAAATTTTTCCTCCGTACAATATGTGCTATCTGCTATCTCTAAATATAAGAGCTGTAAATGAGGTTTTGATGGAATTTATTTGCAAAAGTAAGCTTAATATTTAACTGTAATTAGAATCCTAACCTCTGTTTTACCCCATTTGTTATTACCTTTTATCCGTGACCCAATCTAGTTTGTCTTAAAAGCAATGCCTTGATGGGTCCCTAGACGAGAAACGAGTGTCCATGTTTTATCCCTATCCTATCCTTAATAATAATTTTAATGATTAAAATTTGTAATGCTACTTAAGTTTGAAATTTATATTATCTTTTTATTCTTTCTGGGTAGAAAATTTTCATGTTGTGACTGGCTGTATGGCACTTGCCTATGCCATTAAAAAAAAAAAAAAAAATGACCGAAGTATCAGAGAATCATATAGACCAATACAGTTAACAAAAATGTTTTGTGCAAACTTTTAGAAAAAAAGGTAAACAAAAGATTACTTTTGTACCTAGAACATCATAATAAACTTATGAGTGAACAGAGTGGTTTCCGTCAAAATAGGTGTACAGCTGACAACTTGATTGACCTAGAGTCAGAAATTCATGATGCTTTTGCAAGCAAACAGGAATGTATCGCAGTATTTATAGATATAACAAACGCATATGATACGCAACATTATAGCTAAACTCCACCAGTAGAACCTAAAAGGAAATATTTTACAGTTTATTATTATCTTCTTTAAAATTAGAAACCTTCAAGTCAGTGTTGATAATATCTTCTTATCTTCAAAGAAAATACAAACTGACAGCATCCCTCATCGCTCTACAATAAGCACGACCTTTTTATTTAATTGCTATAAATGATATTCTAGATCACCGCTCCCCACTAGTGACAGAAAGACTTTATGCTGATGATCTGGTTATATTTGCTAAAGGGAAAAATATCACATCTACCCAAAACCATATTCAAACTTCACTAGATAGCTTAGGTCGCTCGTCAGGATCCATAGGATTAAAGTTTTCTACATCTAAAACAAAGTGTGCGTTTTTTTCGAAAAAACATTTGCAAGTAAATCCATTATTATACCTCTAAGGGCAATTGTTAGAATTTAAAAATAGCATTCGCTTCCTGGGTATGACTTTTGATAAAAAACTAACCTGGGGAGAACATATTGTAAACTTAAAGAAAACATGTCAAAACCGAATAAATTGGGGGGCTGATTTCTCTAGCCTTACGTATTTATACAAATGTCTAATTAGGTCTAAAATTGATTATGGTTCTATTTTTTATTCTTCTGTTAAAAAATCTCTATTACAGCAACTAGATATAATATAAAGCAGTGCAGTACGAATTGCCATAGGAGCTTTCCGAACATCGCCTGTCGTAAGCCTTCAATGCCTAGCGGGTGAACCACTTTTAGAATATAAGAGAATATACTTAAGCTTATCGTGTACGTCATAGTTCTAGCAAATAATAATAATCAAGTCAACTATAATATCAAAACCAGCCGTTTCCCTAACACATACTTTAATAAGAGACATGATTAACCTTTTACGAAAGAATTAGACAATATACAAATAACCTGAAGATACAACTACCAGATTTCTTTGCATCAAATACAATTTCCCCAATCAAGACAATTTTCTCATTTTAAATCAATACTAACCTAACTAAATACAAAAAAACTGAAATAAACCATAATTACATTAAACAAGCTTTTCTTGAGATAATGAACCAGCATAACGATTATCTTCCTATATATACCGACGCCTCAAAAACAGACCAACATCTTGGAGCATCAGTAATATCTCCTAACTGTGCTAAAACTTTTCAAATATCTTCGTTTAATAGCATCCTTACAGCCAAACTGTACGCCATCTTGGAAGCAGTAAGATTTGCAAAATCGACTCATCACTCCAAAGTAATAATAATTACAGACTTTCTAAGTTCCATCTACACCATCCATCAGTTGTTATACTCTAAACATCCAATTGCCAGCTTAACAAAATAAGAAATATTTTTTCTTTACCAATTAGAAATTCAATTATTATTGGTTCCATCACACGTTGGCATATACGGAAATAAAAAAGCAGATTTGTATCCTAAAGAAGCAACAACCAGTACCTAAGCAACAATAGTGCGCGAAGTAGTAGCGAGTGACATGAAAGCAGTTATTAAAAATAAAATAATGTGTTTGTGACAAAACAAGTGGAATACGAGTGTGAAACCGTGGAAACAACTAAATATACGTCGTGTGAACCAAGTAAAAATTTACAGGTTACGTCTGGGTCATACAAAACTAACTCATTCTTACCTATTTAATAGAGTCAATACTCCTAAGTTTGAGTTTTGTAATAAAGACCTAAGTGTGTCTAATACTAATAGAGTGTAACGAACACAACAATATAAGAACCAACCATAACCTTGCAACTAATCTCACATATATTTTAAAAGAAGACTGTAATTCAGTAAATGTTATAAACATTTGTATGTAAATACATTTGTAAAGCAATGTAGTATAACTTATGTCGCTAATTGCTCTTAAGGTCGTGGCATATTATTATGCACGTTGCGTTTCCAGCACGGAGCGTTTAGTTATCGAAAAATTAATTTTAAATGGTTTTGAATGTGAGAAATTTACACTGTCAGGAACGTATCGTATCAAACACCTTTCGTATCCATTCAGTATATTCGAAAACAATAGTTTACGGATGCCGACCGCTACGGAACGAGTCGAAACCTGTTGGTACGGATAATGTGAATTAAGAGTCCGTCGTTTTCTCCTCGTTGTATTTAGGTATTTGTTTGATTTTGATACAGAGTATTTAAAAAACAATTATTTTCGAGGCTATTTTGTCATTTATGTATGTGTTTTTATTACTTTTGCATGGAAGTCATACCTCTTTTCTTTAATACTCTTTGGTTTGATATTTACAGTTTAATAGTACAAGTTAAAATAGATTTCAAAAAATGAATTAAATTCGTACGCGGAGAAGAAATTTTATATAACTACAATGCAATGATAAATGCTATCATGATGCAAGTAAAAAAAATATTTTGTAAAAGCGGGAACAAATCTTCACTGCACCAAACTGAAACGTTCTATGTATGAAAATGTGAAAGCGCAGTCCGATTGCTCTACTGGAAACGCTACCTGCCGGAAACTATACGTACATAATAATATGCCGCGACCTTTAGTAAATGCGAATAAACAAAACAAAAAAAAAATTTTTAATTTATTAATGTTTGTATTTTGAGAACGATTTCCGAAGTGGAACATAAAACGTTAATAAACTTATTTTAAATTCAATTGTAACTTATTCCCAATAAAATAATATTTTTTTAAATTACAGTTATGTTTATATTAAGTATATATATTTTAATTATTTAGTAGTTATTCGCTTTTCATTCAATAACATGATAAACGTATTTACGAGTTTGATTTATCTAGCGAAATTTTACGGACTGCCTCAAATCACTTGATTATAGTCATAGGGTTCACGCTAAAATTGTGTTGTGATTTTTTCATTATTAGAAGACACTAACGGTTTATTTACATTTACTCTGACTATTATATAGCATTTTAAAATATATAAATGCGACAACATTTATAGGGTCAAGAACTCAACAAATATATAGGGTCAACAAGATCAAGGGAAGCATGGAAAACGGTAAAAAATCTGAGAACAAACAGAAAAGAAACGAGTAGAATAGATTTAATAGAAGAAAGATCTTGGATCGAACACTACTCACAACTTTTGACTGAAACAAGACCTCAATTCACGAACATCAGTTCAACAACATATGAACTGGAATTCAGTGAAGACGATGAAATAACAGTACAGGAAGTCGAGAATGCAATACAAACTCTAAAAAATCGGAAGTCATGCGGACCACAAGGTATACCAAATGAATTATTAAAACATAGCCCACAAGTATTACGGGAATTACTGGCTTATGTCTTCACCTTATTCTATAATGGACACGACTTACCACCGTAGTGGACCAAAGCACATATTAAAAACATCTACAAAAAAGGAGATAAAAAGAATTGTTCAAACTACAGGGGGCTAAGTGTCATAAATTCACTCTCAAGACTGTATGGAAAAATAATAAAAAACAAAATTGAAAAAGAGATGACAGATGTTGAAGAACAGAATGGCTTTCGTGCAGGCAGATCCTGTATGGACAGTATATTCTCTCTAAAGCAAGTTATCGAGAAAAGATTAGCCCACAACCTTTCAACTCATATAGTCTTTATAGATCTGACAAAGGCATACGATAGTGTACCACTTTCAATGCTTTGGGGAGCAATGGAAAAACAAGGAATAAGCAAAAAAAATATACAAGCAGTACAACTCTACAAAAATATGACGGCAAACATTAAAACTGGAAATAGATTAACTAGAGAAATTCCTATTAGTAAGGGCCTAAAGCAAGGCTGCTGCATAGCACTTACACTCTTCAAAATATATCTAAATGAGGCACTCTCAGTGTGGAGAAGAAAGTGCTGCAATATGGGCATTCCAATCGGAGATGATAGATTGTACACGATACACTTCGCTGACGACCAAGCCATTCTAGCTGAAGACGAGAGTGATGTAGGCTACATGCTTAGAAAACTGGAAGATGAGTATACCAAATGGGGCCTCACAATTAATATACAAAAAACTGAGTACTTAGTTGTAGGAGAAAAACCAGAAAGCCTACAAATCGAAATGGGAACTATAAAACCAACAGACAATTTCAAATACTTGGGAGTCCAAATAACATCAAAAGCAGGAAGTAGCGAAGAAATACACTCCAGGATTGGCCAAGCAAGATCAGCCACCAGACAGCTACACGGACTATTATGGAATAAAAAAATAACAAAAGAAAATAAAAGAAGAAACTATAAAACAATAATGCAAAGTATTGGGCTGTACGGCGCCGAACTCTGGGAAATAAACCAAAGAAACAAATCAAAAATTAAGGCCATGGAAATGAACTACTGGAGACGATGTTGCCAGCTCACTAGACTTGATAGGGTGAGAAACGAAGATATTCGGAGAGAAATGGAAATCGATCTAGACATAATAGACACAATCGAAGCCGAAAGACTTAACTGGTATGGACACCTTAAGAGAATGCCTGAAAATAGATGGCCAAAAAAAAAATAGAAGAATGGACTCCGCCAACTAGAAGAAAACGAGGTAGACCAAGACGATCCTGGAGAGACGATGTCGACGATGCAATGACCGCCAGAGATTTAACAACTGAAGATTGCTTCTACAGAAAACGGAAATTAGGATGCGAGAAGCGGCGCCAGCTGTAGAAGACTCGCTTGTTATATATAAAATATATAAAACGTTAGTATGGACATGTTTGTTGTTTGGCCTAATATTGATTTTTTAATTTACATATGTATTGTGATTTAACCACAGGTTCTGTTTGTAAAAAATAAACTCGATTTGTTTAAAATTTTAGTCTACAGCATAACGTTTACAATATGTGAAGAAATTATATGCCACACTTATCCCGGTTCACCTTACATAATAAAACCTAGATAATAAGAATATTTTTGTGCAGAAATTTAAATTACTTTTAGAAGAATTACTGCCACCATTCAGCAGCAAATAAGCTGTAAGGATGCAAAGAGAAAAGTAGATTAAAGTGATAAAAAAATTTACTTACCAGTTGTGAACGTAGGTGACAATTTGGCTCTAAGTTTTCTCCATTTATCATCTTCCAAAGCAAACAGATGCCCAGAAAGAGGATCATACTCTTCATTTTTATATACACCATGATTTACAAAATATTCAAAATCTCGTATAAATATATTTTTAATAATATCCAAGTCAACAGGAACATAGGTGGGAAAGAAGAAAAAGTATATACCACCATGCTTTAGTCCTTGCGCTTTAAATTGATTATATATATTACGGAACTGTTCTCCGATTGATATCTTCTGTTGAACCATATCTTTAATGTTACCGTAAATTAGATCGGGCTCTAGGTATTCCAATCCTACCCGTTTCCAATAGGTGAACTTCCATTTCAAATATAAATAAACTATACCTACACAAAGTGCTAAGCACGAGAATATCGTTAAATACATTATTCTAGTAGCCTTGTTGCTACTTGTGTGCAATAAAACGCAACTGCATCATTTCATATATTTTTAGATAATAACTTAATTCGCACTTGTTATTTACATTGATTATACAGGCCAGGACAATGTTTTGTTACACTATCTACTTACATGAATGCAATTAACAGCTTCATCTGAAGTTTATTTGTAGTATTTCAATTCTTAGAAACAATTATGTGTCAAAAATTTTGAATATTTTTTCAACTGTACTTACCAATGCTAGTGATCTTATAATTAATTTATTCAGCGATAAATATAACATTGATTTAAAACCCTTCCAATTTATACCCATCTCTATTATTCCAGGCATATTGTGCCTCAATCTCTTAAATTTTCGTATACACCACTTCTCCAACTTCTTTGTGGTCTTTCTAGTTTTCCTCTTTTACTAGCTATAATATGTTTGGGAAGTGCTGTATCGGGCATACTTTTTAGATGGCCAAATTATACAAACTGTTGTGCTTGAACTTCTGTTGCGCTTGCTCAGTTACTGAAGTCAATTTTCGTCGCTTCCAGCATATTTGATTTTTTTCTTTAGGATACCATACTTTTGTGTATTCTGATTTTGTTTTCTTGCTCATATTTTTATCAAATAGTACTCCACTTAACAGTGATATTTATACTATTATAACGATAATTTTTTATGGCATCTTAATGCAGTTGCTATTGTCGTAGGGAACAAGCCACAATGTAAGTTTAAAGTAAAGGTTTGTTTTTAACGTTTCGAGTTCGACTTTGGAAATCGTTCTCAAAATACAAACAATAATAAATTAAACAAATAAATTTTGTCTCATGTTACTTGGTGAAAAGTTTTTCTAATGATTTAATTTTATCTGACTTATTTATATTGACAATTTAGATATACCATGAGGTCCATATGTATGGAAATAGATTTAATTTTAGCATTATTATGTACTATCTGACTAAAACCTGAAACAGGTCGATTTTTATTTCCTAAATTGACAATTATTATAGTATAAAAATATTATAGTATAAAAATATTATCCCCTTTCAGCACCTCCTTTGAATTATAAGCACCCCCTCGAAAATTTTAAACAACAAAGGGGGTCGTGTGGCACCTTGTTAGAAAGGGATTTTAGTTCTCTGTTCAGCAGTATAAAGTTTTTTTATTTTGTGCCATCATAACTGAGAAAATTAATTTTTACGATTAAATTAAATGTTTAACTTGACAACCATTATTCACTTCTTGACAATAACCGAGGCGATTTTGGAATACTCGTACAACATTTTGTATCACCCCGGGGGTTATTTTGTTAGTTTCTTCTGTTATCCTAACTTTTAAATCAGCAATATTGCCTGGTATATTAAAATATACTTTAGAAATAATCAGGTATTTTCGTATCTGTTCTGCTAAACATTAGAAAAAAAAACTTTGAAGATAATAAAATATTAGTCAAAAAGCCAAATAAACAATTGATATGAATCATCTAGTAGGCTGCTGTCATTTAGGTATTTAAAGTTACTAAAAGACGGCAGTATAATATTTTTGCGCGTATTAAATTTAATTATGGCTCATTTGTCCGATACTCAAAGAATAGACATTTTAATGATGAATCGTTTTGGTAATAAAACAAAAACTCAAAAGAAGGTTTGTTAAATGATTAATAATAAATACCCTGGTCAAAAAGTTTCGCAGTCTACAGTTAGAAAAATTGAAAAGAAGTTTCGTTATACTGGACATGTAAAAAATGTTGAAAACAAGGTAGAAGTCTTAAATTTACTGATGAAAAAAAGTGAGATGTACTTTTAGAAATTAAGGAAAATCCGCATAAGACAACTCGAAAACTGGCCGTCGTCATTGATGTAAGTAAATTTGAGAGTTTTGAGAGAGTTATTTTGAGAGTTTTGCATAAAGAAAAATACCACCCTTACAAGTTCAGTTAGTTCAGGAGTTAAATGAAGATGATCTCGATAGAAGGCAAGAATTCTCTGAAATAATGATCGGCAAAATGAACGCAGATTTGCAGTTCATAAACAAAATAGTTTTTTCTGATGAAGCGACGTTTCATTTAAACTAAATGGTTAGCAAACTCAGAGAAAAGCCTCACTGAGTGTATGAGACTCGCGCAATATCCTAAAAAATTAACATTTGGGCTGGTATCAGTAACAATAAAATTATTGGTTTTTATTTTTTTGAGGGCACAGTTGATGGTGAGGTTTATCTAGATTTTTTGGTTCACTTTTTAGTGCCTACATTACGAAGATTTTTTCCTGATGTAAATCATCCAAATGAGATAGATCAATCTATTTTTAACCAACAAGAAAGAGCTCTTCCGCATTTTGCACGTATAGTTAGAAATTATTTAAACTAGGTTTTTCCCAATGAGGTGGATTGAAAAACGCTAGATCCTTTGGCGATTTGACTCCTCTGGATTAGTTCTTATGTGGTTATTTAAAATCTAAAGTATATTTTAATAGACCAAACCGTATTGCTGATTTAAAAGTTAGGATAACGGAAGAAATTAACAAAATAACCCCCGAGGTCGTACAAAATGTTGTGCGAGAATTTCAAAATCGCCTCGGCGATTGTCAAGAAGTGAATGGTGGTTATTTTGAACATTTAATTTAATTGAAAATTACATTGAAAAATTAATTTTAAATAATATGTGATATTATTATCTTCATTCAACCTAAAGTTTTGTGATAGGCATTATCAAAATTTTACATCTTAAAAATCAGTTTTCTCAGTTATGATTACAATAAACTTAAGAAACTTTATATTTCTGAATAGAAGACTACAATCCCTTTCTAATAAGGTGTCACACACCCCCCTTTGTTATTTAAAATTTTCGAGGGGGTGCTTATAATTCAAAGGGGGTACTCAAAGGGGATAATATTTTCATACTGTAAATTGTCAATTTAAGAATAAAAATCGACCTGTTTCAGGTTTTTTCAGATAGTACATAATAACGCCAAAAATGAATTTATTCCATACACATGGACCGCATGGCATATTATACATTTTAAAGTAGACAACTTCAACGAATCAGAGCAGTGGGCAGTATTTAACACCATTAATACCAACAAGGGTTGTACTCAATGAAAATGAGCTATGGTATATATAATAGAGGATCGACAAATAAGTACGCCCCAATTGGGCAATAAGACAGAGTGAAGTGAAACGACAGTTCAAAGAATTGTAAATAAAAACCAATTTCACTCATTTAAAGTGCAGTTACATCAAGAGTTAAATGAAAATGATTTTCAAAGAATAATGAATTTTTGTATGTGGGCGAAAGAAATGTTAAGTCGAAATGTATTTTTTTGGAAAATATTTTATTTTCTGACGAATAGACTTTCGCCGTCGAAATGGGTTGGTTAATAGGCCTAATTGTCATTATTAGTTCACCTATACCGAGTCACTTCTTAGAACAGGTAGTCGTTGAATATTTAGAGATTGCCTATACAAAGGAAAACTTCTAATTAAAATTCAAGAAATTTCCTCACTATATATTAATTAGGAATTCTAGATTTGTTAAATTTCCTAATTTTCATTCGGAAATCAACAACAGAAAAACGTGAAATATTCTTAAAAAATACATTGACTTACATTAACCAAAATTATTATTTTTCTTTCAACAAATATCAGGTTCAAATTTATGACTGCCAGTTTAAAATATAGATTACTTAAATACTTAAGCAAGTCGTTTATTGTAAAATAGAGTTTATTTTAACAATGTTTAATAAACAATTTTAAGTTTTTATGCGGAGAAAATTGTGAAAAAAATAAATGTTTAATATTAGGTAAATAAGGGTATTTTACTCTAAACTTAAATGATAATTTAAATTGCTTTAACAACTGGTTTAAACTAAAAGAAGTGCATGATCAGTAACGAGTATTCCTCCCTCTAGCTCTTATTACTGCTTGCATCTTTCTCAGCATGCTTGCAAGTAAATTTTGGACATATTCTTAGGAAATTGCATTCCATTCATCCTGTGCAGCAAGCAGAAGCTGCTCTATCGTATTTGAAACGGGATTTCTTTGTCGTATGCTGCATTTTAGGTGATCCCACATGTGCTCTATTGGATTTAAATCCGGGCTAGAGGGAGGCCAATCCAAACTTGAAATTTGGACCTCATCAAGATAATTACTTACTATGGCAGCGGCATGTGGACAAGCATTATCGTGCATTAACGTGAATCTTTCATATCCAATGTAAGCAACATATGACAAAACATGATCTTGCAGGATGTTTTAAACGTAAGAAGTACCAATCATTTATCCAATCACTTCCACAAGTGCGGTACGTACCTCCCAACTAATACCTTCCCAAAGAATTATGCCATCAACTCCAAAACTAACGGTCTGGGCGAGACTGCAGCAGGCGAATCATTCTCCAACCCCTCTGTAGACATAGTTTTGACCATCTGGCTTCCATAATAGGATTCTGGTCTCATCAGTGAAAAGAACGTTTTTCCAGTTGTCGATATTCCACTAAATATGTGTTCCTGCAAATTCCAAACGACGAACTTTATGATTTTGGAGAAGACGTGGAACTTTGGCGGTGCGTCTGGGCTTTAAGTTTGCTTTATTTGATCTTCGTCTAACTGTTTGTGAACTCATATTGACTTGTCTAACATTTAATAGCTCATTTCTGAGGTGCATCGATGTCAATGAACGATTTCGTGTAGAATTAAGAACCAAAAAACGGTCATCAATTGCGGTTGTGCACCTTGGGCGTTCTTGACCAGGCCTTTGTACAAAATTTCCTGTTTCGCGGTACTTTTTTAGAGTATTTGAAACTATAGATTCAGTTCTGGTGAGACGTCGTGCGATACCTTTTTGTGCATATCCTTCCTCGTAAAAAATTACAATATGTGGTACTTGGACTTCATCGCAGTGCCGAATTGGTGGGATACTTGTTTTAAACTTAGTTAAATCAAAACAATATTTAATAAAACTTAATAAATTAAACTAAAAATAACCGAATTAGTATGATTTTTCCTTTGCGTGAAGGATTTTTACGATAAAATGTACGAATGACACTAACCACTGAATAAACGTTAAAATAAACATAAAAATATTTCAAACCAGTTAAGTACATCAGTCTACTATATGAGTATTAACAGTATTCTAAAATTATTTTGAAATAATAGTGACTACAAAAAAAATTGGAAAATTCCAAAAATATTCGATATTTTTGTCCATGAGTGTATATATATATATATATATATATATATATATATATATATATACATATATATATATATATATATATATATATATATATATATATATGTATATATATATATATATATATATGTATATATATATATATATATATATATATATATATATATATATATATATATATATATATATATATATATATATATACCTTACACCTAACGGTAGAAAGGCTTAGGACTAAGCCCCCTTTCAGACGAGGATACTGTATCCGAGATACTGTATGCGAGATACAGAATTTTCGATGGCGGCTGTATCGGATTCACGGGCATGCTCGTCAGTGTGAAAATAGTAGCAGTGCAGTGCGGTTATATTTTTGGATTATGGATGTAGAAGAGTGTGTTATGCTGTGCTAAACATATTAAATAAAAAGAAACTGAAAAGACGACGTAATTTGTGGGTTCATCCTATTGTAGAATTAAGAGAAACCAAGGGAACGTATAGTTTGCTGTATCAAGATTTATTGCAAGATCCATCGAAGTTTTTTAATTATTTTCGAATGTCTGTGAAGTCGTTTGAAGAACTTCATAAAATTTTGGAAATTCAATTGAGTAAAAAAGACACAACTATGCGTAGAATTATTTCATCAAAAAACGGCTTTCTATGACTTTTTAAAGTTAAAGTCTATGACTTAAATTTAAAATAAATATGTGTACTTATCTCCAATTTGTAAATTGTTTACCTCGCCCTAAATAAAAAATGACCGTATTCCTTTCACAATAATGTAGTTTGATATTCGTTAAATAATCAAAATTCCAATTAGCAAACTTTTAAAACTAAACTGTATACGTATGAAACAAAATATTAAACTATTCTACTATGTATTTATAATAAAAACATGTTTATTTCTTACCATATTCATTTTGCTGTACTGCAGTCCATTGTAGTGGATTGTACCAAACAAATAAATTTGTCACTATCAAATACAGTACGCTCCATTGTTTAACTATATTCAGAAAACACCGTCTTTCTTTCGTTGCTCATTCACAATTATTCGACAGAAAATCGTGCGTCTATGGAATGTGGTACAAAAGTATTCGTGTCTGAAAGCGTTCATTTAACGTAATGTTTCTTCTGTATCTGTGATACACATTCAGTCGCCGGCGACAGGAAAGTCCGAGATACTGAATTCGGTATCTCGCATACTGTATCTCTCGCGCGTCTCGTGTGAAAAGCTCCATTTGAGTCTATGTAATATCTGCATCTCGGATACGCGTATCTCGGATACAGTATCCTCGTCTGAAAGGGGGCTTAGTAAGTAAGTATCAAGAGTGATACGGTTTTGTTCGAGTTCGGGGTCTCAATCTGCTTACTCCTCAGTGTTGAGAGTCACTCTTTATATATATATATATATATATATATATATATATATATATATATATATATATATATATATATATATATATATATATATATATATATATATATTAATGACTGCAACCTCAAAATAAAACTTTATTTTACATAACGTGTCAGTCAATAATACCTAACTACTTTATATATATATATATATATATATATATATATATATATATATATATATATATATATATAAATGTTAGATTTTTGCTTATATAATACTTTACTTAGTGTATTGGTCACTTCGGTATCTGACATAGTTGGAATACCATAGGGAGTTGTTTGTAAATTTACACGGCTTTTTTACTTCTTTTGATATTTTTATTGGTGACAGTTCTGGTTGTATGTTTTGCGTGAATTTTTTTCCAAAGTCTGATACAACTTTGTTAATATATCTCTAAAAATTTTTGTATTTCTTAAGTTAAATTATGGATAAAATTGGTATTGGTGTTTTTGTGCGGATTTTTTAAACGTCTTCAGCTTTTAATTTGTTTTACTTCTAGGTAGTTTTTTATATTCGAGAAGATTCTTTTCAATTTTTTTATCTTTCAACAAAATTTTAAACGGGCTTCCTTAATTTTTTTGAACCTACAAATTCTTTGTATTTCCCCGTTCAATCTTTTACGTCTTCTTCCATATCTTCATCTCACCAATAGTGCTTTTACTAGTGTACTTCTATTCTAGAACATGTGTGTTTTTCCTGTAGCTTCTTATCTTGTCGTCTATGGTTCACCACCTAACGCTTTCTTTATATATAAATCTAAGGTTTTATTTTTTTGTTTTTAATCTTTCTTCTTCTTTGTCATCTGTGATAGCATTAGCCTTTTTTCTTGTCCGAACGGATGTCTTTGCTCTAAGTAGGTAGTGGCCGATGCTACATATCGGTTCCCTGGCACTTTTGCATCATTTCTGCACCTACTTTGGATATTTTTTATACTGGAAGAATATGGAGCAAGATTTTCAAGCCAGTTAGTAACAATCTGATCTAAACAATCTAATTAAAATTAGCACTAATCGTATACAGATTTTTTTTCTTAAAGAAATTTGTACTCTTAATATTTAATTGAACCTTGACTAAACACTTCACATAACTTCAAGATAAGAATTTGTCTATTTAAGATTTTAATAATATCTCAGACTATTTAAATTAATACAACTAAAAACAGTAATTGATTAATATATCTAATCACTTTTGATACATACAAAATAAAAAATAGAAAATAAAACAAGAGAAAAAAATATATAACACTACCTTATCCTATTTTTTCTGTATATATTTATGAATTTGTAAATAATATTAAAAGTACTTGGTTTGATAAAAAAATCTAGCCAATAGTTACGTTACATCTAACTTCTCCCCGTAAAAAGCAATTAAAAATTAAACATGTCCATTACATTTTATTTAACTTGTTACAATTTTATTTAGATATGTTTAAGGACAAAAAACATACTAAACAAACGACTCTGAACTAACTGAAAATATTGTCGGGGAATATCAAACCGGTTTCCGACAAGGAAGATCTACAACTGACCAACTATTCACAGTGAAACAAATCTTAAACAAATCGTGGGGATACGACATTGACGTCCACAACATATTCATAGTTTTCAAACAAGCCTACGACTCAATTAATAGGAACAAGTTATATCAAATATTGCAGAGCTTTAATATCCCCCAAAAATACATCCAACTGGTAAAAACAGCAATGGATTCGTCAATAGCAACTGTCAGAGTCCAAAATTAGCTCACTGAAAACTTTACGATAGCCCAAGGATTAAAGCAAGGAGACGGACTGGCACCAACACTATTCAATCTGACCTTGGAATATGTGATAAGACAGCTGAATATAGGAAGAGGTAATCTCCTAACAAATAAATCAATACAGATTGCCGCCTATGCCGATGATATCAGCATCATGCCTCGCAGAACAGAAGAGGCGGCAGAAATATATTCACAATTAAAATCAAAGGCAAAGAGACCGGACTAGAAATAAATATTCAAAAGACAAAAAAGTTAACACAGGCAAGAGGTAGGGGAAACAGACGTACAGTTGAATTGGAGGACGATATTGAAACGGTAGAAAGTTTCACATATTTAGGAGTTACATTAAACACGGATGGAACAGAAGAACCAGAAATCCAAAGAAGAATAGTAAAGGGAAACAAAGCTTATTTTTCACTCGATCATGTGTTTCGCTCCAAAAACACACACTGGAGATCGAAAATCAGGGTCTACAAAACTATTATCAGACCAATAGTATGTTATGGATGCGAGACATGGGTGATGACAGAAGAGACAAAAAGAAAACTGGAAGTCTTCGAAAGAAAAGTCCTAAGAAAGATATTTGGACCTATTAACGAAAACGGAATATGGAGATCCAGGTATAACCATGAACTCTACCAACTTTTCAAAGAGACACCGATCTCAGAATTCGTTAAACTTCAGAGACTTCGCTGGGCTGGTCATGTAGTAAGAATGGAGACAGAAAGATTGCCGAAAAGAGCCCTTGATAGTAAAATGCAGGGCGCAAGACCAAAAGGAAGGCCACGGAAAAGATGGGAGGATGAAGTGGCAGCGGACGGACAAAATTTGCTAGACGTGAGAACCTGGAGAAGATCGGCGCGGGAGCGACAAGGTTGGAGGCATAGTTTGGAGGAGGCCAAGGCCCGATTTGGGCTGTAGCGCCATTGGAGAGCGAGAGAAGGACAAAAAAATACTTAAGGCTGTTTTAGCAGTTCAAGCCAACTGCGATTTGAAATGGGCGTATCACTTACTTTTCTACACTGCTTACGCGAGACCATCTTTACTCAGTGCCGCCGGCCGACGGGTAGTTTAATGACAACAAATACATTATTCTCCATTCAAATTAGTTTTAACACGAACTAACTGACCGTACGTTCATGAGATTTGACGTCACGAAGGCGATAACGATGAAACTAAGCCCAATGATGAGTAACACGTTTCACTATTAAATTTCAGTATTTTTTAGCAATTTTCTTTAAAGTTGGAACACGCTTTTCTCGATTATTACTGGACACAGAAAGGTGAAACAAAAATCAACGATTACAGAAAAAAAAACTCTTTCGAGTGATGGGCGTAAAAAGTTTGGTTTTAATAGAACGTTAAACAGTATATTCCAATTTTTCAACAGAAGTTTCAAAAAAATAAAAAAAGTAAAACCATCAGTTTAAAGGCAACATAATTTCGAATAACATGTCAAAATTTCGAGACATTTTGTCAGTAAATAACAGAGAAAATACTGTCCCTAGGTTTTAATGCACCGATAAAACAGCCTTAAATTGTCAAGAAATGTCAAGAAATTAAAACTTTAAAGAACGACTTTAATATTAGTGTAGAATGTAGTAAACGAGGATGTTTTTTTATAAACGTCTCATTTGCAATCTGTAAAATTTAACAATAGGCAAATATTAATGACAGTTAAAAAAAATTTGGGAAATATGACACTCTCCTAAATTTCCAGTTTTCTTTCACTTATGTAAGGTTGAATTTGGGAAACTTAACTATAACACAACACTACACAACAATATACTATAGAGCAGTACTAAGGATCAAAAAATCTAACAGGCAGATCACATGAAAGATGTCCTTTTATGCTGGGTTTGATCCTGCAATTATTTTTTTGTAGAAATTTCCGATTTTTTAAGTTTAAGATCCTCTTGAATATAGCTTAATTTCTACTCCAAGAACAATCTTTTCTCCTTTTAGATATCTTCTTCATTTCTCTTTTTTTTTCAACATATGCTTATTTACTTCTTGAATTATGTATCATTATACTATTTATTATGGCTTTATTTTGGTCATCGACTGCTTTCTTAGAATATTTTTTCTTTTAGTTATTCCCTTCTGATTTCTATATCCTTTAACTTTGTTTTGTTTATAATTTTTCTTCAACCTGCTCTCTGAATTTATTCTTGATGTCGATATATGAATAATAATAATACCATTCATACCTTTTAACTTAGAATTGTCGTTAGAAATCAGGAGGTAAGATTAAACTGTTAACAAATTTATTTGCTAACTAACAGTAAACAATAATAATTTTGTGTGGTTTATTTCCAAAAAATAATGTTTAAACAAACTAATGTTTAAAGACCTGGTAAGAAAATTCTAATTTCCGACAATAACAACCCAATGACTAATAAAGAACATCGTATGGGTATATAAGAAAACAAAATAAATGTGAATAGAATCTGAAAATTTAAAAAGCAAACAGTACGAGGCATATATTTAAACGTTTTTTACACAAAGGAAAGGAGTTATAAAATCTATAGATAAAGAGATAGAAGAAAATGATTTGTTATCAATAAGTCAACCTAGGTTTGGAATGAGGTTTGAAGTCTTACATGTAAAAAGAATAATGCGGAAAGTAGTACAAGAAAATGGATCTACCATCTATGTAAAAACTGGAACTGTAATAGTAACGTTTAAAGGTCAGTCTATACCTACAACGTAGGTATAGACTGAATAAAGAAACTTTGCTACGTAGACCTAGTAGTATTAATAACTCGGCAATAGACCTTACAAGATGCTCAGCAAATATTAGTCATTGTTTCGATTGGGATGTTGTGGATAATACTTTGACCTCCAATCATTTTGCTATTGTTATAAAGTCAAATATTGATGTTAATAAAGCTGAATGTGTAAATACAAAATACCAATGGAATATAAATAAAGCTGACTGGTCTCTTTTCTCTTCTATCACTGTTAATTTCATGGAACTCGATAATAATTTAAGTTACCAACAATTTTTAAATAAATTAAACGAATATTGTAAAATACGTATACCGGAGAAAAGAACAGGGACTAGTCCACAATTTAGGAAAACTTGGTGGAATGATAAGTGTAAAAAGTAAATATAAGGTTTAATGCTCGAATAAATGAACTTTGATCAGATAAAAGGCATATATCGAGCACAGTTTAATTTAATCTTGCCCAAGTACTTTCGATCCCTAGATCATCTTCAGGGGCATCTGAAATAAGCCAAGAAACGTTTTTTTATAACCAAAGAAATTGATTAACTTCGATAAAAACTCGAAGTTTATGGTTGAAAAAGAGTTTTTATGTGATTAACGTTTATAGACTTACTTCGTCAATTGCGGCCTATCCGGGAAGAACAAAATATCATAAACATATAAATGTACATCACACTACACTACAAAAGGACAAACAAACACTTTAAAATTATTTAAGAAAGGCTACATTACTTGCAGAAGCCGGAAACAGAATGGCTCCTGATCTAACGGAAATGTTGGGGTGACATGTGACAAATGACAACTTGGATGAGCAGTCACAATCATAGATATGTGATCTGCACCTTTTACAATTCTATGAAACTAAGTATTGACCAAAAGTCCAACTGACACTACTATAGGAGGTCACTGATGAAATATAAAATTATATAGAATATTTTTTAAGTAGATTGAATAATCCAGATCTCACACTCAAACATGTCTGTAATAATTAAGGTGTTAGTTTGAGAGCAACTGAAGTCGACATAAAGTAAGAATGCAAGAAAAGGACTAAACAATATATTAGACAGTGGGTAGTTGACTACAATAAAATGGTCTACCAAGCAATATCTGTAATGTAGAAAGGAAGAGATCTGACTATGTAATGGTATAACTATAAAATTAATATGGATGTGCTCAGTGCAGGAAGTCTAAACAGTCGAGCTGGTTCCCCTACGACGTGAAGCTGTAATAAAGTTTTTAAAAATAGGTTTAAATTTAGTACAATTTAAATTAATTTGAGTATTAAGACAGTGAGAGTTTCCATTTGTTTCCCTTGTAATCTCCAAATCTTCCAATAAATCCAACTCCATATAGTTTTTCTTTCTACTAATGTCATGTAAGATAGATGAACTAGTGTTGATGTTAAAATTGTGTTTACTGGATAATAAGTGTTGACCAAAACTTGAAGAGTTTGGTCTTTTCAAATGTTCTGAAACTCTAGTCGATAACTTTCTAATGGTTCTACCTACATAAGAGGCATCACAATCATCACATTTTAATTTGTAAATACCACTGTTGTCAAGTGTGTTCATCCTATCTTTGGTGTTGATTAAGAAGGAACCTAAGGTGTTGTGTGACTTGAAGGAAATTTTAATGTTATCAATTGTAGAAGTAAAAAGTTTAGATATTTTATTGGAAATGCTGCTAATGTAGGTGAAGGAGAAATATCTGGTGTTATTTGAAGCAGTAGGTTGAAGAAAACATTGTGACGAATATGCAAGCTTTTCTGCAATTTTTAGTTTAGCTCTATTTAGAAGCTTATAGATAATGTTAGGATCATAACCATTACTGAAAGCAATTTGTTTAAGAGTATTAAGTTCTGAATTAAAATTATCATTAGAAAGTGGAAATTTGAGTAACCTATGAATGTAACTGTTGAAAGCAGCCATTTTATGTTGGGTTGGATGATTAGATGTATCATGTATAACATGATCTGTTTGGGTAGGTTTTCTATAAATATTGTACTCTAAAGAATCTTTATTACGGGAAATAGTCATATCCAAGAAGTTCAACTTTTTATCAGATTCTGGTTCCAGAGTAAAAGAGATGATGGGATGGAGGTTATTAAGATCATCCAGAATCTGTAAAGCATCATCTTGGGTTCCCTGTATGAGAGCTATACAATCATCAACATACCTTGACCAAAAAACTATTTTGTTGTTGTTGTTAACAAACTTCTGTTCTAAGCTGTCTAAAAAAATGTCAGCTAGAAAAGGTGATAATGGAGATCCCATTGCTAAACCTGTTGGTTGTTTATATATTTTTTGATTGAATTGAAAGAAGTCCTGATCCAGACAGAATTTAAGTATAGTTAAGATAGCATCTTTGTCTTTTGCCGATATGTTGCAATTGTCTAGAAGATTGTGTACTAAAGGTAATGTGTCATCTCTTGGTACAGAAGTAAACAAATTGGAAACATCAAAAGAAACTAAATAAAAACCCTCTTCTAGCCTAATGTTATTTAACCGTTCTATTAGATCTAAAGAATTTTTAATGGAGAACTTAGGTTTAAAATTAGTGATAGACTGAATTGTGTTGTAAATAAACTCTGATAAAATAGAAACTGGAGTGTTACAAAAACTTACTACAGGCCTTATGGGACAATTGTGTTTATGGATCTTAGGAAGTCCATATAACCTAGGTGTTATAGGATTAGATACAGTTAACTTTCTGTTGTTATATTTAGTAAAAGTGCCATTAAACAATTTGACCATTGCTTTTGTTTTATTAATAAAGGTGTTAAGTGGATTTTTTTCCAAAACTACAAAACTGTTATCTGAAAGAAAAGATTCTACTTTCTCTATGTATTGAGTTTGTTCTAAGATTACAACACAATTACCCTTATCAGCCTTGCTGAGTACAAGAGAATTTATATCAATTTTTTGTTTAATTGATTTTAGCAAATCCTTTTGTTTTTTAAAAATATGGTGATTTCTATGAAAATTGCGTTTGTACTTACATTGTTGTTGTTGAAGTAAGCTAATGCAAGAGTTTCTCAAATATTGTTTAGTATCAGCATTACATAGTCATAATTACATAGTCAGATCTCTGCCTTTCTACATTACAGATATTGCTTGGTAGACCATTTTATTGTAGTCAACTACCCACTGTCTAATATATTGTTTAGTCCTTTTCTTGCATTCTTACTTTCCGTCGACTTCAGTTGCTCTCAAACTAACACCTTAATTATTACAGACATGTTTGAGTGTGAGATCTGGATTATTCAATCTACTTAAAAAATATTCTATATAATTTTATATTTCATCAGTGACCTCCTATAGTAGTGTCAGTTGGACTTTTGGTCAATACTTAGTTTCATAGAATTGTAAAAGGTGCAGATCACATATCTATGATTGTGACTGCTCATCCAAGTTGTCATTTGTCACATGTCACCCCAACATTTCCGTTAGATCAGGAGCCATTCTGTCTCCGGCTTCTGCAAGTAATGTAGCCTTTCTTAAATAATTTTAAAGTGTTTGTTTGTCCTTTTGTAGTGTAGTGTGATGTACATTTATATATTTATGACATTTTGTTCTTGCCGGATAGGTCGCAATTGACGAAGTAAGTCTATAAACGTTAATCACATAAAAACTCTTTTTCAACCATAAACTTCGAGTTTTTATCGAAGTTAATCAATTTCTTTGGTTATAAAAAAACGTTTCTTGGCTTATTTCAGATGCCCCTAAAGATGATCTAGGGATCGAAAGTACTTGGGCAAGATTAAATTAAACTGTGCTCGATATATGCCTTTTATCTGATCAAAATTGTAAAAAGGTTACAATAAAATATACAAAATTATATAAATTATAATAAATGTGTAGCAGAAACCAAAAAAGTTATATTAAGGAGTAAGCGTAATGCATGGAAAAATTTTTGTGTTACTTTAAACAAAAATTCACCAATAAAAAATATGTGGAATCAAGTCAAACGTTTACAAAACATATTTAAACCACAAATAAATCCAGTGACCGAAGGAGAATGGGTTGAGGAGTTTTTAAGAAAATTATGTCTAGATAGTCGATCGGATAGCCAAGCGGGCTGGGCGGCTGGCTTCTCCTTCGCTTCAATGCGAGAGATGTCAGTTCAAATCCCCGGCTCGGTGAACAGAAAACAAAAAAGCTAACGCAGTAGTTTAAAATTCTAAAAATGAATCTGCGGCTTAGTCTAGAATATGCTGGTATCTGATCGGCCTATGGTGGAGCAGTACGGCAAGAGATAAGGGCTTGCGGCTAGGTGATACTCCTCCATAGATCCCTACCGGAAGGGCGTGGAACGCCTAAATACCGGGTATATATATATAGATATATATATATATATATATATATATATATATATATATATATATATATATATATATATATATATATTTATATATATATATATATATATGTGTGTAGATAATATATTTTCAAAAATTAATGTAATGGAAAGGAAAAACTCTAATCACCCACTTTCATTGCCATTTAGGTTATACAAATTAGAAATAAGTCTTAATAACAAGAAAAACACTTCTTTGGGAATAGATAATATACATTATATTATATTGGCAAATTTACATCAAAAAGGAAAAGAAACACTATTAAAAATTTTTAATCAAATATGGCAATCAGAAGATATTCCAAATAGTTGGAGAGTACCGGGTGATTCCCATACTTAAAGCAAATCGAAATTCTGATTCGGCAGAATCTTATAGAGGTATTTCATTAAGCTCCTGCATAACAAAAACACTGGAAAGAATGATAAAACTTAGACTCGAAATATGGTTAGAAAAAAAAAATAAAATATCACAAACACAATTTGGGTTTCGAAAAAATCATTCTACTATTGAAGCAGTGAGCCACTTGGCAATAGACATAAATTTAGCGTTTACGTCAAATTCTTCAGTAATAGCTCTTTTATTAGATGTTGAATCAGCATACGACAACGTTAATTTAAGTATACTATATAATAAAATGACACAAATAAGTCTTACCGAATGTTTCTGTCAAAAAATAATAAAATTTTATGACTGTAGAAAAATTTATATATCGGTGAATGGTAACACAATTGGTTCAAGGTTAGCGATGGATGGTTTACCTCAAGGAGGAATATTAAGCCCGTTGTTATATTTAATTTATATTGCTGATCTAGTATAAAATTTAAACTCCTCAAGAATTTTACAATTTGCCGATGATATAGTCATTTATCAAGAACACATTAAAATAGAAAATGCAGTCAAATCCATTGAAAAAGAAGTCAAACATATTAAAACATGGAGTAAATTACATGGACTAAATATATCTGATTCCAAAACTAAATTATGTATTTTTACAAGAAAACGAAAAGAGATACCCAACTACATCTTAATAAACAATGTCTCTTATCCAGTGCAAAGTTATGTTAAATATTTGAGTATTATTCTTGATAGACAGCTTCTCTGGAAAGAACATATAGACAACATAGTTAAAAAAATAGAAAAGGGAATAAATCTTCTATGATTCGTGTCACATTTACGATGGGGAGCAGATCCAAATATTTCTTTGTTATTATTTAAAAATAACATAAGAGCTATTATCGACTATGGATCAATATTATACAGTGACGCATCACAGTGTCATTTAAACAAAATAGACAAAATCGTTAATAAATGCCTTAGATTGTGTATAGGAGCTCTAAGAAGTACACTCATTAGTAACCTACAAGTCGAATGCTGTGAAATGCCAATGGATATAGGACGAAAAAAACTTGGCTTCAGACTTTTAGTTAGATTGTACGAGAAAAAGTCAAGTTTAATATCCAAAATACACCAGCTGTTCTTAGCAGACTTAACAGAAAAATATTAGATAAAAAAAACTCTAAATATAGTAAATTTCTATTCAAAAATGACAATATATGATAAACAACTATATAAATATGACATAAACCCAAATTATTGGAGGTCTACATATCTTGCAAATTTCGTGAAAATAAAAACTTTGTATTTCGTTCCAAATTTAATTTATTTCGATTAAGCCTGACGTACTGATTCAAAAAAGATATACATACCCCTATGAGAAAATGCACCGTTTGGCCGGAAAATGGAAAAAACTGAAAATTTTTAATTCGATTTTTCCATTATTTGTGCCAAACTGTGGATGGGGGATAGAAAAAAAACACATATTTGGAATAAGTTAAACCTAGTGTATATATTAACATTAAAAAAACAATTTCCTAAAATTGGAATTTGCCCAAAAATGTTTAAAGGGGGTACCCTTGGATTTTTTTCAAAATTCAATAATCGGGCATATTGGTGTCAATTTCGGTCCTAGAGTCAAACCGGTGCACTTTTCCTACATAAAATTTGCTACTTGTTCTTCTCAAGTTCTCAGATTTTTTCTACGTCTTACGGTTCGTGAGAAAAAATTCCAATTGGAGGTCTACATGTCTTGCAAATTTCGTGAAAATAAAAACTTTGTATTTCGTTCCAAATTTAATTTATTTCGATTAAGCCTGACGTACTGATTCAAAAAAGATATACATACCCTTATGAGAAAATGCACCGTTTGGCCGGAAAATGGAAAAAACTGAAAATTTTTAATTCGATTTTTCCATTATTTTTGCCAAACTGTGGGTAGGTGATAGAAAAAAAACACATATTTGGAATAAGTTAGACCTAGTGTATATATTAACATTAAAAAAACAATTTCCTAAAATTGGAATTTGCCCAAAAATGTTTAAAGGGGGTACCCTTGGATTTTTTTCAAAATTCAATAATCGGGCATATTGGTGTCAATTTCGGTCCTAGAGTCAAACCGGTGCACTTTTCCTACATAAAATTTGCTACTTGTTCTTCTCAAGTTCTCAGATTTTTTCTAAGTCTTACGGTTCGTGAGAAAAAATTCCAATTGGAGGTCTACATGTCTTGCAAATTTCGTGAAAATAAAAACTTTGTATTTCGTTCCAAACTTAATTTATTTCGATTAAGCCTGACGTACTGATTCAAAAAAGATATACATACCCCTATGAGAAAATGCACCGTTTGGCCGGAAAATGGAAAAAACTATAATTTTTTGTAATATTTGTTCATCATTTAAACATCATTTAATCGGATATATTGGCGTCAATTCCGGTCCTAAAGTCAAACCGGTGCACATTTCTTACATAAAATTTGCTACTTGTTCTTCTCAAGTTCTCAGATTTTTTCTACGTCTTACGGTTCGTGAGAAAAAATTCCAATTGGAGGTCTACATGTCTTGCAAATTTCGTGAAAATAAAAACTTTGTATTTCGTTCCAAATTTAATTTATTTCGATTAAGCCTGACGTACTGATTCAAAAAAGATATACATATGCCTATGAGAAAATGCACCGTTTGGCCGGAAAATGGAAAAAACTATAATTTTTTGTAATATTTGTTCATCATTTAAACATCCTTTAATCGGATATATTGGCGTCAATTCCAGTCCTAGAGTCAAACCGGTGCACATTTCTTACATAAAATTTGCTACTTGTTCTTCTCAAGTTCTCAGATTTTTTCTATGTCTTACGGTTCGTGAGAAAAAATTCCAATTGGAGGTCTACATGTCTTGCAAATTTCGTGAAAATAAAAACTTTGTATTTCGTTCCAAATTTAATTTATTTCGATTAAGCCTGACGTACTGATTCAAAAAAGATATACATACCCCTATGAGAAAATGCACCGTTTGGCCGGAAAATGGAAAAAGCTATAATTTTTTGTAATATTTGTTCATCATTTAAACATCCTTTAATCGGATATATTGGCGTCAATTCCGGTCATAGAGTCAAACCGGTGCACTTTTCCTACATAAAATTTGCTACTTGTTCTTCTCAAGTTCTCAGATTTTTTCTACGTCTTACGGTTCGTGAGAAAAAATTCCAATTGGAGGTCTACATGTCTAGCAAATTTCGTGAAAATAAAAACTTTGTATTTCGTTCCAAGTTTAATTTATTTCGATTAAGCCTGACGTACTGATTCAAAAAAGATATACATACCCCTATGAGAAAATGCACCGTTTGGCCGGAAAATGGAAAAAACTGAAAATTTTTAATTCGATTTTTCCATTATTTGTGCCAAACTGTGGGTAGGGGATAGAAAAAAAACACATATTTGGAATAAGTTAGACCTAGTGTATATATTAACATTAAAAAAACAATTTCCTAAAATTGGAATTTGCCCAAAAATGTTTAAAGGGGGTACCCTTGGATTTTTTTCAAAATTTAATAATCGGGCATATTGGTGTCAATTTCGGTCCTAGAGTCAAACCGGTGCACTTTTCCTACATAAAATTGGCTACTTGTTCTTCTCAGGTTCTCAGATTTTTTCTACGTCTTACGGTTCGTGAGAAAAAATTCCAATTGGAGGTCTACATGTCTTGCAAATTTCGTGAAAATAAAAACTTTGTATTTCGTTCCAAACTTAATTTATTTCGATTAAGCCTGACGTACTGATTCAAAAAAGATATACATACCCCTATGAGAAAATGCACCGTTTGGCCGGAAAATGGAAAAAACTATAATTTTTTGTAATATTTGTTCATCATTTAAACATCCTTTAATCGGATATATTGGCGTCAATTCCGGTCATAGAGTCAAACCGGTGCACTTTTCCTACATAAAATTTGCTACTTGTTCTTCTCAAGTTCTCAGATTTTTTCTACGTCTTACGGTTCGTGAGAAACAATTCCAATTGGAGGTCTACATGTCTAGCAAATTTCGTGAAAATAAAAACTTTGTATTTCGTTCCAAGTTTAATTTATTTCGATTAAGCCTGACGTACTGATTCAAAAAAGATATACATACCCCTATGAGAAAATGCACCGTTTGGCCGGAAAATGGAAAAAACTGAAAATTTTTAATTCGATTTTTCCATTATTTGTGCCAAACTGTGGGTAGGGGATAGAAAAAAAACACATATTTGGAATAAGTTAGACCTAGTGTATATATTAACATTAAAAAAACAATTTCCTAAAATTGGAATTTGCCCAAAAATGTTTAAAGGGGGTACCCTTGGATTTTTTTCAAAATTTAATAATCGGGCATATTGGTGTCAATTTCGGTCCTAGAGTCAAACCGGTGCACTTTTCCTACATAAAATTGGCTACTTGTTCTTCTCAGGTTCTCAGATTTTTTCTACGTCTTACGGTTCGTGAGAAAAAATTCCAATTGGAGGTCTACATGTCTTGCAAATTTCGTGAAAATAAAAACTTTGTATTTCGTTCCAAACTTAATTTATTTCGATTAAGCCTGACGTACTGATTCAAAAAAGATATACATACCCCTATGAGAAAATGCACCGTTTGGCCGGAAAATGGAAAAAACTATAATTTTTTGTAATATTTGTTCATCATTTAAACATCATTTAATCGGATATATTGGAGTCAATTCCGGTCATAAAGTCAAACCGGTGCACATTTCTTACATAAAATTTGCTACTTGTTCTTCTCAAGTACTCAGATTTTTTCTACGTCTTACGGTTCGTGAGAAAAAATTCCAATTGGAGGTCTACATGTCTTGCAAATTTCGTGAAAATAAAAACTTTGTATTTCGTTCCAAATTTAATTTAATTCGATTAAGCCTGACGTACTGATTCAAAAAAGATATACATACCCCTATGAGAAAATGCACCGTTTGGCCGGAAAATGGAAAAAACTGAAAATTTTTAATTCGATTTTTCCATTATTTGTGCCAAACTGTGGGTGGGGGATAGAAAAAAAACACATATTTGGAATAAGTTAGACCTAGTGTATATATTAACATTAAAAAAACAATTTCCTAAAATTGGAATTTGCCCAAAAATGTTTAAAGGGGGTACCCTTGGATTTTTTTCAAAATTCAATAATCGGGCATATTGGTGTCAATTTCGGTCCTAGAGTCAAACCGGTGCACTTTTCCTACATAAAATTTGCTACTTGTTCTTCTCAAGTTCTCAGATTTTTTCTACGTCTTACGGTTCGTGAGAAAAAATTCCAATTGGAGGTCTACATGTCTTGCAAATTTCGTGAAAATAAAAACTTTGTATTTCGTTCCAAATTTAATTTATTTCGATTAAGCCTGACGTACTGATTCAAAAAAGATATACATATGCCTATGAGAAAATACACCGTTTGGCCGGAAAATGGAAAAAACTATAATTTTTTGTAATATTTGTTCATCATTTAAACATCCTTTAATCGGATATATTGGCGTCAATTCCGGTCCTAGAGTCAAACCGGTGCACATTTCTTACATAAAATTTGCTACTTGTTCTTCTCAAGTTCTCAGATTTTTTCTATGTCTTACGATTCGTGAGAAAAAATTCCAATTGGAGGTCTACATGTCTTGCAAATTTCGTGAAAATAAAAACTTTGTATTTCGTTCCGAATTTAATTTAATTGGATTAAGCCTGACGTACTGATTCAAAAAAGATATACATACCCCTATGAGAAAATGCACCGTTTGGCCGGAAAATGGAAAAAACTGAAAATTTTTAATTCAATTTTTCCATTATTTGTGCCAAACTGTGGGTAGGGGATAGAAAAAAAACACATATTTGGAATAAGTTAGACCTAGTGTATATATTAACATTAAAAAAACAATTTCCTAAAATTGGAATTTGCCCAAAAATGTTTAAAGGGGGTACCCTTGGATTTTTTTCAAAATTCAATAATCGGGCATATTGGTGTCAATTTCGGTCCTAGAGTCAAACCGGTGCACTTTTCCTACATAAAATTGGCTACTTGTTCTTCTCAGGTTCTCAGATTTTTTTCTACGTCTTACGGTTCGTGAGAAAAAATTCCAATTGGAGGTCTACATGTCTTGCAAATTTCGTGAAAATAAAAACTTTGTATTTCGTTCCAAACTTAATTTATTTCGATTAAGCCTGACGTACTGATTCAAAAAAGATATACATACCCCTATGAGAAAATGCACCGTTTGGCCGGAAAATGGAAAAAACTATAATTTTTTGTAATATTTGTTCATCATTTAAACATCATTTAATCGGATATATTGGAGTCAATTCCGGTCATAAAGTCAAACCGGTGCACATTTCTTACATAAAATTTGCTACTTGTTCTTCTCAAGTACTCAGATTTTTTCTACGTCTTACGGTTCGTGAGAAAAAATTCCAATTGGAGGTCTACATGTCTTGCAAATTTCGTGAAAATAAAAACTTTGTATTTCGTTCCAAATTTAATTTAATTCGATTAAGCCTGACGTACTGATTCAAAAAAGATATACATACCCCTATGAGAAAATGCACCGTTTGGCCGGAAAATGGAAAAAACTGAAAATTTTTAATTCGATTTTTCCATTATTTGTGCCAAACTGTGGGTGGGGGATAGAAAAAAAACACATATTTGGAATAAGTTAGACCTAGTGTATATATTAACATTAAAAAAACAATTTCCTAAAATTGGAATTTGCCCAAAAATGTTTAAAGGGGGTACCCTTGGATTTTTTTCAAAATTCAATAATCGGGCATATTGGTGTCAATTTCGGTCCTAGAGTCAAACCGGTGCACTTTTCCTACATAAAATTTGCTACTTGTTCTTCTCAAGTTCTCAGATTTTTTCTACGTCTTACGGTTCGTGAGAAAAAATTCCAATTGGAGGTCTACATGTCTTGCAAATTTCGTGAAAATAAAAACTTTGTATTTCGTTCCAAATTTAATTTATTTCGATTAAGCCTGACGTACTGATTCAAAAAAGATATACATATGCCTATGAGAAAATACACCGTTTGGCCGGAAAATGGAAAAAACTATAATTTTTTGTAATATTTGTTCATCATTTAAACATCCTTTAATCGGATATATTGGCGTCAATTCCGGTCCTAGAGTCAAACCGGTGCACATTTCTTACATAAAATTTGCTACTTGTTCTTCTCAAGTTCTCAGATTTTTTCTATGTCTTACGATTCGTGAGAAAAAATTCCAATTGGAGGTCTACATGTCTTGCAAATTTCGTGAAAATAAAAACTTTGTATTTCGTTCCAAATTTAATTTAATTGGATTAAGCCTGACGTACTGATTCAAAAAAGATATACATACCCCTATGAGAAAATGCACCGTTTGGCCGGAAAATGGAAAAAACTGAAAATTTTTAATTCAATTTTTCCATTATTTGTGCCAAACTGTGGGTAGGGGATAGAAAAAAAACACATATTTGGAATAAGTTAGACCTAGTGTATATATTAACATTAAAAAAACAATTTCCTAAAATTGGAATTTGCCCAAAAATGTTTAAAGGGGGTACCCTTGGATTTTTTTCAAAATTCAATAATCGGGCATATTGGTGTCAATTTCGGTCCTAGAGTCAAACCGGTGCACTTTTCCTACATAAAATTGGCTACTTGTTCTTCTCAGGTTCTCAGATTTTTTTCTACGTCTTACGGTTCGTGAGAAAAAATTCCAATTGGAGGTCTACATGTCTTGCAAATTTCGTGAAAATAAAAACTTTGTATTTCGTTCCAAACTTAATTTATTTCGATTAAGCCTGACGTACTGATTCAAAAAAGATATACATACCCCTATGAGAAAATGCACCGTTTGGCCGGAAAATGGAAAAAACTATAATTTTTTGTAATATTTGTTCATCATTTAAACATCATTTAATCGGATATATTGGAGTCAATTCCGGTCATAAAGTCAAACCGGTGCACATTTCTTACATAAAATTTGCTACTTGTTCTTCTCAAGTACTCAGATTTTTTCTACGTCTTACGGTTCGTGAGAAAAAATTCCAATTGGAGGTCTACATGTCTTGCAAATTTCGTGAAAATAAAAACTTTGTATTTCGTTCCAAATTTAATTTAATTCGATTAAGCCTGACGTACTGATTCAAAAAAGATATACATACCCCTATGAGAAAATGCACCGTTTGGCCGGAAAATGGAAAAAACTGAAAATTTTTAATTCGATTTTTCCATTATTTGTGCCAAACTGTGGGTGGGGGATAAAAAAAAAACACATATTTGGAATAAGTTAGACCTAGTGTATATATTAACATTAAAAAAACAATTTCCTAAAATTGGAATTTGCCCAAAAATGTTTAAAGGGGGTACCCTTGGATTTTTTTCAAAATTCAATAATCGGGCATATTGGTGTCAATTTCGGTCCTAGAGTCAAACCGGTGCACTTTTCCTACATAAAATTTGCTACTTGTTCTTCTCAAGTTCTCAGATTTTTTCTACGTCTTACGGTTCGTGAGAAAAAATTCCAATTGGAGGTCTACATGTCTTGCAAATTTCGTGAAAATAAAAACTTTGTATTTCGTTCCAAATTTAATTTATTTCGATTAAGCCTGACGTACTGATTCAAAAAAGATATACATATGCCTATGAGAAAATGCACCGTTTGGCCGGAAAATGGAAAAAACTATAATTTTTTGTAATATTTGTTCATCATTTAAACATCCTTTAATCGGATATATTGGCGTCAATTCCGGTCCTAGAGTCAAACCGGTGCACATTTCTTACATAAAATTTGCTACTTGTTCTTCTCAAGTTCTCAGATTTTTTCTATGTCTTACGATTCGTGAGAAAAAATTCCAATTGGAGGTCTACATGTCTTGCAAATTTCGTGAAAATAAAAACTTTGTATTTCGTTCCAAATTTAATTTAATTCGATTAAGCCTGACGTACTGATTCAAAAAAGATATACATACCCCTATGAGAAAATGCACCGTTTGGCCGGAAAATGGAAAAAACTGAAAATTTTTAATTCGATTTTTCCATTATTTGTGCCAAACTGTGGGTGGGGGATAGAAAAAAAACACATATTTGGAATAAGTTAGACCTAGTGTATATATTAACATTAAAAAAACAATTTCCTAAAATTGGAATTTGCCCAAAAATGTTTAAAGGGGGTACCCTTGGATTTTTTTCAAAATTCAATAATCGGGCATATTGGTGTCAATTTCGGTCCTAGAGTCAAACCGGTGCACTTTTCCTACATAAAATTTGCTACTTGTTCTTCTCAAGTTCTCAGATTTTTTCTACGTCTTACGGTTCGTAAGAAAAAATTCCAATTGGAGGTCTACATGTCTTGCAAATTTCGTGAAAATAAAAACTTTGTATTTCGTTCCAAATTTAATTTATTTCGATTAAGCCTGACGTACTGATTCAAAAAAGATATACATATCCCTATGAGAAAATGCACCGTTTGGCCGGAAAATGGAAAAAACTATAATTTTTTGTAATATTTGTTCATCATTTAAACATCCTTTAATCGGATATATTGGCGTCAATTCCGGTCATAGAGTCAAACCGGTGCACTTTTCCTACATAAAATTTGCTACTTGTTCTTCTTAAGTTCTCAGATTTTTTTCTACGTCTTACGGTTCGTGAGAAAAAATTCCAATTGGAGGTCTACATGTCTAGCAAATTTCGTGAAAATAAAAACTTTGTATTTCGTTCCATGTTTAATTTATTTCGATTAAGCCTGACGTACTGATTCAAAAAAGATATACATATGCCTATGAGAAAATGCACCGTTTGGCCGGAAAATGGAAAAAACTATAATTTTTTGTAATATTTGTTCATCATTTAAACATCCTTTAATCGGATATATTGGCGTCAATTCCGGTCATAGAGTCAAACCGGTGCACTTTTCCTACATAAAATTTGCTACTTGTTCTTCTCAAGTTCTCAGATTTTTTCTACGTCTTACGGTTCGTGAGAAAAAATTCCAATTGGAGGTCTACATGTCTTGCAAATTTCGTGAAAATAAAAACTTTGTATTTCGTTCCAAATTTAATTTAATTCGATTAAGCCTGACGTACTGATTCAAAAAAGATATACATACCCCTATGAGAAAATGCACCGTTTGGCCGGAAAATGGAAAAAACTGAAAATTTTTAATTCGATTTTTCCATTATTTGTGCCAAACTGTGGGTGGGGGATAAAAAAAAAACACATATTTGGAATAAGTTAGACCTAGTGTATATATTAACATTAAAAAAACAATTTCCTAAAATTGGAATTTGCCCAAAAATGTTTAAAGGGGGTACCCTTGGATTTTTTTCAAAATTCAATAATCGGGCATATTGGTGTCAATTTCGGTCCTAGAGTCAAACCGGTGCACTTTTCCTACATAAAATTTGCTACTTGTTCTTCTCAAGTTCTCAGATTTTTTCTACGTCTTACGGTTCGTGAGAAAAAATTCCAATTGGAGGTCTACATGTCTTGCAAATTTCGTGAAAATAAAAACTTTGTATTTCGTTCCAAATTTAATTTATTTCGATTAAGCCTGACGTACTGATTCAAAAAAGATATACATATGCCTATGAGAAAATGCACCGTTTGGCCGGAAAATGGAAAAAACTATAATTTTTTGTAATATTTGTTCATCATTTAAACATCCTTTAATCGGATATATTGGCGTCAATTCCGGTCCTAGAGTCAAACCGGTGCACATTTCTTACATAAAATTTGCTACTTGTTCTTCTCAAGTTCTCAGATTTTTTCTATGTCTTACGATTCGTGAGAAAAAATTCCAATTGGAGGTCTACATGTCTTGCAAATTTCGTGAAAATAAAAACTTTGTATTTCGTTCCAAATTTAATTTAATTCGATTAAGCCTGACGTACTGATTCAAAAAAGATATACATACCCCTATGAGAAAATGCACCGTTTGGCCGGAAAATGGAAAAAACTGAAAATTTTTAATTCGATTTTTCCATTATTTGTGCCAAACTGTGGGTGGGGGATAGAAAAAAAACACATATTTGGAATAAGTTAGACCTAGTGTATATATTAACATTAAAAAAACAATTTCCTAAAATTGGAATTTGCCCAAAAATGTTTAAAGGGGGTACCCTTGGATTTTTTTCAAAATTCAATAATCGGGCATATTGGTGTCAATTTCGGTCCTAGAGTCAAACCGGTGCACTTTTCCTACATAAAATTTGCTACTTGTTCTTCTCAAGTTCTCAGATTTTTTCTACGTCTTACGGTTCGTAAGAAAAAATTCCAATTGGAGGTCTACATGTCTTGCAAATTTCGTGAAAATAAAAACTTTGTATTTCGTTCCAAATTTAATTTATTTCGATTAAGCCTGACGTACTGATTCAAAAAAGATATACATATCCCTATGAGAAAATGCACCGTTTGGCCGGAAAATGGAAAAAACTATAATTTTTTGTAATATTTGTTCATCATTTAAACATCCTTTAATCGGATATATTGGCGTCAATTCCGGTCATAGAGTCAAACCGGTGCACTTTTCCTACATAAAATTTGCTACTTGTTCTTCTTAAGTTCTCAGATTTTTTTCTACGTCTTACGGTTCGTGAGAAAAAATTCCAATTGGAGGTCTACATGTCTAGCAAATTTCGTGAAAATAAAAACTTTGTATTTCGTTCCATGTTTAATTTATTTCGATTAAGCCTGACGTACTGATTCAAAAAAGATATACATACCCCTATGAGAAAATGCACCGTTTGGCCGGAAAATGGAAAAAACTATAATTTTTTGTAATATTTGTTCATCATTTAAACATCATTTAATCGGATATATTGGAGTCAATTCCGGTCATAAAGTCAAACCGGTGCACATTTCTTACATAAAATTTGCTACTTGTTCTTCTCAAGTACTCAGATTTTTTCTACGTCTTACGGTTCGTGAGAAAAAATTCCAATTGGAGGTCTACATGTCTTGCAAATTTCGTGAAAATAAAAACTTTGTATTTCGTTCCAAATTTAATTTAATTCGATTAAGCCTGACGTACTGATTCAAAAAAGATATACATACCCCTATGAGAAAATGCACCGTTTGGCCGGAAAATGGAAAAAACTGAAAATTTTTAATTCGATTTTTCCATTATTTGTGCCAAACTGTGGGTGGGGGATAGAAAAAAAACACATATTTGGAATAAGTTAGACCTAGTGTATATATTAACATTAAAAAAACAATTTCCTAAAATTGGATTTGCCCAAAAATGTTTAAAGGGGGTACCCTTGGATTTTTTTCAAAATTCAATAATCGGGCATATTGGTGTCAATTTCGGTCCTAGAGTCAAACCGGTGCACTTTTCCTGCATAAAATTTGCTACTTGTTCTTCTCAAGTTCTCAGATTTTTTCTACGTCTTACGGTTCGTGAGAAAAAATTCCAATTGGAGGTCTACATGTCTTGCAAATTTCGTGAAAATAAAAACTTTGTATTTCGTTCCAAATTTAATTTATTTCGATTAAGCCTGACGTACTGATTCAAAAAAGATATACATATGCCTATGAGAAAATGCACCGTTTGGCCGGAAAATGGAAAAAACTATAATTTTTTGTAATATTTGTTCATCATTTAAACATCCTTTAATCGGATATATTGGCGTCAATTCCGGTCCTAGAGTCAAACCGGTGCACATTTCTTACATAAAATTTGCTACGTGTTCTTCTCAAGTTCTCAGATTTTTTCTATGTCTTACGATTCGTGAGAAAAAATTCCAATTGGAGGTCTACATGTCTTGCAAATTTCGTGAAAATAAAAACTTTGTATTTCGTTCCAAATTTAATTTATTTTGATTAAGCCTGACGTACTGATTCAAAAAAGATATACATACCCCTATGAGAAAATGCACCGTTTGGCCGGAAAATGGAAAAAACTATAATTTTTTGTAATATTTGTTCATCATTTAAACATCTTTTAATCGGATATATTGGCGTCAATTCCGGTCATAGAGTCAAACCGGTGCATATTTCTTACATAAAATTTGCTACTTGTTCTTCTCAAGTTCTCAGATTTTTTCTACGTCTTACGGTTCGTGAGAAAAAAATCCAATTGGAGGTCTACATGTCTTGCAAATTTCGTGAAAATAAAAACTTTGTATTTCGTTCCAAATTTAATTTATTTCGATTAAGCCTGACGTACTAATTCAAAAAAGATATACATACCCCTATGAGAAAATGCACCGTTTGGCCGGAAAATAAAAAAAAACTGAAAATTTTTAATTCGATTTTTCCATTATTTGTGCCAAACTGTGGGTAGGGGATAGAAAAAAAACACAGATTTGGAATAAGTTAGACCTAGTGTATATATTAACATTAAAAAAACAATTTCCTAAAATTGGAATTTGCCCAAAATTGTTTAAAGGGGGTACCCTTGGATTTTTTTCAAATTCAATAATCGGGCATATTGGTGTCAATTTCGGTCCTAGAGTCAAACCGGTGCACTTTTCCTACATAAAATTTGCTACTTGTTCTTCTCAAGTTCTCAGATTTTTTCTACGTCTTACGGTTCGTGAGAAAAAATTCCAATTGGAGGTCTACATGTCTTGCAAATTTCGTGAAAATAAAAACTTTGTATTTCGTTCCAAATTTAATTTATTTCGATTAAGCCTGACGTACTGATTCAAAAAAGATATACATACCCTTATGAGAAAATGCACCGTTTGGCCGGAAAATGGAAAAAACTGAAAATTTTTAATTCGATTTTTCCATTATTTTTGCCAAACTGTGGGTAGGTGATAGAAAAAAAACACATATTTGGAATAAGTTAGACCTAGTGTATATATTAACATTAAAAAAACAATTTCCTAAAATTGGAATTTGCCCAAAAATGTTTAAAGGGGGTATCCTTGGATTTTTTCAAAATTCAATAATCGGGCATATTGGTGTCAATTTCGGTCCTAGAGTCAAACCGGTGCACTTTTCCTACATAAAATTTGCTACTTGTTCTTCTCAAGTTCTCAGATTTTTTCTAAGTCTTACGGTTCGTGAGAAAAAATTCCAATTGGAGGTCTACATGTCTTGCAAATTTCGTGAAAATAAAAACTTTGTATTTCGTTTCAAACCTAATTTATTTCGATTAAGCCTGACGTACTGATTCAAAAAAGATATACATACCCCTATATGAAAATGCACCGTTTGGCCGGAAAATGGAAAAAACTATAATTTTTTGTAATATTAGTTCATCATTTAAACATCATTTAATCGGATATATTGGCGTCAATTCCGGTCCTAAAGTCAAACCGGTGCACATTTCTTACATAAAATTTGCTACTTGTTCTTTTCAAGTACTCAGATTTTTTCTACGTCTTACGGTTCGTGAGAAAAAATTCCAATTGGAGGTCTACATGTCTTGCAAATTTCGTGAAAATAAAAACTTTGTATTTCGTTCCAAATTTAATTTAATTCGATTAAGCCTGACGTACTGATTCAAAAAAGATATACATACCCCTATGAGAAAATGCACCGTTTGGCCGGAAAATGGAAAAAACTGAAAATTTTTAATTCGATTTTTCCATTATTTGTGCCAAACTGTGGGTGGGGGATAGAAAAAAACACATATTTGGAATAAGTTAGACCTAGTGTATATATTAACATTAAAAAAACAATTTCCTAAAATTGGAATTTGCCCAAAAATGTTTAAAGGGGGTACCCTTGGATTTTTTTCAAAATTCAATAATCGGGCATATTGGTGTCAATTTCGGTCCTAGAGTCAAACCGGTGCACTTTTCCTACATAAAATTTGCTACTTGTTCTTCTCAAGTTCTCAGATTTTTTCTACGTCTTACGGTTCGTGAGAAAAAATTCCAATTGGAGGTCTACATGTCTTGCAAATTTCGTGAAAATAAAAACTTTGTATTTCGTTCCAAATTTAATTTATTTCGATTAAGCCTGACGTACTGATTCAAAAAAGATATACATATGCCTATGAGAAAATGCACCGTTTGGCCGGAAAATGGAAAAAACTATAATTTTTTGTAATATTTGTTCATCATTTAAACATCCTTTAATCGGATATATTGGCGTCAATTCCGGTCCTAGAGTCAAACCGATGCACATTTCTTACATAAAATTTGCTACTTGTTCTTCTCAAGTTCTCAGATTTTTTCTATGTCTTACGATTCGTGAGAAAAAATTCCAATTGGAGGTCTACATGTCTTGCAAATTTCGTGAAAATAAAAACTTTGTATTTCGTTCCAAATTTAATTTATTTTGATTAAGCCTGACGTATTGATTCAAAAAAGATATACATACCCCTATGAGAAAATGCACCGTTTGGCCGGAAAGTGGAAAAAACTATAATTTTTTGTAATATTTGTTCATCATTTAAACATCTTTTAATCGGATATATTGGCGTCAATTCCGGTCATACAGTCAAACCGGTGCATATTTCTTACATAAAATTTGCTACTTGTTCTTCTCAAGTTCTCAGATTTTTTCTACGTCTTACGGTTCGTGAGAAAAAAATCCAATTGGAGGTCTACATGTCTTGCAAATTTCGTGAATATAAAAACTTTGTATTTCGTTCCAAATTTAATTTATTTCGATTAAGCCTGACGTTCTGATTCAAAAGAGATATACATACCCTTATGAGAAAATGCACCGTTTGGCCGGAAAATGGAAAAAACTGAAAATTTTTAATTCGATTTTTCCATTATTTTTGCCAAACTGTGGGTAGGTGATAGAAAAAAAACACATATTTGGAATAAGTTAGACCTAGTGTATATATTAACATTAAAAAAACAATTTCCTAAAATTGGAATTTGCCCAAAAATGTTTAAAGGGGGTACCCTTGGATTTTTTTCAAAATTCAATAATCGGGCATATATGTGTCAATTTCGGTCCTAGAGTCAAACCGGTGCACTTTTCCTACATAAAATTTGCTACTTGTTCTTCTCAAGTTCTCAGATTTTTTCTATGTCTTACGGTTCGTGAGAAAAAATTCCAATTGGAGGTCTACATGTCTTGCAAATTTCGTGAAAATAAAAACTTTGTATTTCGTTCCAAATTTAATTTATTTCGATTAAGCCTGACGTACTGATTCAAAAGAGATATACATACCCTTATGAGAAAATGCACCGTTTGGCCGGAAAATGGAAAAAACTGAAAATTTTTAATTCGATTTTTCCATTATTTTTGCCAAACTGTGGGTAGGTGATAGAAAAAAAACACATATTTGGAATAAGTTAGACCTAGTGTATATATTAACTTTAAAAAAGCAATTTCATAAAATTGGAATTTGCCCAAAAATGTTTAAAGGGGGTACCCTTGGATTTTTTTCAAAATTCAATAATCGGGCATATTGGTGTCAATTTCGGTCCTAGAGTCAAACCGGTGCACTTTTCCTACATAAAATTTGCTACTTGTTCTTCTCAAGTTCTCAGATTTTTTCTATGTCTTACGGTTCGTGAGAAAAAATTCCAATTGGAGGTCTACATGTCTTGCAAATTTCGTGAAAATAAAAACTTTGTATTTCGTTCCAAATTTAATTTATTTCGATTAAGCCTGACGTACTGATTCAAAAAAGATATACATACCCCTATGAGAAAATGCACCGTTTGGCCGGAAAATGGAAAAAACTATAATTTTTTGTAATATTTGTTCATCATTTAAACATCCTTTAATCGGATATATTGGCGTCAATTCCGGTCCTAGAGTCAAACCGGTGCACATTTCTTACATAAAATTTGCTACTTGTTCTTCTCAAGTTCTCAGATTTTTTTTATGTCTTACGGTTCGTGAGAAAAAATTCCAATTGGAGGTCTACATGTCTTGCAAATTTCGTGAAAATAAAAACTTTGTATTTCGTTCCAAATTTAATTTATTTCGATTAAGCCTGACGTACTGATGCAAAAAAGATATACATACCCTTATGAGAAAATGCACCGTTTGGCCGGAAAATGGAAAAAACTGAAAATTTTTAATTCGATTTTTCCATTATTTTTGCCAAACTGTGGGTAGGTGATAGAAAAAAAACACATATTTGGAATAAGTTAGACCTAGTGTATATATTAACATTAAAAAAACAATTTCCTAAAATTGGAATTTGCCCAAAAATGTTTAAAGGGGGTACCCTTGGATTTTTTTCAAAATTCAATAATCGGGCATATTGGTGTCAATTTCGGTCCTAGAGTCAAACCGGTGCACTTTTCCTACATACAATTTGCTACTTGTTCTTCTCAAGTTCTCAGATTTTTTCTACGTCTTACGGTTCATGAGAAAAAATTCCAATTGGAGGTCTACATGTCTTGCAAATTTCGTGAAAATAAAAACTTTGTATTTCGTTCCAAATTTAATTTATTTCGATTAAGCCTGACGTACTGATTCAAAAAATATATACATACCCTTATGAGAAAATGCACCGTTTGGCCGGAAAATGGAAAAAACTGAAAATTTTTAATTCGATTTTTCCATTATTTTTGCCAAACTGTGGGTAGGTGATAGAAAAAAAACACATATTTGGAATAAGTTAGACTTAGTGTATATATTAACATTAAAAAAACAATTTCCTAAAATTGGAATTTGCCCAAAAATGTTTAAAGGGGGTATCCTTGGATTTTTTTCAAAATTCAATAATCGGGCATATTGGTGTCAATTTCGGTCCTAGAGTCAAACCGGTGCACTTTTCCTACATAAAATTTGCTACTTGTTCTTCTCAAGTTCTCAGATTTTTTCTATGTCTTACGGTTCGTGAGAAAAAATTCCAATTGAAGGTCTACATGTCTTGCAAATTTCGTGAAAATAAAAACTTTGTATTTCGTTCCAAATTTAATTTATTTCGATTAAGCCTGACGTACTGATTCAAAAGAGATATACATACCCTTATGAGAAAATGCACCGTTTGGCCGGAAAATGGAAAAAACTGAAAATTTTTAATTCGATTTTTCCATTATTTTTGCCAAACTGTGGGTAGGTGATAGAAAAAAAACACATATTTGGAATAAGTTAGACCTAGTGTATATATTAACTTTAAAAAAGCAATTTCATAAAATTGGAATTTGCCCAAAAATGTTTAAAGGGGGTACCCTTGGATTTTTTTCAAAATTCAATAATCGGGCATATTGGTGTCAATTTCGGTCCTAGAGTCAAACCGGTGCACTTTTCCTACATAAAATTTGCTACTTGTTCTTCTCAAGTTCTCAGATTTTTTCTAACTCTTACGGTTCGTGAGAAAAAATTCCAATTGGAGGTCTACATGTCTTGCAAATTTCGTGAAAATAAAAACTTTGTATTTCGTTCCAAACTTAATTTATTTCGATTAAGCCTGACGTACTGATTCAAAAAAGATATACATACCCCTATGAGAAAATGCACCGTTTGGCCGGAAAATGGAAAAAACTATAATTTTTTGTAATATTTGTTCATCATTTAAACATCCTTTAATCGGATATATTGGCGTCAATTCCGGTCCTAGAGTCAAACCGGTGCACATTTCTTACATAAAATTTGCTACTTGTTCTTCTCAAGTTCTCAGATTTTTTTTATGTCTTACGGTTCGTGAGAAAAAATTCCAATTGGAGGTCTACATGTCTTGCAAATTTCGTGAAAATAAAAACTTTGTATTTCGTTCCAAACTTAATTTATTTCGATTAAGCCTGACGTACTGATTCAAAAAAGATATACATACCCCTATGAGAAAATGCACCGTTTGGCCGGAAAATGGAAAAAACTATAATTTTTTGTAATATTTGTTCATCATTTAAACATCCTTTAATCGGATATATTGGCGTCAATTCCGGTCCTAGAGTCAAACCGGTGCACATTTCTTACATAAAATTTGCTACTTGTTCTTCTCAAGTTCTCAGATTTTTTTTATGTCTTACGGTTCGTGAGAAAAAATTCCAATTGGAGGTCTACATGTCTTGCAAATTTCGTGAAAATAAAAACTTTGTATTTCGTTCCAAATTTAATTTATTTCGATTAAGCCTGACGTACTGATGCAAAAAAGATATACATACCCTTATGAGAAAATGCACCGTTTGGCCGGAAAATGGAAAAAACTGAAAATTTTTAATTCGATTTTTCCATTATTTTTGCCAAACTGTGGGTAGGTGATAGAAAAAAAACACATATTTGGAATAAGTTAGACCTAGTGTATATATTAACATTAAAAAAACAATTTCCTAAAATTGGAATTTGCCCAAAAATGTTTAAAGGGGGTACCCTTGGATTTTTTTCAAAATTCAATAATCGGGCATATTGGTGTCAATTTCGGTCCTAGAGTCAAACCGGTGCACTTTTCCTACATACAATTTGCTACTTGTTCTTCTCAAGTTCTCAGATTTTTTCTACGTCTTACGGTTCATGAGAAAAAATTCCAATTGGAGGTCTACATGTCTTGCAAATTTCGTGAAAATAAAAACTTTGTATTTCGTTCCAAATTTAATTTATTTCGATTAAGCCTGACGTACTGATTCAAAAAATATATACATACCCCTATGAGAAAATGCACCGTTTGGCCGGAAAATGGAAAAAACTGAAAATTTTTAATTCGATTTTTCCATTATTTTTGCCAAACTGTGGTTAGGTGATAGAAAAAAAACACATATTTGGAATAAGTTAGACTTAGTGTATATATTAACATTAAAAAAACAATTTCCTAAAATTGGAATTTGCCCAAAAATGTTTAAAGGGGGTATCCTTGGATTTTTTTCAAAATTCAATAATCGGGCATATTGCTGTCAATTTCGGTCCTAGAGTCAAACCGGTGCACTTTTTCTACATAAAATTTGCTACTTGTTCTTCACAGGTTCTCAGATTTTTTCTATGTCTTACGGTTCGTGAGAAAAAATTCCAATTGGAGGTCTACATGTCTTGCAAATTTCGTGAAAATAAAAACTTTGTATTTCGTTCCAAATTTAATTTATTTTGATTAAGCCTGACGTACTGATTCAAAAAAGATATACATACCCCTATGAGAAAATGCACCGTTTGGCCGGAAAATGGAAAAAACTATAATTTTTTGTAATATTTGTTCATCATTTAAACATCCTTTAATCGGATATATTGGCGTCAATTCCGGTCCTAGAGTCAAACCGGTGCACATTTCTTACATAAAATTTGCTACTTGTTCTTCTCAAGTTCTCAGATTTTTTTTATGTCTTACGGTTCGTGAGAAAAAATTCCAATTGGAGGTCTACATGTCTTGCAAATTTCGTGAAAATAAAAACTTTGTATTTCGTTCCAAATTTAATTTATTTCGATTAAGCCTGACGTACTGATGCAAAAAAGATATACATACCCTTATGAGAAAATGCACCGTTTGGCCGGAAAATGGAAAAAACTGAAAATTTTTAATTCGATTTTTCCATTATTTTTGCCAAACTGTGGGTAGGTGATAGAAAAAAAACACATATTTGGAATAAGTTAGACCTAGTGTATATATTAACATTAAAAAAACAATTTCCTAAAATTGGAATTTGCCCAAAAATGTTTAAAGGGGGTACCCTTGGATTTTTTTCATAATTCAATAATCGGGCATATTGGTGTCAATTTCGGTCCTAGAGTCAAACCGGTGCACTTTTCCTACATACAATTTGCTACTTGTTCTTCTCAAGTTCTCAGATTTTTTCTACGTCTTACGGTTCATGAGAAAAAATTCCAATTGGAGGTCTACATGTCTTGCAAATTTCGTGAAAATAAAAACTTTGTATTTCGTTCCAAATTTAATTTATTTCGATTAAGCCTGACGTACTGATTCAAAAAATATATACATACCCTTATGAGAAAATGCACCGTTTGGCCGGAAAATGGAAAAAACTGAAAATTTTTAATTCGATTTTTCCATTATTTTTGCCAAACTGTGGGTAGGTGATAGAAAAAAAACACATATTTGGAATAAGTTAGACTTAGTGTATATATTAACATTAAAAAAACAATTTCCTAAAATTGGAATTTGCCCAAAAATGTTTAAAGGGGGTATCCTTGGATTTTTTTCAAAATTCAATAATCGGGCATATTGGTGTCAATTTCGGTCCTAGAGTCAAACCGGTGCACTTTTCCTACATAAAATTTGCTACTTGTTCTTCTCAAGTTCTCAGATTTTTTCTATGTCTTACGGTTCGTGAGAAAAAATTCCAATTGGAGGTCTACATGTCTTGCAAATTTCGTGAAAATAAAAACTTTGTATTTCGTTCCAAATTTAATTTATTTCGATTAAGCCTGACGTACTGATTCAAAAGAGATATACATACCCTTATGAGAAAATGCACCGTTTGGCCGGAAAATGGAAAAAACTGAAAATTTTTAATTCGATTTTTCCATTATTTTTGCCAAACTGTGGGTAGGTGATAGAAAAAAAACACATATTTGGAATAAGTTAGACCTAGTGTATATATTAACTTTAAAAAAGCAATTTCATAAAATTGGAATTTGCCCAAAAATGTTTAAAGGGGGTACCCTTGGATTTTTTTCAAAATTCAATAATCGGGCATATTGGTGTCAATTTCGGTCCTAGAGTCAAACCGGTGCACTTTTCCTACATAAAATTTGCTACTTGTTCTTCTCAAGTTCTCAGATTTTTTCTAACTCTTACGGTTCGTGAGAAAAAATTCCAATTGGAGGTCTACATGTCTTGCAAATTTCGTGAAAATAAAAACTTTGTATTTCGTTCCAAACTTAATTTATTTCGATTAAGCCTGACGTACTGATTCAAAAAAGATATACATACCCCTATGAGAAAATGCACCGTTTGGCCGGAAAATGGAAAAAACTATAATTTTTTGTAATATTTGTTCATCATTTAAACATCCTTTAATCGGATATATTGGCGTCAATTCCGGTCCTAGAGTCAAACCGGTGCACATTTCTTACATAAAATTTGCTACTTGTTCTTCTCAAGTTCTCAGATTTTTTTTATGTCTTACGGTTCGTGAGAAAAAATTCCAATTGGAGGTCTACATGTCTTGCAAATTTCGTGAAAATAAAAACTTTGTATTTCGTTCCAAATTTAATTTATTTCGATTAAGCCTGACGTACTGATGCAAAAAAGATATACATACCCTTATGAGAAAATGCACCGTTTGGCCGGAAAATGGAAAAAACTGAAAATTTTTAATTCGATTTTTCCATTATTTTTGCCAAACTGTGGGTAGGTGATAGAAAAAAAACACATATTTGGAATAAGTTAGACCTAGTGTATATATTAACATTAAAAAAACAATTTCCTAAAATTGGAATTTGCCCAAAAATGTTTAAAGGGGGTACCCTTGGATTTTTTTCAAAATTCAATAATCGGGCATATTGGTGTCAATTTCGGTCCTAGAGTCAAACCTGTGCACTTTTCCTACATACAATTTGCTACTTGTTCTTCTCAAGTTCTCAGATTTTTTCTACGTCTTACGGTTCGTGAGAAAAAATTCCAATTGGAGGTCTACATGTCTTGCAAATTTCGTGAAAATAAAAACTTTGTATTTCGTTCCAAATTTAATTTATTTCGATTAAGCCTGACGTACTGATTCAAAAAATATATACATACCCTTATGAGAAAATGCACCGTTTGGCCGGAAAATGGAAAAAACTGAAAATTTTTAATTCGATTTTTCCATTATTTTTGCCAAACTGTGGGTAGGTGATAGAAAAAAAACACATATTTGGAATAAGTTAGACCTAGTGTATATATTAACATTAAAAAAACAATTTCCTAAAATTGGAATTTGCCCAAAAATGTTTAAAGGGGGTATCCTTGGATTTTTTTCAAAATTCAATAATTGGGCATATTGGTGTCAATTTCGGTCCTAGAGTCAAACCGGTGCACTTTTCCTACATAAAATTTGCTACTTGTTCTTCTCAAGTTCTCAGATTTTTTCTATGTCTTACGGTTCGTGAGAAAAAATTCCAATTGGAGGTCTACATGTCTTGCAAATTTCGTGAAAATAAAAACTTTGTATTTCGTTCCAAATTTAATTTATTTCGATTAAGCCTGACGTACTGATTCAAAAGAGATATACATACCCTTATGAGAAAATGCACCGTTTGGCCGGAAAATGGAAAAAACTGAAAATTTTTAATTCGATTTTTCCATTATTTTTGCCAAACTGTGGGTAGGTGATAGAAAAAAAACACATATTTGGAATAAGTTAGACCTAGTGTATATATTAACTTTAAAAAAGCAATTTCATAAAATTGGAATTTGCCCAAAAATGTTTAAAGGGGGTACCCTTGGATTTTTTTCAAAATTCAATAATCGGGCATATTGGTGTCAATTTCGGTCCTAGAGTCAAACCGGTGCACTTTTCCTACATAAAATTTGCTACTTGTTCTTCTCAAGTTCTCAGATTTTTTCTATGTCTTACGGTTCGTGAGAAAAAATTCCAATTGGAGGTCTACATGTCTTGCAAATTTCGTGAAAATAAAAACTTTGTATTTCGTTCCAAATTTAATTTATTTCGATTAAGCCTGACGTACTGATTCAAAAGAGATATACATACCCCTATGAGAAAATGCACCGTTTGGCCGGAAAATGGAAAAAACTGAAAATTTTTAATTCGATTTTTCCATTATTTTTGCCAAACTGTGGGTAGGTGATAGAAAAAAAACACATATTTGGAATAAGTTAGACCTAGTGTATATATTAACTTTAAAAAAGCAATTTCATAAAATTGGAATTTGCCCAAAAATGTTTAAAGGTGGTACCCTTGGATTTTTTTCAAAATTCAATAATCGGGCATATTGGTGTCAATTTCGGTCCTAGAGTCAAACCGGTGCACTTTTCCTACATAAAATTTGCTACTTGTTCTTCTCAAGTTCTCAGATTTTTTCTAAGTCTTACGGTTCGTGAGAAAAAATTCCAATTGGAGGTCTACATGTCTTGCAAATTTCGTGAAAATAAAAACTTTGTATTTCGTTCCAAACTTAATTTATTTCGATTAAGCCTGACGTACTGATTCAAAATAAATATACATACCCCTATGAGAAAATGCACCGTTTGGCCGGAAAATGGAAAAAACTATAATTTTTTGTAATATTTGTTCATCATTTAAACATCCTTTAATCGGATATATTGGCGTCAATTCCGGTCCTAGAGTCAAACCGGTGCACATTTCTTACATAAAATTTGCTACTTGTTCTTCTCAAGTTCTCAGATTTTTTCTATGTCTTACGGTTCGTGAGAAAAAATTCCAATTGGAGGTCTACATGTCTTGCAAATTTCGTGAAAATAAAAACTTTGTATTTCGTTCCAAATTTAATTTATTTCGATTAAGCCTGACGTACTGATGCAAAAAAGATATACATACCCTTATGAGAAAATGCACCGTTTGGCCGGAAAATGGAAAAAACTGAAAATTTTTAATTCGATTTTTCCATTATTTTTGCCAAACTGTGGGTAGGTGATAGAAAAAAAACACATATTTGGAATAAGTTAGACCTAGTGTATATATTAACATTAAAAAAACAATTTCCTAAAATTGGAATTTGCCCAAAAATGTTTAAAGGGGGTACCCTTGGATTTTTTTCAAAATTCAATAATCGGGCATATTGGTGTCAATTTCGGTCCTAGAGTCAAACCGGTGCACTTTTCCTACATAAAATTTGCTACTTGTTCTTCTCAAGTTCTCAGATTTTTTCTACGTCTTACGGTTCGTGAGAAAAAATTCCAATTGGAGGTCTACATGTCTTGCAAATTTCGTGAAAATAAAAACTTTGTATTTCGTTCCAAATTTAATTTATTTCGATTAAGCCTGACGTACTGATTCAAAAAATATATACATACCCTTATGAGAAAATGCACCGTTTGGCCGGAAAATGGAAAAAACTGAAAATTTTTAATTCGATTTTTCCATTATTTTTGCCAAACTGTGGGTAGGTGATAGAAAAAAAACACATATTTGGAATAAGTTAGACCTAGTGTATATATTAACATTAAAAAAACAATTTCCTAAAATTGGAATTTGCCCAAAAATGTTTAAAGGGGGTATCCTTGGATTTTTTTCAAAATTCAATAATCGGGCATATTGGTGTCAATTTCGGTCCTAGAGTCAAACCGGTGCACTTTTCCTACATAAAATTTGCTACTTGTTCTTCTCAAGTTCTCTGATTTTTTCTAAGTCTTACGGTTCGTGAGAAAAAATTCCAATTGGAGGTCTACATGTCTTGCAAATTTCGTGAAAATAAAAACTTTGTATTTCGTTCCAAACTTAATTTATTTCGATTAAGCCTGACGTACTGATTCAAAAAAGATATACATACTCCTATGAGAAAATGCACCGTTTGGCCGGAAAATGGAAAAAACTATAATTTTTTGTAATATTTGTTCATCATTTAAACATCCTTTAATCGGATATATTGGCGTCAATTCCGGTCCTAGAGTCAAACCGGTGCACATTTCTTACATAAAATTTGCTACTTGTTCTTCTCAAGTTCTCAGATTTTTTCTATGTCTTACGGTTCGTGAGAAAAAATTCCAATTGGAGGTCTACATGTCTTGCAAATTTCGTGAAAATAAAAACTTTGTATTTCGTTCCAAATTTAATTTATTTCGATTAAGCCTGACGTACTGATTCAAAAAAGATATACATACCCTTATGAGAAAATGCACCGTTTGGTCGGAAAATGGAATAAACTGAAAATTTTTAATTCGATTTTTCCATTATTTTTGCCAAACTGTGGGTAGGTGATAGAAAAAAAACACATATTTGGAATAAGTTAGACCTAGTGTATATATTAACATTAAAAAAACAATTTCCTAAAATTGGAATTTGCCCAAAAATGTTTAAAGGGGGTATCCTTGGATTTTTTTCAAAATTCAATAATCGGGCATATTGGTGTCAATTTCGGTCCTAGAGTCAAACCGGTGCACTTTTCCTACATAAAATTTGCTACCTGTTCTTCTCAAGTTCTCAGATTTTTTCTAAGTCTTACGGTTCGTGAGAAAAAATTCCAATTGGAGGTCTACATGTCTTGCAAATTTCGTGAAAATAAAAACTTTGTATTTCGTTCCAAACTTAATTTATTTCGATTAAGCCTGACGTACTGATTCAAAGAAGATATACATACTCCTATGAGAAAATGCACCGTTTGGCCAGAAAATGGAAAAAAATATAATTTTTTGTAATATTTGTTCATCATTTAAACATCCTTTAATCGGATATATTGGCGTCAATTCCGGTCCTAGAGTCAAACCGGTGCACATTTCTTACATAAAATTTGCTACTTGTTCTTCTCAAGTTCTCAGATTTTTTCTATGTCTTACGGTTCGTGAGAAAAAATTCCAATTGGAGGTCTACATGTCTTGCAAATTTCGTGAAAATAAAAACTTTGTATTTCGTTCCAAATTTAATTTATTTCGATTAAGCCTGACGTACTGATTCAAAAAAGATATACATACCCTTATGAGAAAATGCACCGTTTGGTCGGAAAATGGAAAAAACTGAAAATTTTTAATTCGATTTTTCCATTATTTTTGCCAAACTGTGGGTAGGTGATAGAAAAAAAACACATATTTGGAATAAGTTAGACCTAGTGTATATATTAACAATAAAAAAACAATTTCCTAAAATTGGAATTTGCCCAAAAATGTTTAAAGGGGGTATCCTTGGATTTTTTTCAAAATTCAATAATCGGGCATATTGGTGTCAATTTCGGTCCTAGAGTCAAACCGGTGCACTTTTCCTACATAAAATTTGCTACTTGTTCTTCTCAAGTTCTCAGATTTTTTCTAAGTCTTACGGTTCGTGAGAAAAAATTCCAATTGGAGGTCTACATGTCTTGCAAATTTCGTGAAAATAAAAACTTTGTATTTCGTTCCAAACTTAATTTATTTCGATTAAGCCTGACGTACTGATTCAAAAAAGATATACATACTCCTATGAGAAAATGCACCGTTTGGCCGGAAAATGGAAAAAACTATAATTTTTTGTAATATTTGTTCATCATTTAAACATCCTTTAATCGGATATATTGGCGTCAATTCCGGTCCTAGAGTCAAACCGGTGCACATTTCTTACATAAAATTTGCTACTTGTTCTTTTCAAGTTCTCAGATTTTTTCTATGTCTTACGGTTCGTGAGAAAAAATTCCAATTGGAGGTCTACATGTCTTGCAAATTTCGTGAAAACAAAAACTTTGTATTTCGTTCCAAATTTAATTTATTTCGATTAAGCCTGACGTACTGATTCAAAAAAGATATACATACCCTTATGAGAAAATGCACCGTTTGGTCGGAAAATGGAAAAAACTGAAAATTTTTAATTCGATTTTTCCATTATTTTTGCCAAACTGTGGGTAGGTGATAGAAAAAAAACACATATTTGGAATAAGTTAGACCTAGTGTATATATTAACATTAAAAAAACAATTTCCTAAAATTGGAATTTGCCCAAAAATGTTTAAAGGGGGTATCCTTGGATTTTTTTCAAAATTCAATAATCGGGCATATTGGTGTCAATTTCGGTCCTAGAGTCAAACCGGTGCACTTTTCCTACATAAAATTTGCTACTTGTTCTTCTCAAGTTCTCAGATTTTTTCTAAGTCTTACGGTTCGTGAGAAAAAATTCCAATTGGAGGTCTACATGTCTTGCAAATTTCGTGAAAATAAAAACTTTGTATTTCGTTCCAAACTTAATTTATTTCGATTAAGCCTGACGTACTGATTCAAAGAAGATATACATACTCCTATGAGAAAATGCACCGTTTGGCCAGAAAATGGAAAAAACTATAATTTTTTGTAATATTTGTTCATCATTTAAACATCCTTTAATCGGATATATTGGCGTCAATTCCGGTCCTAGAGTCAAACCGGTGCACATTTCTTACATAAAATTTGCTACTTGTTCTTCTCAAGTTCTCAGATTTTTTCTATGTCTTACGGTTCGTGAGAAAAAATTCCAATTGGAGGTCTACATGTCTTGCAAATTTCGTGAAAATAAAAACTTTGTATTTCGTTCCAAATTTAATTTATTTCGATTAATCCTGACGTACTGATTCAAAAAAGATATACATACCCTTATGAGAAAATGCACCGTTTGGTCGGAAAATGGAAAAAACTGAAAATTTTTAATTCGATTTTTCCATTATTTTTGCCAAACTGTGGGTAGGTGATAGAAAAAAAACACATATTTGGAATAAGTTAGACCTAGTGTATATATTAACATTAAAAAAACAATTTCCTAAAATTGGAATTTGCCCAAAAATGTTTAAAGGGGGTATCCTTGGATTTTTTTCAAAATTCAATAATCGGGCATATTGGTGTCAATTTCGGTCCTAGAGTCAAACTGGTGCACTTTTCCTACATAAAATTTGCTACTTGTTCTTCTCAAGTTCTCAGATTTTTTCTAAGTCTTACGGTTCGTGAGAAAAAATTCCAATTGGAGGTCTACATGTCTTGCAAATTTCGTGAAAATAAAAACTTTGTATTTCGTTCCAAGCTTAATTTATTTCGATTAAGCCTGACGTACTGATTCAAAAAAGATATACATACTCCTATGAGAAAATGCATTGTTTGGCCGGAAAATGGAAAAAACTATAATTTTTTGTAATATTTGTTCATCATTTAAACATCCTTTAATCGGATATATTGGCGTCAATTCCGGTCCTAGAGTCAAACCGGTGCACATTTCTTACATAAAATTTGCTACTTGTTCTTCTCAAGTTCTCAGATTTTTTCTATGTCTAACGGTTCGTGAGAAAAAATTCCAATTGGAGGTCTACATGTCTTGCAAATTTCGTGAAAATAAAAACTTTGTATTTCGTTCCAAACTTAATTTATTTCGATTAAGCCTGACGTACTGATTCAAAAAAGATATACATACTCCTATGAGAAAATGCACCGTTTGGCCGGAAAATGGAAAAAACTATAATTTTTTGTAATATTTGTTCATCATTTAAACATCCTTTAATCGGATATATTGGCGTCAATTCCGGTCCTAGAGTCAAACCGGTGCACATTTCTTACATAAAATTTGCTACTTGTTCTTCTCAAGTTCTCAGATTTTTTCTATGTCTTACGGTTCGTGAGAAAAAATTCCAATTGGAGGTCTACATGTCTTGCATATTTCGTGAAAATAAAAACTTTGTATTTCGTTCCAAGTTTAATTTATTTCGATTAAGCCTGACGTACTGATTCAAAAAAGATATACATACCCTTATGAGAAAATGCACCGTTTGGTCGGAAAATGGAAAAAACTGAAAATTTTTAATTCGATTTTTCCATTATTTTTGCCAAACTGTGGGTAGGTGATAGAAAAAAAACACATATTTGGAATAAGTTAGACCTAGTGTATATATTAACATTAAAAAAACAATTTCCTAAAATTGGAATTTGCCCAAAAATGTTTAAAGGGGGTACCCTTGGATTTTTTTCAAAATTCAATAATCGGGCATATTGGTGTCAATTTCGGTCCTAGAGTCAAACCGGTGCACTTTTCCTACATAAAATTTGCTACTTGTTCTTCTCAAGTTCTCAGATTTTTTCTATGTCTTACGGTTCGTGAGAAAAAATTCCAATTGTAGGTCTACAGGTCTTGCAAATTTCGTGAAAATAAAAACTTTGTATTTCGTTCCAAATTTAATTTATTTCGATTAAGCCTGACGTACTGATTCAAAAAAGATATACATACCCTTATGAGAAAATGCACCGTTTGGCCGGAAAATGGAAAAAACTGAAAATTTTTAATTCGATTTTTCCATTATTTTTGCCAAACTGTGGGTAGGTGATAGAAAAAAAACACATATTTGGAATAAGTTAGACCTAGTGTATATATTAACATTAAAAAAACAATTTCCTAAAATTGGAATTTGCCCAAAAATGTTTAAAGGGGGTAACCTTGGATTTTTTTCAAAATTCAATAATCGGGCATATTGGTGTCAATTTCGGTCCTAGAGTCAAACCGGTGCACTTTTCCTACATAAAATTTGCTACTTGTTCTTCTCAAGTTCTCAGATTTTTCTAAGTCTTACGGTTCGTGAGAAAAAATTCCAATTGGAGGTCTACATGTCTTGCAAATTTCGTGAAAATAAAAACTTTGTATTTCGTTCCAAATTTAATTTATTTCGATTAAGCCTGACGTACTGATTCAAAAGAGATATACATACCCTTATGAGAAAATGCACCGTTTGGCCGGAAAATGGAAAAAACTGAAAATTTTTAATTCGATTTTTCCATTATTTTTGCCAAACTGTGGGTAGGTGATAGAAAAAAACACATATTTGGAATAAGTTAGACCTAGTGTATATATTAACTTTAAAAAAGCAATTTCATAAAATTGGAATTTGCCCAAAAATGTTTAAAGGGGGTACCCTTGGATTTTTTTCAAAATTCAATAATCGGGCATATTGGTGTCAATTTCGGTCCTAGAGTCAAACCGGTGCACTTTTCCTACATAAAATTTGCTACTTGTTCTTCTCAAGTTCTCAGATTTTTTCTAAGTCTTACGGTTCGTGAGAAAAAATTCCAATTGGAGGTCTACATGTCTTGCAAATTTCGTGAAAATAAAAACTTTGTATTTCGTTCCAAATTTAAATTATTTCGATTAAGCCTGACGTACTGATTCAAAAAAGATATACATACCCCTATGAGAAAATGCACCGTTTGGCCGGAAAATGGAAAAAACTGAAAATTTTTAATTCGATTTTTCCATTATTTTTGCCAAACTGTGGGTAGGTGATAGAAAAAAAACACATATTTGGAATAAGTTAGACCTAGTGTATATATTAACATTAAAAAAACAATTTCCTAAAATTGGAATTTGCCCAAAAATGTTTAAAGGGGGTAACCTTGGATTTTTTTCAAAATTCAATAATCGGGCATATTGGTGTCAATTTCGGTCCTAGAGTCAAACCGGTGCACTTTTCCTACATAAAATTTGCTACTTGTTCTTCTCAAGTTCTCAGATTTTTTCTAAGTCTTACGGTTCGTGAGAAAAAATTCCAATTGGAGGTCTACATGTCTTGCAAATTTCGTGAAAATAAAAACTTTGTATTTCGTTCCAAACTTAATTTATTTCGATTAAGCCTGACGTACTGATTCAAAAAAGATATACATACTCCTATGAGAAAATGCACCGTTTGGCCGGAAAATGGAAAAAACTATAATTTTTTGTAATATTTGTTCATCATTTAAACATCCTTTAATCGGATATATTGGCGTCAATTCCGGTCCTAGAGTCAAACCGGTGCACATTTCTTACATAAAATTTGCTACTTGTTCTTCTCAAGTTCTCAGATTTTTCTAAGTCTTACGGTTCGTGAGAAAAAATTCCAATTGGAGGTCTACATGTCTTGCAAATTTCGTGAAAATAAAAACTTTGTATTTCGTTCCAAACTTAATTTATTTCGATTAAGCCTGACGTACTGATTCAAAATAGATATACATACCCCTATGAGAAAATGCACCGTTTGGCCGGAAAATGGAAAAAACTATAATTTTTTGTAATATTTGTTCATCATTTAAACATCCTTTAATCGGATATATTGGCGTCAATTCCGGTCCTAGAGTCAAACCGGTGCACATTTCTTACATAAAATTTGCTACTTGTTCTTCTCAAGTTCTCAGATTTTTTCTATGTCTTACGGTTCGTGAGAAAAAATTCCAATTGGAGGTCTACATGTCTTGCAAATTTCGTGAAAATAAAAACTTTGTATTTCGTTCCAAATTTAATTTATTTCGATTAAGCCTGACGTACTGATGCAAAAAAGATATACATACCCTTATCAGAAAATGCACCGTTTGGCCGGAAAATGGAAAAAACTGAAAATTTTTAATTCGATTTTTCCATTATTTTTGCCAAACTGTGGGTAGGTGATAGAAAAAAAACACATATTTGGAATAAGTTAGACCTAGTGTATATATTAACATTAAAAAAACAATTTCCTAAAATTGGAATTTGCCCAAAAATGTTTAAAGGGGGTACCCTTGGATTTTTTTCAAAATTCAATAATCGGGCATATTGGTGTCAATTTCGGTCCTAGAGTCAAACCGGTGCACTTTTCCTACATAAAATTTGCTACTTGTTCTTCTCAAGTTCTCTGATTTTTTCTAAGTCTTACGGTTCGTGAGAAAAAATTCCAATTGGAGGTCTACATGTCTTGCAAATTTCGTGAAAATAAAAACTTTGTATTTCGTTCCAAACTTAATTTATTTCGATTAAGCCTGACGTACTGATTCAAAAAAGATATACATACTCCTATGAGAAAATGCACCGTTTGGCCGGAAAATGGAAAAAACTATAATTTTTTGTAATATTTGTTCATCATTTAAACATCCTTTAATCGGATATATTGGCGTCAATTCCGGTCCTAGAGTCAAACCGGTGCACATTTCTTACATAAAATTTGCTACTTGTTCTTCTTAAGTTCTCAGATTTTTTCTATGTCTTACGGTTCGTGAGAAAAAATTCCAATTGGAGGTCTACATGTCTTGCAAATTTCGTGAAAATAAAAACTTTGTATTTCGTTCCAAATTTAATTTATTTCGATTAAGCCTGACGTACTGATTCAAAAAAGATATACATACCCTTATGAGAAAATGCACCGTTTGGTCGGAAAATGGAAAAAACTGAAAATTTTTAATTCGATTTTTCCATTATTTTTGCCAAACTGTGGGTAGGTGATAGAAAAAAAACACATATTTGGAATAAGTTAGACCTAGTGTATATATTAACATTAAAAAAACAATTTCCTAAAATTGGAATTTGCCCAAAAATGTTTAAAGGGGGTACCCTTGGATTTTTTTCAAAATTCAATAATCGGGCATATTGGTGTCAATTTCGGTCCTAGAGTCAAACCGGTGCACTTTTCCTACATAAAATTTGCTACTTGTTCTTCTCAAGTTCTCAGATTTTTCTAAGTCTTACGGTTCGTGAGAAAAAATTCCAATTGGAGGTCTACATGTCTTGCAAATTTCGTGAAAATAAAAACTTTGTATTTCGTTCCAAACTTAATTTATTTCGATTAAGCCTGACGTACTGATTCAAAAAAGATATACATACTCCTATGAGAAAATGCACCGTTTGGCCGGAAAATGGAAAAAACTATAATTTTTTGTAATATTTGTTCATCATTTAAACATCCTTTAATCGGATATATTGGCGTCAATTCCGGTCCTAGAGTCAAACCGGTGCACATTTCTTACATAAAATTTGCTACTTGTTCTTCTCAAGTTCTCAGATTTTTTCTATGTCTTACGGTTCGTGAGAAAAAATTCCAATTGGAGGTCTACATGTCTTGCAAATTTCGTGAAAATAAAAACTTTGTATTTCGTTCCAAACTTAATTTATTTCGATTAAGCCTGACGTACTGATTCAAAGAAGATATACATACTCCTATGAGAAAATGCACCGTTTGGCCGGAAAATGGAATAAACTATAATTTTTTGTAATATTTGTTCATCATTTAAACATCCTTTAATCGGATATATTGGCGTCAATTCCGGTCCTAGAGTCAAACCGGTGCACATTTCTTACATAAAATTTGCTACTTGTTCTTCTCAAGTTCTCAGATTTTTTCTATGTCTTACGGTTCGTGAGAAAAAATTCCAATTGGAGGTCTACATGTCTTGCAAATTTCGTGAAAATAAAAACTTTGTATTTCGTTCCAAATTTAATTTATTTCGATTAAGCCTGACGTACTGATTCAAAAAAGATATACATACCCTTATGAGAAAATGCACCGTTTGGTCGGAAAATGGAAAAAACTGAAAATTTTTAATTCGATTTTTCCATTATTTTTGCCAAACTGTGGGTAGGTGATAGAAAAAAAACACATATTTGGAATAAGTTAGACCTAGTGTATATATTAACATTAAAAAAACAATTTCCTAAAATTGGAATTTGCCCAAAAATGTTTAAAGGGGGTATCCTTGGATTTTTTTCAAAATTCAATAATCGGGCATATTGGTGTCAATTTCGGTCCTTGAGTCAAACCGGTGCACTTTTCCTACATAAAATTTGCTACTTGTTCTTCTCAAGTTCTCAGATTTTTTCTAAGTCTTACGGTTCGTGAGAAAAAATTCCAATTGGAGGTCTACATGTCTTGCAAATTTCGTGAAAATAAAAACTTTGTATTTCGTTCCAAACTTAATTTATTTCGATTAAGCCTGACGTACTGATTCAAAAAAGATATACATACTCCTATGAGAAAATGCACCGTTTGGCCGGAAAATGGAAAAAACTATAATTTTTTGTAATATTTGTTCATCATTTAAACATCCTTTAATCGGATATATTGGCGTCAATTCCGGTCCTAGAGTCAAACCGGTGCACATTTCTTACATAAAATTTGCTACTTGTTCTTCTCAAGTTCTCAGATTTTTTCTATGTCTTACGGTTCGTGAGAAAAAATTCCAATTGGAGGTCTACATGTCTTGCAAATTTCGTGAAAACAAAAACTTTGTATTTCGTTCCAAATTTAATTTATTTCGATTAAGCCTGACGTACTGATTCAAAAAAGATATACATACCCTTATGAGAAAATGCACCGTTTGGTCGGAAAATGGAAAAAACTGAAAATTTTTAATTCGATTTTTCCATTATTTTTGCCAAACTGTGGGTAGGTGATAGAAAAAAAACACATATTTGGAATAAGTTAGACCTAGTGTATATATTAACATTAAAAAAACAATTTCCTAAAATTGGAATTTGCCCAAAAATGTTTAAAGGGGGTATCCTTGGATTTTTTTCAAAATTCAATAATCGGGCATATTGGTGTCAATTTCGGTCCTAGAGTCAAACCGGTGCACTTTTCCTACATAAAATTTGCTACTTGTTCTTCTCAAGTTCTCAGATTTTTTCTAAGTCTTACGGTTCGTGAGAAAAAATTCCAATTGGAGGTCTACATGTCTTGCAAATTTCGTGAAAATAAAAACTTTGTATTTCGTTCCAAACTTAATTTATTTCGATTAAGCCTGACGTACTGATTCAAAGAAGATATACATACTCCTATGAGAAAATGCACCGTTTGGCCAGAAAATGGAAAAAACTATAATTTTTTGTAATATTTGTTCATCATTTAAACATCCTTTAATCGGATATATTGGCGTCAATTCCGGTCCTAGAGTCAAACCGGTGCACATTTCTTACATAAAATTTGCTACTTGTTCTTCTCAAGTTCTCAGATTTTTTCTATGTCTTACGGTTCGTGAGAAAAAATTCCAATTGGAGGTCTACATGTCTTGCAAATTTCGTGAAAATAAAAACTTTGTATTTCGTTCCAAATTTAATTTATTTCGATTAAGCCTGACGTACTGATTCAAAAAAGATATACATACCCTTATGAGAAAATGCACCGTTTGGTCGGAAAATGGAAAAAACTGAAAATTTTTAATTCGATTTTTCCATTATTTTTGCCAAACTGTGGGTAGGTGATAGAAAAAAAACACATATTTGGAATAAGTTAGACCTAGTGTATATATTAACATTAAAAAAACAATTTCCTAAAATTGGAATTTGCCCAAAAATGTTTAAAGGGGGTATCCTTGGATTTTTTTCAAAATTCAATAATCGGGCATATTGGTGTCAATTTCGGTCCTAGAGTCAAACTGGTGCACTTTTCCTACATAAAATTTGCTACTTGTTCTTCTCAAGTTCTCAGATTTTTTCTAAGTCTTACGGTTCGTGAGAAAAAATTCCAATTGGAGGTCTACATGTCTTGCAAATTTCGTGAAAATAAAAACTTTGTATTTCGTTCCAAGCTTAATTTATTTCGATTAAGCCTGACGTACTGATTCAAAAAAGATATACATACTCCTATGAGAAAATGCACCGTTTGGCCGGAAAATGGAAAAAACTATAATTTTTTGTAATATTTGTTCATCATTTAAACATCCTTTAATCGGATATATTGGCGTCAATTCCGGTCCTAGAGTCAAACCGGTGCACATTTCTTACATAAAATTTGCTACTTGTTCTTCTCAAGTTCTCAGATTTTTTCTATGTCTAACGGTTCGTGAGAAAAAATTCCAATTGGAGGTCTACATGTCTTGCAAATTTCGTGAAAATAAAAACTTTGTATTTCGTTCCAAACTTAATTTATTTCGATTAAGCCTGACGTACTGATTCAAAAAAGATATACATACTCCTATGAGAAAATGCACCGTTTGGCCGGAAAATGGAAAAAACTATAATTTTTTGTAATATTTGTTCATCATTTAAACATCCTTTAATCGGATATATTGGCGTCAATTCCGGTCCTAGAGTCAAACCGGTGCACATTTCTTACATAAAATTTGCTACTTGTTCTTCTCAAGTTCTCAGATTTTTTCTATGTCTTACGGTTCGTGAGAAAAAATTCCAATTGGAGGTCCACATGTCTTGCGAATTTCGTGAAAATAAAAACTTTGTATTTCGTTCCAAGTTTAATTTATTTCGATTAAGCCTGACGTACTGATTCAAAAAAGATATACATACCCTTATGAGAAAATGCACCGTTTGGTCGGAAAATGGAAAAAACTGAAAATTTTTAATTTGATTTTTCCATTATTTTTGCCAAACTGTGGGTAGGTGATAGAAAAAAAACACATATTTGGAATAAGTTAGACCTAGTGTATATATTAACATTAAAAAAACAATTTCCTAAAATTGGAATTTGCCCAAAAATGTTTAAAGGGGGTACCCTTGGATTTTTTCAAAATTCAATAATCGGGCATATTGGTGTCAATTTCGGTCCTAGAGTCAAACCGGTGCACTTTTCCTACATAAAATTTGCTACTTGTTCTTCTCAAGTTCTCAGATTTTTTCTATGTCTTACGGTTCGTGAGAAAAAATTCCAATTGTAGGTCTACAGGTCTTGCAAATTTCGTGAAAATAAAAACTTTGTATTTCGTTCCAAATTTAATTTATTTCGATTAAGCCTGACGTACTGATTCAAAAAAGATATACATACCCTTATGAGAAAATGCACCGTTTGGCCGGAAAATGGAAAAAACTGAAAATTTTTAATTCGATTTTTCCATTATTTTTGCCAAACTGTGGGTAGGTGATAGAAAAAAAACACATATTTGGAATAAGTTAGACCTAGTGTATATATTAACATTAAAAAAACAATTTCCTAAAATTGGAATTTGCCCAAAAATGTTTAAAGGGGGTAACCTTGGATTTTTTTCAAAATTCAATAATCGGGCATATTGGTGTCAATTTCGGTCCTAGAGTCAAACCGGTGCACTTTTCCTACATAAAATTTGCTACTTGTTCTTCTCAAGTTCTCAGATTTTTCTAAGTCTTACGGTTCGTGAGAAAAAATTCCAATTGGAGGTCTACATGTCTTGCAAATTTCGTGAAAATAAAAACTTTGTATTTCGTTCCAAGCTTAATTTATTTCGATTAAGCCTGACGTACTGATTCAAAAAAGATATACATACTCCTATGAGAAAATGCACCGTTTGGCCGGAAAATGGAAAAAACTATAATTTTTTGTAATATTTGTTCATCATTTAAACATCCTTTAATCGGATATATTGGCGTCAATTCCGGTCCTAGAGTCAAACCGGTGCACATTTCTTACATAAAATTTGCTACTTGTTCTTCTCAAGTTCTCAGATTTTTTCTATGTCTAACGGTTCGTGAGAAAAAATTCCAATTGGAGGTCTACATGTCTTGCAAATTTCGTGAAAATAAAAACTTTGTATTTCGTTCCAAACTTAATTTATTTCGATTAAGCCTGACGTACTGATTCAAAAAAGAAATACATACTCCTATCAGAAAATGCACCGTTTGGCCGGAAAATGGAAAAAACTATAATTTTTTGTAATATTTGTTCATCATTTAAACATCCTTTAATCGGATATATTGGCGTCAATTCCGGTCCTAGAGTCAAACCGGTGCACATTTCTTACATAAAATTTGCTACTTGTTCTTCTCAAGTTCTCAGATTTTTTCTATGTCTTACGGTTCGTGAGAAAAAAATTCCAATTGGAGGTCCACATGTCTTGCGAATTTCGTGAAAATAAAAACTTTGTATTTCGTTCCAAGTTTAATTTATTTCGATTAAGCCTGACGTACTGATTCAAAAAAGATATACATACCCTTATGAGAAAATGCACCGTTTGGTCGGAAAATGGAAAAAACTGAAAATTTTTAATTCGATTTTTCCATTATTTTTGCCAAACTGTGGGTAGGTGATAGAAAAAAAACACATATTTGGAATAAGTTAGACCTAGTGTATATATTAACATTAAAAAAACAATTTCCTAAAATTGGAATTTGCCCAAAAATGTTTAAAGGGGGTACCCTTGGATTTTTTTCAAAATTCAATAATCGGGCATATTGGTGTCAATTTCGGTCCTAGAGTCAAACCGGTGCACTTTTCCTACATAAAATTTGCTACTTGTTCTTCTCAAGTTCTCAGATTTTTTCTATGTCTTACGGTTCGTGAGAAAAAATTCCAATTGTAGGTCTACAGGTCTTGCAAATTTCGTGAAAATAAAAACTTTGTATTTCGTTCCAAATTTAATTTATTTCGATTAAGCCTGACGTACTGATTCAAAAAAGATATACATACCCTTATGAGAAAATGCACCGTTTGGCCGGAAAATGGAAAAAACTGAAAATTTTTAATTCGATTTTTCCATTATTTTTGCCAAACTGTGGGTAGGTGATAGAAAAAAAACACATATTTGGAATAAGTTAGACCTAGTGTATATATTAACATTAAAAAAACAATTTCCTAAAATTGGAATTTGCCCAAAAATGTTTAAAGGGGGTAACCTTGGATTTTTTTCAAAATTCAATAATAGGGCATATTGGTGTCAATTTCGGTCCTAGAGTCAAACCGGTGCACTTTTCCTACATAAAATTTGCTACTTGTTCTTCTCAAGTTCTCAGATTTTTCTAAGTCTTACGGTTCGTGAGAAAAAATTCCAATTGGAGGTCTACATGTCTTGCAAATTTCGTGAAAATAAAAACTTTGTATTTCGTTCCAAATTTAATTTATTTCGATTAAGCCTGACGTACTGATTCAAAAGAGATATACATACCCTTATGAGAAAATGCACCGTTTGGCCGGAAAATGGAAAAAACTGAAAATTTTTAATTCGATTTTTCCATTATTTTTGCCAAACTGTGGGTAGGTGATAGAAAAAAAACACATATTTGGAATAAGTTAGACCTAGTGTATATATTAACATTAAAAAAACAATTTCCTAAAATTGGAATTTGCCCAAAAATGTTTAAAGGGGGTATCCTTGGATTTTTTCAAAATTCAATAATCGGGCATATTGGTGTCAATTTCGGTCCTAGAGTCAAACCGGTGCACTTTTCCTACATAAAATTTGCTACTTGTTCTTCTCAAGTTCTCAGATTTTTCTAAGTCTTACGGTTCGTGAGAAAAAATTCCAATTGGAGGTCTACATGTCTTGCAAATTTCGTGAAAATAAAAACTTTGTATTTCGTTCCAAATTTAATTTATTTCGATTAAGCCTGACGTACTGATTCAAAAAAGATATACATACCCTTATGAGAAAATGCACCGTTTGGTCGGAAAATGGAAAAAACTGAAAATTTTTAATTCGATTTTTCCATTATTTTTGCCAAACTGTGGGTAGGTGATAGAAAAAAAACACATATTTGGAATAAGTTAGACCTAGTGTATATATTAACATTAAAAAAACAATTTCCTAAAATTGGAATTTGCCCAAAAATGTTTAAAGGGGGTACCCTTGGATTTTTTTCAAAATTCAATAATCGGGCATATTGGTGTCAATTTCGGTCCTAGAGTCAAACCGGTGCACTTTTCCTACATAAAATTTGCTACTTGTTCTTCTCAAGTTCTCAGATTTTTCTAAGTCTTACGGTTCGTGAGAAAAAATTCCAATTGGAGGTCTACATGTCTTGCAAATTTCGTGAAAATAAAAACTTTGTATTTCGTTCCAAACTTAATTTATTTCGATTAAGCCTGACGTACTGATTCAAAAAAGATATACATACTCCTATGAGAAAATGCACCGTTTGGCCGGAAAATGGAAAAAACTATAATTTTTTGTAATATTTGTTCATCATTTAAACATCCTTTAATCGGATATATTGGCGTCAATTCCGGTCCTAGAGTCAAACCGGTGCACATTTCTTACATAAAATTTGCTACTTGTTCTTCTCAAGTTCTCAGATTTTTTCTATGTCTTACGGTTCGTGAGAAAAAATTCCAATTGGAGGTCTACATGTCTTGCAAATTTCGTGAAAATAAAAACTTTGTATTTCGTTCCAAACTTAATTTATTTCGATTAAGCCTGACGTACTGATTCAAAGAAGATATACATACTCCTATGAGAAAATGCACCGTTTGGCCGGAAAATGGAATAAACTATAATTTTTTGTAATATTTGTTCATCATTTAAACATCCTTTAATCGGATATATTGGCGTCAATTCCGGTCCTAGAGTCAAACCGGTGCACATTTCTTACATAAAATTTGCTACTTGTTCTTCTCAAGTTCTCAGATTTTTTCTATGTCTTACGGTTCGTGAGAAAAAATTCCAATTGGAGGTCTACATGTCTTGCAAATTTCGTGAAAATAAAAACTTTGTATTTCGTTCCAAATTTAATTTATTTCGATTAAGCCTGACGTACTGATTCAAAAAAGATATACATACCCTTATGAGAAAATGCACCGTTTGGTCGGAAAATGGAAAAAACTGAAAATTTTTAATTCGATTTTTCCATTATTTTTGCCAAACTGTGGGTAGGTGATAGAAAAAAAACACATATTTGGAATAAGTTAGACCTAGTGTATATATTAACATTAAAAAAACAATTTCCTAAAATTGGAATTTGCCCAAAAATGTTTAAAGGGGGTATCCTTGGATTTTTTTCAAAATTCAATAATCGGGCATATTGGTGTCAATTTCGGTCCTTGAGTCAAACCGGTGCACTTTTCCTACATAAAATTTGCTACTTGTTCTTCTCAAGTTCTCAGATTTTTTCTAAGTCTTACGGTTCGTGAGAAAAAATTCCAATTGGAGGTCTACATGTCTTGCAAATTTCGTGAAAATAAAAACTTTGTATTTCGTTCCAAACTTAATTTATTTCGATTAAGCCTGACGTACTGATTCAAAAAAGATATACATACTCCTATGAGAAAATGCACCGTTTGGCCGGAAAATGGAAAAAACTATAATTTTTTGTAATATTTGTTCATCATTTAAACATCCTTTAATCGGATATATTGGCGTCAATTCCGGTCCTAGAGTCAAACCGGTGCACATTTCTTACATAAAATTTGCTACTTGTTCTTCTCAAGTTCTCAGATTTTTTCTATGTCTTACGGTTCGTGAGAAAAAATTCCAATTGGAGGTCTACATGTCTTGCAAATTTCGTGAAAACAAAAACTTTGTATTTCGTTCCAAATTTAATTTATTTCGATTAAGCCTGACGTACTGATTCAAAAAAGATATACATACCCTTATGAGAAAATGCACCGTTTGGTCGGAAAATGGAAAAAACTGAAAATTTTTAATTCGATTTTTCCATTATTTTTGCCAAACTGTGGGTAGGTGATAGAAAAAAAACACATATTTGGAATAAGTTAGACCTAGTGTATATATTAACATTAAAAAAACAATTTCCTAAAATTGGAATTTGCCCAAAAATGTTTAAAGGGGGTATCCTTGGATTTTTTTCAAAATTCAATAATCGGGCATATTGGTGTCAATTTCGGTCCTAGAGTCAAACCGGTGCACTTTTCCTACATAAAATTTGCTACTTGTTCTTCTCAAGTTCTCAGATTTTTTCTAAGTCTTACGGTTCGTGAGAAAAAATTCCAATTGGAGGTCTACATGTCTTGCAAATTTCGTGAAAATAAAAACTTTGTATTTCGTTCCAAACTTAATTTATTTCGATTAAGCCTGACGTACTGATTCAAAGAAGATATACATACTCCTATGAGAAAATGCACCGTTTGGCCAGAAAATGGAAAAAACTATAATTTTTTGTAATATTTGTTCATCATTTAAACATCCTTTAATCGGATATATTGGCGTCAATTCCGGTCCTAGAGTCAAACCGGTGCACATTTCTTACATAAAATTTGCTACTTGTTCTTCTCAAGTTCTCAGATTTTTTCTATGTCTTACGGTTCGTGAGAAAAAATTCCAATTGGAGGTCTACATGTCTTGCAAATTTCGTGAAAATAAAAACTTTGTATTTCGTTCCAAATTTAATTTATTTCGATTAAGCCTGACGTACTGATTCAAAAAAGATATACATACCCTTATGAGAAAATGCACCGTTTGGTCGGAAAATGGAAAAAACTGAAAATTTTTAATTCGATTTTTCCATTATTTTTGCCAAACTGTGGGTAGGTGATAGAAAAAAAACACATATTTGGAATAAGTTAGACCTAGTGTATATATTAACATTAAAAAAACAATTTCCTAAAATTGGAATTTGCCCAAAAATGTTTAAAGGGGGTATCCTTGGATTTTTTTCAAAATTCAATAATCGGGCATATTGGTGTCAATTTCGGTCCTAGAGTCAAACTGGTGCACTTTTCCTACATAAAATTTGCTACTTGTTCTTCTCAAGTTCTCAGATTTTTTCTAAGTCTTACGGTTCGTGAGAAAAAATTCCAATTGGAGGTCTACATGTCTTGCAAATTTCGTGAAAATAAAAACTTTGTATTTCGTTCCAAGCTTAATTTATTTCGATTAAGCCTGACGTACTGATTCAAAAAAGATATACATACTCCTATGAGAAAATGCACCGTTTGGCCGGAAAATGGAAAAAACTATAATTTTTTGTAATATTTGTTCATCATTTAAACATCCTTTAATCGGATATATTGGCGTCAATTCCGGTCCTAGAGTCAAACCGGTGCACATTTCTTACATAAAATTTGCTACTTGTTCTTCTCAAGTTCTCAGATTTTTTCTATGTCTAACGGTTCGTGAGAAAAAATTCCAATTGGAGGTCTACATGTCTTGCAAATTTCGTGAAAATAAAAACTTTGTATTTCGTTCCAAACTTAATTTATTTCGATTAAGCCTGACGTACTGATTCAAAAAAGATATACATACTCCTATGAGAAAATGCACCGTTTGGCCGGAAAATGGAAAAAACTATAATTTTTTGTAATATTTGTTCATCATTTAAACATCCTTTAATCGGATATATTGGCGTCAATTCCGGTCCTAGAGTCAAACCGGTGCACATTTCTTACATAAAATTTGCTACTTGTTCTTCTCAAGTTCTCAGATTTTTTCTATGTCTTACGGTTCGTGAGAAAAAATTCCAATTGGAGGTCCACATGTCTTGCGAATTTCGTGAAAATAAAAACTTTGTATTTCGTTCCAAGTTTAATTTATTTCGATTAAGCCTGACGTACTGATTCAAAAAAGATATACATACCCTTATGAGAAAATGCACCGTTTGGTCGGAAAATGGAAAAAACTGAAAATTTTTAATTTGATTTTTCCATTATTTTTGCCAAACTGTGGGTAGGTGATAGAAAAAAACACATATTTGGAATAAGTTAGACCTAGTGTATATATTAACATTAAAAAAACAATTTCCTAAAATTGGAATTTGCCCAAAAATGTTTAAAGGGGGTACCCTTGGATTTTTTTCAAAATTCAATAATCGGGCATATTGGTGTCAATTTCGGTCCTAGAGTCAAACCGGTGCACTTTTCCTACATAAAATTTGCTACTTGTTCTTCTCAAGTTCTCAGATTTTTTCTATGTCTTACGGTTCGTGAGAAAAAATTCCAATTGTAGGTCTACAGGTCTTGCAAATTTCGTGAAAATAAAAACTTTGTATTTCGTTCCAAATTTAATTTATTTCGATTAAGCCTGACGTACTGATTCAAAAAAGATATACATACCCTTATGAGAAAATGCACCGTTTGGCCGGAAAATGGAAAAAACTGAAAATTTTTAATTCGATTTTTCCATTATTTTTGCCAAACTGTGGGTAGGTGATAGAAAAAAAACACATATTTGGAATAAGTTAGACCTAGTGTATATATTAACATTAAAAAAACAATTTCCTAAAATTGGAATTTGCCCAAAAATGTTTAAAGGGGGTAACCTTGGATTTTTTTCAAAATTCAATAATCGGGCATATTGGTGTCAATTTCGGTCCTAGAGTCAAACCGGTGCACTTTTCCTACATAAAATTTGCTACTTGTTCTTCTCAAGTTCTCAGATTTTTCTAAGTCTTACGGTTCGTGAGAAAAAATTCCAATTGGAGGTCTACATGTCTTGCAAATTTCGTGAAAATAAAAACTTTGTATTTCGTTCCAAGCTTAATTTATTTCGATTAAGCCTGACGTACTGATTCAAAAAAGATATACATACTCCTATGAGAAAATGCACCGTTTGGCCGGAAAATGGAAAAAACTATAATTTTTTGTAATATTTGTTCATCATTTAAACATCCTTTAATCGGATATATTGGCGTCAATTCCGGTCCTAGAGTCAAACCGGTGCACATTTCTTACATAAAATTTGCTACTTGTTCTTCTCAAGTTCTCAGATTTTTTCTATGTCTAACGGTTCGTGAGAAAAAATTCCAATTGGAGGTCTACATGTCTTGCAAATTTCGTGAAAATAAAAACTTTGTATTTCGTTCCAAACTTAATTTATTTCGATTAAGCCTGACGTACTGATTCAAAAAAGAAATACATACTCCTATCAGAAAATGCACCGTTTGGCCGGAAAATGGAAAAAACTATAATTTTTTGTAATATTTGTTCATCATTTAAACATCCTTTAATCGGATATATTGGCGTCAATTCCGGTCCTAGAGTCAAACCGGTGCACATTTCTTACATAAAATTTGCTACTTGTTCTTCTCAAGTTCTCAGATTTTTTCTATGTCTTACGGTTCGTGAGAAAAAAATTCCAATTGGAGGTCCACATGTCTTGCGAATTTCGTGAAAATAAAAACTTTGTATTTCGTTCCAAGTTTAATTTATTTCGATTAAGCCTGACGTACTGATTCAAAAAAGATATACATACCCTTATGAGAAAATGCACCGTTTGGTCGGAAAATGGAAAAAACTGAAAATTTTTAATTCGATTTTTCCATTATTTTTGCCAAACTGTGGGTAGGTGATAGAAAAAAAACACATATTTGGAATAAGTTAGACCTAGTGTATATATTAACATTAAAAAAACAATTTCCTAAAATTGGAATTTGCCCAAAAATGTTTAAAGGGGGTACCCTTGGATTTTTTTCAAAATTCAATAATCGGGCATATTGGTGTCAATTTCGGTCCTAGAGTCAAACCGGTGCACTTTTCCTACATAAAATTTGCTACTTGTTCTTCTCAAGTTCTCAGATTTTTTCTATGTCTTACGGTTCGTGAGAAAAAATTCCAATTGTAGGTCTACAGGTCTTGCAAATTTCGTGAAAATAAAAACTTTGTATTTCGTTCCAAATTTAATTTATTTCGATTAAGCCTGACGTACTGATTCAAAAAAGATATACATACCCTTATGAGAAAATGCACCGTTTGGCCGGAAAATGGAAAAAACTGAAAATTTTTAATTCGATTTTTCCATTATTTTTGCCAAACTGTGGGTAGGTGATAGAAAAAAAACACATATTTGGAATAAGTTAGACCTAGTGTATATATTAACATTAAAAAAACAATTTCCTAAAATTGGAATTTGCCCAAAAATGTTTAAAGGGGGTAACCTTGGATTTTTTTCAAAATTCAATAATAGGGCATATTGGTGTCAATTTCGGTCCTAGAGTCAAACCGGTGCACTTTTCCTACATAAAATTTGCTACTTGTTCTTCTCAAGTTCTCAGATTTTTCTAAGTCTTACGGTTCGTGAGAAAAAATTCCAATTGGAGGTCTACATGTCTTGCAAATTTCGTGAAAATAAAAACTTTGTATTTCGTTCCAAATTTAATTTATTTCGATTAAGCCTGACGTACTGATTCAAAAGAGATATACATACCCTTATGAGAAAATGCACCGTTTGGCCGGAAAATGGAAAAAACTGAAAATTTTTAATTCGATTTTTCCATTATTTTTGCCAAACTGTGGGTAGGTGATAGAAAAAAAACACATATTTGGAATAAGTTAGACCTAGTGTATATATTAACATTAAAAAAACAATTTCCTAAAATTGGAATTTGCCCAAAAATGTTTAAAGGGGGTATCCTTGGATTTTTTTCAAAATTCAATAATCGGGCATATTGGTGTCAATTTCGGTCCTAGAGTCAAACCGGTGCACATTTCTTACATAAAATTTGCTACTTGTTCTTCTCAAGTTCTCAGATTTTTTCTATGTCTTACGGTTCGTGAGAAAAAATTCCAATTGGAGGTCTACATGTCTTGCAAATTTCGTGAAAATAAAAACTTTGTATTTCGTTCCAAACTTAATTTATTTCGATTAAGCCTGACGTACTGATTCAAAAAAGATATACATACTCCTATGAGAAAATGCACCGTTTGGCCGGAAAATGGAAAAAACTATAATTTTTTGTAATATTTGTTCATCATTTAAACATCCTTTAATCGGATATATTGGCGTCAATTCCGGTCCTAGAGTCAAACCGGTGCACATTTCTTACATAAAATTTGCTACTTGTTCTTCTCAAGTTCTCAGATTTTTTCTATGTCTTACGGTTCGTGAGAAAAAATTCCAATTGGAGGTCTACAGGTCTTGCAAATTTCGTGAAAATAAAAACTTTGTACTTCGTTCCAAATTTAATTTATTTCGATTAAGCCTGACGTACTGATTCAAAAAAGATATACATACCCTTATGAGAAAATGCACCGTTTGGGCGGAAAATGGAAAAACTGAAAATTTTTAATTCGATTTTTCCATTATTTTTGCCAAACTGTGGGTAGGTGATAGAAAAAAAACACATATTTGGAATAAGTTAGACCTAGTGTATATATTAACATTAAAAAAACAATTTCCTAAAATTGGAATTTGCCAAAAATGTTTAAAGGGGGTACCCTTGGATTTTTTTCAAAATTCAATAATCGGGCATATTGGTGTCAATTTCGGTCCTAGAGTCAAACCGGTGCACTTTTCCTACATAAAATTTGCTACTTGTTCTTCTCAAGTTCTCAGATTTTTTCTACGTCTTACGGTTCGTGAGAAAAAATTCCAATTGGAGGTCTACATGTCTTGCAAATTTCGTGAAAATAAAAACTTTGTATTTCGTTCCAAATTTAATTTATTTCGATTAAGCCTGACGTACTGATTGAAAAAAGATATACATACCCTTATGAGAAAATGCACCGTTTGGCCGGAAAATGGAAAAAACTAAAAATTTTTATTCGATTTTTCCATTATTTTTGCCAAACTGTGGGTAGGTGATAGAAAAAAAACACATATTTGGAATAAGTTAGACCTAGTGTATATATTAACATTAAAAAAACAATTTCCTAAAATTGGAATTTGCCCAAAAATGTTTAAAGGGGGTATCCTTGGATTTTTTTCAAAATTCAATAATCGGGCATATTGGTGTCAATTTCGGTCCTAGAGTCAAACCGGTGCACTTTTCCTACATAAAATTTGCTACTTGTTCTTCTCAAGTTCTCAGATTTTTTCTAAGTCTTACGGTTCGTGAGAAAAAATTCCAATTGGAGGTCTACATGTCTTGCAAATTTCGTGAAAATAAAAACTTTGTATTTCGTTCCAAACTTAATTTATTTTCATTAAGCCTGACGTACTGATTCAAAAAAGATATACATACCCCTATGAGAAAATGCACCGTTTGGCCGGAAAATGGAAAAAACTATAATTTTTTGTAATATTTGTTCATCATTTAAACATCCTTTAATCGGATATATTGGCGTCAATTCCGGTCCTAGAGTCAAACCGGTGCACATTTCTTACATAAAATTTGCTACTTGTTCTTCTCAAGTTCTCAGATTTTTTCTATGTCTTACGGTTCGTGAGAAAAAATTCCAATTGGAGGTCTACAGGTCTTGCAAATTTCGTGAAAATAAAAACTTTGTACTTCGTTCCAAATTTAATTATTTCGATTAAGCCTGACGTACTGATTCAAAAAAGATATACATACCCTTATGAGAAAATGCACCGTTTGGGCGGAAAATGGAAAAAACTGAAAATTTTTAATTCGATTTTTCCATTATTTTTGCCAAACTGTGGGTAGGTGATAGAAAAAAAACACATATTTGGAATAAGTTAGACCTAGTGTATATATTAACATTAAAAAAACAATTTCCTAAAATTGGAATTTGCCCAAAAATGTTTAAAGGGGGTACCCTTGGATTTTTTTCAAAATTCAATAATCGGGCATATTGGTGTCAATTTCGGTCCTAGAGTCAAACCGGTGCACTTTTCCTACATAAAATTTGCTACTTGTTCTTCTCAAGTTCTCAGATTTTTTCTACGTCTTACGGTTCGTGAGAAAAAATTCCAATTGGAGGTCTACATGTCTTGCAAATTTCGTGAAAATAAAAACTTTGTATTTCGTTCCAAATTTAATTTATTTCGATTAAGCCTGACGTACTGATTCAAAAGAGATATACATACCCTTATCAGAAAATGCACCGTTTGGCCGGAAAATGGAAAAAACTGAAAATTTTTAATTCGATTTTTCCATTATTTTTGCCAAACTGTGGGTAGGTGATAGAAAAAAAACACATATTTGGAATAAGTTAGACCTAGTGTATATATTAACATTAAAAAAACAATTTCCTAAAATTGGAATTTGCCCAAAAATGTTTAAAGGGGGTATCCTTGGATTTTTTTCAAAATTCAATAATCGGGCATATTGGTGTCAATTTCGGTCCTAGAGTCAAACCGGTGCACTTTTCCTACATAAAATTTGCTACTTGTTCTTCTCAAGTTCTCAGATTTTTTCTAAGTCTTACGGTTCGTGAGAAAAAATTCCAATTGGAGGTCTACATGTCTTGCAAATTTCGTGAAAATAAAAACTTTGTATTTCGTTCCAAACTTAATTTATTTCGATTAAGCCTGACGTACTGATTCAAAAAAGATATACATACCCCTATGAGAAACTGCACCGTTTGGCCGGAAAATGGAAAAAACTATAATTTTTTGTAATATTTGTTCATCATTTAAACATCCTTTAATCGGATATATTGGCGTCAATTCCGGTCCTAGAGTCAAACCGGTACACTTTTCCTACATAAAATTTGCTACTTGTTCTTCTCAAGTTCTCAGATTTTTTCTATGTTTTACGGTTCGTGAGAAAAAATTCCAATTGGAGGTCTACATGTCTTGCAAATTTCGTGAAAATAAAAACTTTGTATTTCGTTCCAAATTTAATTTATTTCGATTAAGCCTGACGTACTGATTCAAAAAAAATATACATACCCTTATGAGAAAATGCACCGTTTGGCCGGAAAATGGAAAAAACTGAAAATTTTTAATTCGATTTTTCCATTATTTTTGCCAAACTGTGGGTAGGTGATAGAAAAAAAACACATATTTGGAATAAGTTAGACCTAGTGTATATATTAACATTAAAAAAACAATTTCCTAAAATTGGAATTTGCCCAAAAATGTTTAAAGGGGGTAACCTTGGATTTTTTTCAAAATTCAATAATCGGGCATATTGGTGTCAATTTCGGTCCTAGAGTCAAACCGGTGCACTTTTCCTACATAAAATTTGCTACTTGTTCTTCTCAAGTTCTCAGATTTTTTCTAAGTCTTACGGTTCGTAAGAAAAAATTCCAATTGGAGGTCTACATGTCTTGCAAATTTCGTGAAAATAAAAACTTTGTATTTCGTTCCAAACTTAATTTATTTCGATTAAGCCTGACGTACTGATTCAAAAAAGATATACATGCTCCTATGAGAAAATGCACCGTTTGGCCGGAAAATGGAAAAAACTATAATTTTTTGTAATATTTGTTCATCATTTAAACATCCTTTAATCGGATATATTGGCGTCAATTCCGGTCCTAGAGTCAAACCGGTGCACATTTCTTACATAAAATTTGCTACTTGTTCTTCTCAAGTTCTCAGATTTTTTCTATGTCTTACGGTTCGTGAGAAAAAATTCCAATTGGAGGTCTACATGTCTTGCAAATTTCGTGAAAATAAAAACTTTGTATTTCGTTCCAAATTTAATTTATTTCGATTAAGCCTGACGTACTGATTCAAAAAAAATATACATACCCTTATGAGAAAATGCACCGTTTGGCCGGAAAATGGAAAAAACTGAAAATTTTTAATTCGATTTTTCCATTATTTTTGCCAAACTGTGGGTAGGTGATAGAAAAAAAACACATATTTGGAATAAGTTAGACCTAGTGTATATATTAACATTAAAAAAACAATTTCCTAAAATTGGAATTTGCCCAAAAATGTTTAAAGGGGGTAACCTTGGATTTTTTTCAAAATTCAATAATCGGGCATATTGGTGTCAATTTCGGTCCTAGAGTCAAACCGGTGCACTTTTCCTACATAAAATTTGCTACTTGTTCTTCTCAAGTTCTCAGATTTTTTCTAAGTCTTACGGTTCGTAAGAAAAAATTCCAATTGGAGGTCTACATGTCTTGCAAATTTCGTGAAAATAAAAACTTTGTATTTCGTTCCAAACTTAATTTATTTCGATTAAGCCTGACGTACTGATTCAAAAAAGATATACATACTCCTATGAGAAAATGCACCGTTTGGCCGGAAAATGGAAAAAACTATAATTTTTTGTAATATTTGTTCATCATTTAAACATCCTTTAATCGGATATATTGGAGTCAATTCCGGTCCTAGAGTCAAACCGGTACACTTTTCCTACATAAAATTTGCTACTTGTTCTTCTCAAGTTCTCAGATTTTTTCTATGTCTTACGGTTCGTGAGAAAAAATTCCAATTGGAGGTCTACATGTCTTGCAAATTTCGTGAAAATAAAAACTTTGTATTTCGTTCCAAACTTAATTTATTTCGATTAAGCCTGACGTACTGATTCAAAAAAGATATATATACCCCTATGAGAAACTGCACCGTTTGGCCGGAAAATGGAAAAAACTATAATTTTTTGTAATATTTGTTCATCATTTAAACATCCTTTAATCGGATATATTGGCGTCAATTCCGGTCCTAGAGTCAAACCGGTACACTTTTCCTACATAAAATTTGCTACTTGTTCTTCTCAAGTTCTCAGATTTTTTCTATGTTTTACGGTTCGTGAGAAAAAATTCCAATTGGAGGTCTACATGTCTTGCAAATTTCGTGAAAATAAAAACTTTGTATTTCGTTCCAAATTTAATTTATTTCGATTAAGCCTGACGTACTGATTCAAAAAAAATATACATACCCTTATGAGAAAATGCACCGTTTGGCCGGAAAATGGAAAAAACTGAAAATTTTTAATTCGATTTTTCCATTATTTTTGCCAAACTGTGGGTAGGTGATAGAAAAAAAACACATATTTGGAATAAGTTAGACCTAGTGTATATATTAACATTAAAAAAACAATTTCCTAAAATTGGAATTTGCCCAAAAATGTTTAAAGGGGGTAACCTTGGATTTTTTTCAAAATTCAATAATCGGGCATATTGGTGTCAATTTCGGTCCTAGAGTCAAACCGGTGCACTTTTCCTACATAAAATTTGCTACTTGTTCTTCTCAAGTTCTCAGATTTTTTCTAAGTCTTACGGTTCGTAAGAAAAAATTCCAATTGGAGGTCTACATGTCTTGCAAATTTCGTGAAAATAAAAACTTTGTATTTCGTTCCAAACTTAATTTATTTCGATTAAGCCTGACGTACTGATTCAAAAAAGATATACATACTCCTATGAGAAAATGCACCGTTTGGCCGGAAAATGGAAAAAACTATAATTTTTTGTAATATTTGTTCATCATTTAAACATCCTTTAATCGGATATATTGGAGTCAATTCCGGTCCTAGAGTCAAACCGGTACACTTTTCCTACATAAAATTTGCTACTTGTTCTTCTCAAGTTCTCAGATTTTTTCTATGTCTTACGGTTCGTGAGAAAAAATTCCAATTGGAGGTCTACATGTCTTGCAAATTTCGTGAAAATAAAAACTTTGTATTTCGTTCCAAACTTAATTTATTTCGATTAAGCCTGACCTACTGATTCAAAAAAGATATATATACCCCTATGAGAAACTGCACCGTTTGGCCGGAAAATGGAAAAAACTATAATTTTTTGTAATATTTGTTCATCATTTAAACATCCTTTAATCGGATATATTGGCGTCAATTCCGGTCCTAGAGTCAAACCGGTACACTTTTCCTACATAAAATTTGCTACTTGTTCTTCTCAAGTTCTCAGATTTTTTCTATGTTTTACGGTTCGTGAGAAAAAATTCCAATTGGAGGTCTACATGTCTTGCAAATTTCGTGAAAATAAAAACTTTGTATTTCGTTCCAAATTTAATTTACTTCGATTAAGCCTGACGTACTGATTCAAAAAAAATATACATACCCTTATGAGAAAATGCACCGTTTGGCCGGAAAATGGAAAAAACTGAAAATTTTTAATTCGATTTTTCCATTATTTTTGCCAAACTGTGGGTAGGTGATAGAAAAAAAACACATATTTGGAATAAGTTAGACCTAGTGTATATATTAACATTAAAAAAACAATTTCCTAAAATTGGAATTTGCCCAAAAATGTTTAAAGGGGGTAACCTTGGATTTTTTTCAAAATTCAATAATCGGGCATATTGGTGTCAATTTCGGTCCTAGAGTCAAACCGGTGCACTTTTCCTAGATAAAATTTGCTACTTGTTCTTCTCAAGTTCTCAGATTTTTTCTATGTCTTACGGTTCGTGAGAAAAAATTCCAATTGGAGGTCTACATGTCTTGCAAATTTCGTGAAAATAAAAACTTTGTATTTCGTTCCAAACTTAATTTATTTCGATTAAGCCTGACGTACTGATTCAAAAAAGATATATATACCCCTATGAGAAACTGCACCGTTTGGCCGGAAAATGGAAAAAACTATAATTTTTTGTAATATTTGTTCATCATTTAAACATCCTTTAATCGGATATATTGGCGTCAATTCCGGTCCTAGAGTCAAACCGGTACACTTTTCCTACATAAAATTTGCTACTTGTTCTTCTCAAGTTCTCAGATTTTTTCTATGTTTTACGGTTCGTGAGAAAAAATTCCAATTGGAGGTCTACATGTCTTGCAAATTTCGTGAAAATAAAAACTTTGTATTTCGTTCCAAATTTAATTTATTTCGATTAAGCCTGACGTACTGATTCAAAAAAAATATACATACCCTTATGAGAAAATGCACCGTTTGGCCGGAAAATGGAAAAAACTGAAAATTTTTAATTCGATTTTTCCATTATTTTTGCCAAACTGTGGGTAGGTGATAGAAAAAAAACACATATTTGGAATAAGTTAGACCTAGTGTATATATTAACATTAAAAAAACAATTTCCTAAAATTGGAATTTGCCCAAAAATGTTTAAAGGGGGTAACCTTGGATTTTTTTCAAAATTCAATAATCGGGCATATTGGTGTCAATTTCGGTCCTAGAGTCAAACCGGTGCACTTTTCCTACATAAAATTTGCTACTTGTTCTTCTCAAGTTCTCAGATTTTTTCTAAGTCTTACGGTTCGTAAGAAAAAATTCCAATTGGAGGTCTACATGTCTTGCAAATTTCGTGAAAATAAAAACTTTGTATTTCGTTCCAAACTTAATTTATTTCGATTAAGCCTGACGTACTGATTCAAAAAAGATATACATACTCCTATGAGAAAATGCACCGTTTGGCCGGAAAATGGAAAAAACTATAATTTTTTGTAATATTTGTTCATCATTTAAACATCCTTTAATCGGATATATTGGAGTCAATTCCGGTCCTAGAGTCAAACCGGTGCACATTTCTTACATAAAATTTGCTACTTGTTCTTCTCAAGTTCTCAGATTTTTTCTATGTCCTACGGTTCGTGAGAAAAAATTCCAATTGGAGGTCTACATGTCTTGCAAATTTCGTGAAAATAAAAACTTTGTATTTCGTTCCAAACTTAATTTATTTCGATTAAGCCTGACGTATTGATTCAAAAAAGATATACATACCCTTATGAGAAAATGCACCGTTTGGTCGGAAAATGGAAAAAACTGAAAATTTTTAATTCGATTTTTCCATTATTTTTGCCAAACTGTGGGTAGGTGATAGAAAAAAAACACATATTTGGAATAAGTTAGACCTAGTGTATATATTAACATTAAAAAAACAATTTCCTAAAATTGGAATTTGCCCAAAAATGTTTAAATGTTTAAAAATGTACATTTTCAAAATTCAATAATCGGGCATATTGGTGTCAATTTCGGTCCTAGAGTCAAACCGGTGCACTTTTCCTACATAAAATTTGCTACTTGTTCTTCTCAAGTTCTCGGATTTTTCTAAGTCTTACGGCTCGTGAGAAAAAATTCCAATTGGAGGTCTACATGTCTTGCAAATTTCGTGAAAATAAAAACTTTGTATTTCGTTCCAAACTTAATTTATTTCGATTAAGCCTGACGTACTGATTCAAAAAAGATATACATACTCCTATGAGAAAATGCACCGTTTGGCCGGAAAATGGAAAAAACTATAATTTTTTGTAATATTTGTTCATCATTTAAACATCCTTTAATCGGATATATTGGCGTCAATTCCGGTCCTAGAGTCAAACCGGTGCACATTTCTTACATAAAATTTGCTACTTGTTCTTCTCAAGTTCTCAGATTTTTTCTATGTCTTACGGTTCGTGAGAAAAAATTCCAATTGGAGGTCTACATGTCTTGCAAATTTCGTGAAAATAAAAACTTTGTATTTCGTTCCAAACTTAATTTATTTCGATTAAGCCTGACGTACTGATTCAAAAAAGATATACATACTCCTATGAGAAAATGCACCGTTTGGCCGGAAAATGGAAAAAACTATAATTTTTTGTAATATTTGTTCATCATTTAAACATCCTTTAATCGGATATATTGGCGTCAATTCCGGTCCTAGAGTCAAACCGGTGCACATTTCTTACATAAAATTTGCTACTTGTTCTTCTCAAGTTCTCATATTTTTTCTATGTCTTACGGTTCGTGAGAAAAAATTCCAATTGGAGGTCTACAGGTCTTGAAAATTTTTAATTCGATTTTTCCATTATTTTTGCCAAACTGTGGGTAGGTGATAGAAAAAAAACACATATTTGGAATAAGTTAGACCTAGTGTATATATTAACATTAAAAAAACAATTTCCTAAAATTGGAATTTGCCCAAAAATGTTTAAAGGGGGTACCCTTGGATTTTTTTCAAAATTCAATAATCGGGCATATTGGTGTCAATTTCGGTCCTAGAGTCAAACCGGTGCACTTTTCCTACATAAAATTTGCTACTTGTTCTTCTCAAGTTCTCAGATTTTTTCTATGTCTTACGGTTCGTGAGAAAAAATTCCAATTGGAGGTCTACAGGTCTTGCAAATTTCGTGAAAATAAAAACTTTGTATTTCGTTCCAAATTTAATTTATTTCGATTAAGCCTGACGTACTGATTCAAAAAAGATATACATACCCTTATGAGAAAATGCACCGTTTGGCCGGAAAATGAAAAAAACTGAAAATTTTTAATTCGATTTTTCCATTATTTTTGCCAAACTGTGGGTAGGTGATAGAAAAAAAAACACATATTTGGAATAAGTTAGACCTAGTGTATATATTAACATTAAAAAACAATTTCCTAAAATTGGAATTTGCCCAAAAATGTTTAAAGGGGGTAACCTTGGATTTTTTTCAAAATTCAATAATCGGGCATATTGGTGTCAATTTCGGTCCTAGAGTCAAACCGGTGCACTTTTCCTACATAAAACTTGCTACTTGTTCTTCTCAAGTTCTCAGATTTTTTCTAAGTCTTACGGTTCGTGAGAAAAAAATTCCAATTGGAGGTCTACATGTCTTGCAAATTTCGTGAAAATAAAAACTTTGTATTTCGTTCCAAACTTAATTTATTTCGATTAAGCCTGACGTACTGATTCAAAAAAGATATACATACCCTTATGAGAAAATGCACCGTTTGGCCGGAAAATGGAAAAAACTGAAAATTTTTAATTCGATTTTTCCATTATTTTTGCCAAACTGTGGGTAGCTGATAGAAAAAAAACACATATTTGGAATAAGTTAGACCTAGTGTATATATTAACATTAAAAAACAATTTCCTAAAATTGGAATTTGCCCAAAAATGTTTAAAGGGGGTACCCTTGGATTTTTTTCAAAATTCAATAATCGGGCATATTGGTGTCAATTTCGGTCCTAGAGTCAAACCGGTGCACTTTTCCTACATAAAATTTGCTACTTGTTCTTCTCAAGTTCTCAGATTTTTTCTAAGTCTTACGGTTCGTGAGAAAAAATTCCAATTGGAGGTCTACATGTCTTGCAAATTTCGTGAAAATAAAAACTTTGTATTTCGTTCCAAACTTAATTTATTTCGATTAAGCCTGACGTACTGATTCAAAAAAGATATACATACTCCTATGAGAAAATGCACTGTTTGGCCGGAAAATGGAAAAAACTATAATTTTTTGTAATATTTGTTCATCATTTAAACATCCTTTAATCGGATATATTGGCGTCAATTCCGGTCCTAGAGTCAAACCGGTGCACATTTCTTTCATAAAATTTGCTACTTGTTCTTCTCAAGTTCTCAGATTTTTTCTATGTCTTACGGTTCGTGAGAAAAAATTCCAATTGGAGGTCTACAGGTCTTGAAAATTTTTAATTCGATTTTTCCATTATTTTTGCCAAACTGTGGGTAGGTGATAGAAAAAAAACACATATTTGGAATAAGTTAGACCTAGTGTATATATTAACATTAAAAAAACAATTTCCTAAAATTGGAATTTGCCCAAAAATGTTTAAAGGGGGTACCCTTGGATTTTTTTCAAAATTCAATAATCGGGCATATTGGTGTCAATTTCGGTCCTAGAGTCAAACCGGTGCACTTTTCCTACATAAAATTTGCTACTTGTTCTTCTCAAGTTCTCAGATTTTTTCTATGTCTTACGGTTCGTGAGAAAAAATTCCAATTGGAGGTCTACAGGTCTTGCAAATTTCGTGAAAATAAAAACTTTGTATTTCGTTCCAAATTTAATTTATTTCGATTAAGCCTGACGTACTGATTCAAAAAAGATATACATACCCTTATGAGAAAATGCACCGTTTGGCCGGAAAATGAAAAAAACTGAAAATTTTTAATTCGATTTTTCCATTATTTTTGCCAAACTGTGGGTAGGTGATAGAAAAAAAAACACATATTTGGAATAAGTTAGACCTAGTGTATATATTAACATTAAAAAACAATTTCCTAAAATTGGAATTTGCCCAAAAATGTTTAAAGGGGGTAACCTTGGATTTTTTTCAAAATTCAATAATCGGGCATATTGGTGTCAATTTCGGTCCTAGAGTCAAACCGGTGCACTTTTCCTACATAAAACTTGCTACTTGTTCTTCTCAAGTTCTCAGATTTTTTCTAAGTCTTACGGTTCGTGAGAAAAAAATTCCAATTGGAGGTCTACATGTCTTGCAAATTTCGTGAAAATAAAAACTTTGTATTTCGTTCCAAACTTAATTTATTTCGATTAAGCCTGACGTACTGATTCAAAAAAGATATACATACCCTTATGAGAAAATGCACCGTTTGGCCGGAAAATGGAAAAAACTGAAAATTTTTAATTCGATTTTTCCATTATTTTTGCCAAACTGTGGGTAGCTGATAGAAAAAAAAACACATATTTGGAATAAGTTAGACCTAGTGTATATATTAACATTAAAAAACAATTTCCTAAAATTGGAATTTGCCCAAAAATGTTTAAAGGGGGTACCCTTGGATTTTTTTCAAAATTCAATAATCGGGCATATTGGTGTCAATTTCGGTCCTAGAGTCAAACCGGTGCACTTTTCCTACATAAAATTTGCTACTTGTTCTTCTCAAGTTCTCAGATTTTTTCTAAGTCTTACGGTTCGTGAGAAAAAATTCCAATTGGAGGTCTACATGTCTTGCAAATTTCGTGAAAATAAAAACTTTGTATTTCGTTCCAAACTTAATTTATTTCGATTAAGCCTGACGTACTGATTCAAAAAAGATATACATACCCCTATGAGAAAATGCACCGTTTGGCCGGAAAATGGAAAAAACTATAATTTTTTGTAATATTTGTTCATCATTTAAACATCCTTTAATCGGATATATTGGCGTCAATTCCGGTCCTAGAGTCAAACCGGTGCACATTTCTTACATAAAATTTGCTACTTGTTCTTCTCAAGTTCTCAGATTTTTTCTATGTCTTACGGTTCGTGAGAAAAAATTCCAATTGGAGGTCTACAGGTCTTGAAAATTTTTAATTCGATTTTTCCATTATTTTTGCCAAACTGTGGGTAGGTGATAGAAAAAAAAACACATATTTGGAATAAGTTAGACCTAGTGTATATATTAACATTAAAAAAACAATTTCCTAAAATTGGAATTTGCCCAAAAATGTTTAAAGGGGGTACCCTTGGATTTTTTTCAAAATTCAATAATCGGGCATATTGGTGTCAATTTCGGTCCTAGAGTCAAACCGGTGCACTTTTCCTACATAAAATTTGCTACTTGTTCTTCTCAAGTTCTCAGATTTTTTCTATGTCTTACGGTTCGTGAGAAAAAATTCCAATTGGAGGTCTACAGGTCTTGCAAATTTCGTGAAAATAAAAACTTTGTATTTCGTTCCAAATTTAATTTATTTCGATTAAGCCTGACGTACTGATTCAAAAAAGATATACATACCCTTATGAGAAAATGCACCGTTTGGCCGGAAAATGAAAAAAACTGAAAATTTTTAATTCGATTTTTCCATTATTTTTGCCAAACTGTGGGTAGGTGATAGAAAAAAAAACACATATTTGGAATAAGTTAGACCTAGTGTATATATTAACATTAAAAAACAATTTCCTAAAATTGGAATTTGCCCAAAAATGTTTAAAGGGGGTAACCTTGGATTTTTTTCAAAATTCAATAATCGGGCATATTGGTGTCAATTTCGGTCCTAGAGTCAAACCGGTGCACTTTCCTACATAAAACTTGCTACTTGTTCTTCTCAAGTTCTCAGATTTTTTCTAAGTCTTACGGTTCGTGAGAAAAAAATTCCAATTGGAGGTCTACATGTCTTGCAAATTTCGTGAAAATAAAAACTTTGTATTTCGTTCCAAACTTAATTTATTTCGATTAAGCCTGACGTACTGATTCAAAAAAGATATACATACCCTTATGAGAAAATGCACCGTTTGGCCGGAAAATGGAAAAAACTGAAAATTTTTAATTCGATTTTTCCATTATTTTTGCCAAACTGTGGGTAGCTGATAGAAAAAAAACACATATTTGGAATAAGTTAGACCTAGTGTATATATTAACATTAAAAAACAATTTCCTAAAATTGGAATTTGCCCAAAAATGTTTAAAGGGGGTACCCTTGGATTTTTTTCAAAATTCAATAATCGGGCATATTGGTGTCAATTTCGGTCCTAGAGTCAAACCGGTGCACTTTTCCTACATAAAATTTGCTACTTGTTCTTCTCAAGTTCTCAGATTTTTTCTAAGTCTTACGGTTCGTGAGAAAAAATTCCAATTGGAGGTCTACATGTCTTGCAAATTTCGTGAAAATAAAAACTTTGTATTTCGTTCCAAACTTAATTTATTTCGATTAAGCCTGACGTACTGATTCAAAAAAGATATACATACTCCTATGAGAAAATGCACTGTTTGGCCGGAAAATGGAAAAAACTATAATTTTTTGTAATATTTGTTCATCATTTAAACATCCTTTAATCGGATATATTGGCGTCAATTCCGGTCCTAGAGTCAAACCGGTGCACATTTCTTTCATAAAATTTGCTACTTGTTCTTCTCAAGTTCTCAGATTTTTTCTATGTCTTACGGTTCGTGAGAAAAAATTCCAATTGGAGGTCTACATGTCTTGCAAATTTCGTGAAAATAAAAACTTTGTATTTCGTTCCAAATTTAATTTATTTCGATTAAGCCTGACGTACTGATTCAAAAAAGATATACATACCCTTATGAGAAAATGCACCGTTTGGCCGGAAAATGGAAAAAACTGAAAATTTTTAATTCGATTTTTCCATTATTTTTGCCAAACTGTGGGTAGGTGATAGAAAAAAAACACATATTTGGAATAAGTTAGACCTAGTGTATATATTAACATTAAAAAACAATTTCCTAAAATTGGAATTTGCCCAAAAATGTTTAAAGGGGGTACCCTTGGATTTTTTTCAAAATTCAATAATCGGGCATATTGGTGTCAATTTCGGTCCTAGAGTCAAACCGGTGCACTTTTCCTACATAAAATTTGCTACTTGTTCTTCTTAAGTTCTCAGATTTTTTCTAAGTCTTACGGTTCGTGAGAAAAAATTCCAATTGGAGGTCTACATGTCTTGCAAATTTCGTGAAAATAAAAACTTTGTATTTCGTTCCAAACTTAATTTATTTTGATTAAGCCTGACGTACTGATTCAAAAAAGATATACATACCCCTATGAGAAAATGCACCGTTTGGCCGGAAAATGGAAAAAACTATAATTTTTTGTAATATTTGTTCATCATTTAAACATCCTTTAATCGGATATATTGGCGTCAATTCCGGTCCTAGAGTCAAACCGGTGCACATTTCTTACATAAAATTTGCTACTTGTTCTTCTTAAGTTCTCAGATTTTTTCTATGTCTTACGGTTCGTGAGAAAAAATTCCAATTGGAGGTCTACATGTCTTGCAAATTTCGTGAAAATAAAAACTTGGTATTTCGTTCCAAATTTAATTTATTTCGATTAAGCCTGACGTACTGATTCAAAAAAGATATACATACCCCTATGAGAAAATGCACCGTTTGGCCGGAAAATGGAAAAAACTATAATTTTTTGTAATATTTTTGTTCATCATTTAAACATCCTTTAATCGGATATATTGGCGTCAATTCCGGTCCTAGAGTCAAACCGGTGCACATTTCTTACATAAAATTTGCTACTTGTTCTTCTCAAGTTCTCAGATTTTTTCTATGTCTTACGGTTCGTGAGAAAAAATTCCAATTGGAGGTCTACATGTCTTGCAAATTTCGTGAAAATAAAAACTTTGTATTTCGTTCCAAACTTAATTTATTTCGATTAAGCCTGACGTACTGATTCAAAAAAGATATACATACCCTTATGAGAAAATGCACCGTTTGGCCGGAAAATGGAAAAAACTGAAAATTTTTAATTCGATTTTTCCATTATTTTTGCCAAACTGTGGGTAGGTGATAGAAAAAAAACACATATTTGGAATAAGTTAGACCTAGTGTATATATTAACATTAAAAAACAATTTCCTAAAATTGGAATTTGCCCAAAAATGTTTAAAGGGGGTACCCTTGGATTTTTTTCAAAATTCAATAATCGGGCATATTGGTGTCAATTTCGGTCCTAGAGTCAAACCGGTGCACTTTTCCTACATAAAATTTGCTACTTGTTCTTCTCAAGTTCTCAGATTTTTTCTAAGTCTTACGGTTCGTGAGAAAAAATTCCAATTGGAGGTCTACATGTCTTGCAAATTTCGTGAAAATAAAAACTTTGTATTTCGTTCCAAACTTAATTTATTTCGATTAAGCCTGACGTACTGATTCAAAAAAGATATACATACCCCTATGAGAAAATGCACCGTTTGGCCGGAAAATGGAAAAAACTATAATTTTTTGTAATATTTGTTCATCATTTAAACATCCTTTAATCGGATATATTGGCGTCAATTCCGGTCCTAGAGTCAAACCGGTGCACATTTCTTACATAAAATTTGCTACTTGTTCTTCTCAAGTTCTCAGATTTTTTCTATGTCTTACGGTTCGTGAGAAAAAATTCCAATTGGAGGTCTACATGTCTTGCAAATTTCGTGAAAATAAAAACTTTGTATTTCGTTCCAAATTTAATTTATTTCGATTAAGCCTGACGTACTGATTCAAAAAAGATATACATACCCTTATGAGAAAATGCACCGTTTGGCCGGAAAATGGAAAAAACTGAAAATTTTTAATTCGATTTTTCCATTATTTTTGCCAAACTGTGGGTAGGTGATAGAAAAAAAACACATATTTGGAATAAGTTAGACCTAGTGTATATATTAACATTAAAAAACAATTTCCTAAAATTGGAATTTGCCCAAAAATGTTTAAAGGGGGTACCCTTGGATTTTTTTCAAAATTCAATAATCGGGCATATTGGTGTCAATTTCGGTCCTAGAGTCAAACCGGTGCACTTTTCCTACATAAAATTTGCTACTTGTTCTTCTCAAGTTCTCAGATTTTTTCTAAGTCTTACGGTTCGTGAGAAAAAATTCCAATTGGAGGTCTACATGTCTTGCAAATTTCGTGAAAATAAAAACTTTGTATTTCGTTCCAAACTTAATTTATTTCGATTAAGCCTGACGTACTGATTCAAAAAAGATATACATACCCCTATGAGAAAATGCACCGTTTGGCCGGAAAATGGAAAAAACTATAATTTTTTGTAATATTTGTTCATCATTTAAACATCCTTTAATCGGATATATTGGCGTCAATTCCGGTCCTAGAGTCAAACCGGTGCACATTTCTTACATAAAATTTGCTACTTGTTCTTCTCAAGTTCTCAGATTTTTTCTATGTCTTACGGTTCGTGAGAAAAAATTCCAATTGGAGGTCTACATGTCTTGCAAATTTCGTGAAAATAAAAACTTTGTATTTCGTTCCAAACTTAATTTATTTCGATTAAGCCTGACGTACTGATTCAAAAAAGATATACATACCCCTATGAGAAAATGCACCGTTTGGCCGGAAAATGGAAAAAACTATAATTTTTTGTAATATTTTTGTTCATCATTTAAACATCCTTTAATCGGATATATTGGCGTCATTTCCGGTCCTAGAGTCAAACCGGTGCACATTTCTTACATAAAATTTGCTACTTGTTCTTCTCAAGTTCTCAGATTTTTTCTATGTCTTACGGTTCGTGAGAAAAAATTCCAATTGGAGGTCTACATGTCTTGCAAATTTCGTGAAAATAAAAACTTTGTATTTCGTTCCAAATTTAATTTATTTCGATTAAGCCTGACGTACTGATTTAAAAAAGATATACATACCCTTATGAGAAAATGCACCGTTTGGCCGGAAAATGGAAAAAACTATAATTTTTTGTAATATTTGTTCATCATTTAAACATCCTTTAATCGGATATATTGGCGTCAATTCCGGTCCTAGAGTCAAACCGGTGCACATTTCTTACATAAAATTTGCTACTTGTTCTTCTCAAGTTCTCAGATTTTTTCTATGTCTTACGGTTCGTGAAAAAAAATTCCAATTGGAGGTCTACATGTCTTGCAAATTTCGTGAAAATAAAAACTTTGTATTTCGTTCCAAATTTAATTTATTTCGATTAAGCCTGACGTACTGATTTAAAAAAGATATACATACACCTATGAGAAAATGCACCGTTTGGCCGGAAAATGGAAAAAACTGAAAATTTTTAATTCGATTTTTCCATTATTTTTGCCAAACTGTGGGTAGGTGATAGAAAAAAAACACATATTTGGAATAAGTTAGACCTAGTGTATATATTAACATTAAAAAAACAATTTCCTAAAATTGGAATTTGCCCAAAAATGTTTAAAGGGGGTACCCTTGGATTTTTTTCAAAATTCAATAATCGGGCATATTGGTGTCAATTTCGGTCCTAGAGTCAAACCGGTGCACTTTACCTACATAAAATTTGCTACTTGTTCTTATCAAGTTCTCAGATTTTTTCTAAGTCTTACGGTTCGTAAAAAAATTCCAATTGGAGGTCTACATGTCTTGCAAATTTCGTGAAAATAAAAACTTTGTATTTCGTTCCAAACTTAATTTATTTCGATTAAGCCTGACGTACTGATTCAAAAAGATATACATACCCCTATGAGAAAATGCACCGTTTGGCCGGAAAATGGAAAAAACTATAATTTTTTGTAATATTTGTTCATCATTTAAACATCCTTTAATCGGATATATTGGCGTCAATTCCGGTCCTAGAGTCAAACCGGTGCACATTTCTTACATAAAATTTGCTACTTGTTCTTCTCAAGTTCTCAGATTTTTTCTATGTCTTACGGTTCGTGAGAAAAAATTCCAATTGGAGGTCTACATGTCTTGCAAATTTCGTGAAAATAAAAACTTTGTATTTCGTTCCAAATTTAATTTATTTCGATTAAGCCTGACGTACTGATTTAAAAAAGATATACATACCCTTATGAGAAAATGCACCGTTTGGCCGGAAAATGGAAAAAACTGAAAATTTTTTTTCGATTTTTCCATTATTTTTGCCAAACTGTGGGTAGGTGATAGAAAAAAAACACATATTTAGAATAAGTTAGACCTAGTGTATATATTAACATTAAAAAAACAATTTCCTAAAATTGGAATTTGCCAAAAATGTTTAAAGGGGGTACCCTTGGATTTTTTTCAAAATTCAATAATCGGGCATATTGGTGTCAATTTCGGTCCTAGAGTCAAACCGGTGCACTTTTCCTACATAAAATTTGCTACTTGTTCTTCTCAAGTTCTCAGATTTTTTCTAAGTCTTACGGTTCGTGAGAAAAAATTCCAATTGGAGGTCTACATGTCTTGCAAATTTCGTGAAAATAAAAACTTTGTATTTCGTTCCAAACTTAATTTATTTCGATTAAGCCTGACGTACTGATTCAAAAAAGATATACATACCCCTATGAGAAAATGCACCGTTTGGCCGGAAAATGGAAAAAACTATAATTTTTTGTAATATTTGTTCATCATTTAAACATCCTTTAATCGGATATATTGGCGTCAATTCCGGTCCTAGAGTCAAACCGGTGCACATTTCTTACATAAAATTTGCTACTTGTTCTTCTCAAGTTCTCAGATTTTTTCTATGTCTTACGGTTCGTGAGAAAAAATTCCAATTGGAGGTCTACATGTCTTGCAAATTTCGTGAAAATAAAAACTTTGTATTTCGTTCCAAATTTAATTTATTTCGATTAAGCCTGACGTACTGATTCAAAAAAGATATACATACCCTTATCAGAAAATGCACCGTTTGGCCGGAAAATGGAAAAAACTGAAAATTTTTAATTCGATTTTTCCATTATTTTTGCCAAACTGTGGGTAGGTGATAGAAAAAAAACACATATTTGGAATAAGTTAGACCTAGTGTATATATTAACATTAAAAAAACAATTTCCTAAAATTGGAATTTGCCCAAAAATGTTTAAAGGGGGTACCCTTGGATTTTTTTCAAAATTCAATAATCGGGCATATTGGTGTCAATTTCGGTCCTAGAGTCAAACCGGTGCACTTTTCCTACATAAAATTTGCTACTTGTTCTTCTCAAGTTCTCAGATTTTTTCTAAGTCTTACGGTTCGTGAGAAAAAATTCCAATTGGAGGTCTACATGTCTTGCAAATTTCGTGAAAATAAAAACTTTGTATTTCGTTCCAAACTTAATTTATTTCGATTAAGCCTGACGTACTGATTCAAAAAAGATATACATACCCCTATGAGAAAATGCACCGTTTGGCCGGAAAATGGAAAAAACTATAATTTTTTGTAATATTTGTTCATCATTTAAACATCCTTTAATCGGATATATTGGCGTCAATTCCGGTCCTAGAGTCAAACCGGTGCACATTTCTTACATAAAATTTGCTACTTGTTCTTCTCAAGTTCTCAGATTTTTTCTATGTCTTACGGTTCGTGAGAAAAAATTCCAATTGGAGGTCTACATGTCTTGCAAATTTCGTGAAAATAAAAACTTTGTATTTCGTTCCAAATTTAATTTATTTCGATTAAGCCTGACGTACTGATTCAAAAAAGATATACATACCCTTATGAGAAAATGCACCGTTTGGCCGGAAAATGGAAAAAACTGAAATTTTTTTTTCGATTTTTCCATTATTTTTGCCAAACTGTGGGTAGGTGATAGAAAAAAAACACATATTTGGAATAAGTTAGACCTAGTGTATATATTAACATTAAAAAAACAATTTCCTAAAATTGGAATTTGCCAAAAATGTTTAAAGGGGGTACCCTTGGATTTTTTTCAAAATTCAATAATCGGGCATATTGGTGTCAATTTCGGTCCTAGAGTCAAACCGGTGCACTTTTCCTACATAAAATTTGCTACTTGTTCTTCTCAAGTTCTCAGATTTTTTCTAAGTCTTACGGTTCGTGAGAAAAAATTCCAATTGGAGGTCTACATGTCTTGCAAATTTCGTGAAAATAAAAACTTTGTATTTCGTTCCAAACTTAATTTATTTCGATTAAGCCTGACGTACTGATTCAAAAAAGATATACATACCCCTATGAGAAAATGCACCGTTTGGCCGGAAAATGGAAAAAACTGAAAATTTTTAATTCGATTTTTCCATTATTTTTGCCAAACTGTGGGTAGGTGATAGAAAAAAAACACATATTTGGAATAAGTTAGACCTAGTGTATATATTAACATTAAAAAAACAATTTCCTAAAATTGGAATTTGCCCAAAAATGTTTAAAGGGGGTACCCTTGGATTTTTTTCAAAATTCAATAATCGGGCATATTGGTGTCAATTTCGGTCCTAGAGTCAAACCGGTGCACTTTTCCTACATAAAATTTGCTACTTGTTCTTCTCAAGTTCTCAGATTTTTTCTAAGTCTTACGGTTCGTGAGAAAAAATTCCAATTGGAGGTCTACATGTCTTGCAAATTTCGTGAAAATAAAAACTTTCTATTTCGTTCCAAACTTAATTTATTTCGATTAAGCCTGACGTACTGATTCAAAAAACATATACATACCCCTATGAGAAAATGCACCGTTTGGCCGGAAAATGGAAAAAACTATAATTTTTTGTAATATTTGTTCATCATTTAAACATCCTTTAATCGGATATATTGGCGTCAATTCATTCCGGTCCTAGAGTCAAACCGGTGCACATTTCTTACATAAAATTTGCTACTTGTTCTTCTCAAGTTCTCAGATTTTTTCTATGTCTTACGGTTCGTGAAAAAAAATTCCAATTGGAGGTCTACATGTCTTGCAAATTTCGTGAAAATAAAAACTTTGTATTTCGTTCCAAATTTAATTTATTTCGATAAGCCTGACGTACTGATTTAAAAAAGATATACATACCCCTATGAGAAAATGCACCGTTTGGCCGGAAATGGAAAAAACTGAAAATTTTTAATTCGATTTTTCCATTATTTTTGGCAAACTGTGGGTAGGTGATAGAAAAAAAACACATATTTGGAATAAGTTAGACCTAGTGTATATATTAACATTAAAAAAACAATTTCCTAAAATTGGAATTTGCCCAAAAATGTTTAAAGGGGGTACCCTTGGATTTTTTCAAATTCAATAATCGGGCATATTGGTGTCAATTTCGGTCCTAGAGTCAAACCGGTGCACTTTTTCTACATAAAATTTGCTACTTGTTCTTCTCAAGTTCTCAGATTTTTTCTAAGTCTTACGGTTCGTGAGAAAAAATTCCAATTGGAGGTCTACATGTCTTGCAAATTTCGTGAAAATAAAAACTTTGTATTTCGTTCCAAGCTTAATTTATTTCGATTAAGCCTGACGTACTGATTCAAAAAAGATATACATACCCCTATGAGAAAATGCACCGTTTGGCCGAAAATGGAAAAAACTATACTTTTTTGTAATATTTGTTCATCATTTAAACATCCTTTAATCGGATATATTGGCGTCAATTCCGGTCCTAGAGTCAAACCGGTGCACATTTCTTACATAAAATTTGCTACTTGTTCTTCTCAAGTTCTCAGATTTTTTCTATGTCTTACGGTTCGTGAGAAAAAATTCCAATTGGAGGTCTACATGTCTTGCAAATTTCGTGAAAATAAAAACTTTGTATTTCGTTCCAAATTTAATTTATTTCGATTAAGCCTGACGTACTGATTCAAAAAAGATCTACATACCCTTATGAGAAAATGCACCGTTTGGCCGGAAAATGGAAAAAACTGAAAATTTTAATTCGATTTTTCCATTATTTTTGCCAAACTGTGGGTAGGTGATAGACAAAAAACACATATTTGGAATAAGTTAGACCTAGTGTATATATTAACATTAAAAAAACAATTTCCTAAAATTGGAATTTGCCCAAAAATGTTTAAAGGGGGTACCCTTGGATTTTTTTCAAAATTCAATAATCGGGCATATTGGTGTCAATTTCGGTCCTAGAGTCAAACCGGTGCACTTTTCCTACATAAAATTTGCTACTTGTTCTTCTCAAGTTCTTAGATTTTTCTAAGTCTTACGGTTCGTGAGAAAAAATTCCAATTGGAGGTCTACATGTCTTGCAAATTTCGTGAAAATAAAAACTTTGTATTTCGTTCCAAACTTAATTTATTTCGATTAAGCCTGACGTACTGATTCAAAAAAGATATACATACCCCTATGAGAAAATGCACCGTTTGGCCGGAAAATGGAAAAAACTATAATTTTTTGTAATATTTGTTCATCATTTAAACATCTTTAATCGGATATATTGGCGTCAATTCCGGTCCTAGAGTCAAACCGGTGCACATTTCTTACATAAAATTTGCTACTTGTTCTTCTCAAGTTCTCAGATTTTTTCTATGTCTTACGGTTCGTGAGAAAAAATTCCAATTGGAGGTCTACATGTCTTGCAAATTTCGTGAAAATAAAAACTTTGTATTTCGTTCCAAATTTAATTTATTTCGATTAAGCCTGACGTACTGATTCAAAAAAGATATACATACCCTTATGAGAAAATGCACCGTTTGGCCGGAAAATGGAAAAAACTATAATTTTTTGTAATATTTGTTCATCATTTAAACATCCTTTAATCGGATATATTGGCGTCAATTCCGGTCCTAGAGTCAAACCGGTGCACATTTCTTACATAAAATTTGCTACTTGTTCTTCTCAAGTTCTCAGATTTTTTCTATGTCTTACGGTTCGTGAGAAAAATTCCAATTGGAGGTCTACATGTCTTGCAAATTTCGTGAAAATAAAAACATTGTATTTCGTTCCAATTTAATTTATTTCGATTAAGCCTGACGTACTGATTCAAAAAAGATATACATACCCTTATGAGAAAATGCACCGTTTGGCCGGAAAATGGAAAAAACTGAAATTTTTAATTCGATTTTTCCATTATTTTTGCCAAACTGTGGGTAGGTGATAGAAAAAAAACACATATTTGGAATAAGTTAGACCTAGTGTATATATTAACATTAAAAAAACAATTTCCTAAAATTGGAATTTGCCCAAAAATGTTTAAAGGGGGTACCCTTGGATTTTTTTCAAAATTCATTAATCGGGCATATTGGTGTCAATTTCGGTCCTAGAGTCAAACCGGTGCACTTTTCCTACATAAAATTTGCTACTTGTTCTTCTCAAGTTCTCAGATTTTTTCTAAGTCGTACGGTTCGTGAGAAAAAATTCCAATTGGAGGTCTACATGTCTTGCAAATTTCGTGAAAATAAAAACTTTGTATTTCGTTCCAAATTTAATTTATTTCGATTAAGCCTGACGTACTGATTCAAAAAAGATATACATACCCTTATGAGAAAATGCACCGTTTGGCCGGAAAATGGAAAAAACTGAAAATTTTTAATTCGATTTTTCCATTATTTTTGCCAAACTGTGGGTAGGTGATAGAAAAAAAACACTTATTTGGAATAAGTTAGACCTAGTGTATATATTAACATTAAAAAACAATTTCCTAAAATTGGAATTTGCCCAAAAATGTTTAAAGGGGGTACCCTTGGATTTTTTTCAAAATTCAATAATCGGGCATATTGGTGTCAATTTCGGTCCTAGAGTCAAACCGGTGCACTTTTCCTACATAAAATTTGCTACTTGTTCTTCTCAAGTTCTCAGATTTTTTCTAAGTCTTACGGTTCGTGAGAAAAAATTCCAATTGGAGGTCTACATGTCTTGCAAATTTCGTGAAAATAAAAACTTTGTATTTCGTTCCAAACTTAATTTATTTCGATTAAGCCTAACGTACTGATTCAAAAAAGATATACATACCCCTATGAGAAAATGCACCGTTTGGCCGGAAAATGGAAAAAACTGAAAATTTTTAATTCGATTTTTCCATTATTTTTGCCAAACTGTGGGTAGGTGATAGAAAAAAAACACATATTTGGAATAAGTTAGACCTAGTGTATATATTAACATTAAAAAACAATTTCCTAAAATTGGAATTTGCCCAAAAATGTTTAAAGGGGGTACCCTTGGATTTTTTTCAAAATTCAATAATCGCGCATATTGGTGTCAATTTCGGTCCTAGAGTCAAACCGGTGCACTTTTCCTACATAAAATTTGCTACTTGTTCTTCTCAAGTTCTCAGATTTTTTCTAAGTCTTACGGTTCGTGAGAAAAAATTCCAATTGGAGGTCTACATGTCTTGCAAATTTCGTGAAAATAAAAACTTTGTATTTCGTTCCAAACTTAATTTATTTCGATTAAGCCTGACGTACTGATTCAAAAAAGATATACATACCCCTATGAGAAAATGCACCGTTTGGCCGGAAAATGGAAAAAACTATAATTTTTTGTAATATTTGTTCATCATTTAAACATCCTTTAATCGGATATATTGGCGTCAATTCCGGTCCTAGAGTCAAACCGGTGCACATTTCTTACATAAAATTTGCTACTTGTTCTTCTCAAGTTCTCAGATTTTTTCTATGTCTTACGGTTCGTGAGAAAAAATTCCAATTGGAGGTCTACATGTCTTGCAAATTTCGTGAAAATAAAAACATTGTATTTCGTTCCAAATTTAATTTATTTCGATTAAGCCTGACGTACTGATTCAAAAAAGATATACATACCCTTATGAGAAAATGCACCGTTTGGCCGGAAAATGGAAAAAACTGAAAATTTTTAATTCGATTTTTCCATTATTTTTGCCAAACTGTGGGTAGGTGATAGAAAAAAAACACATATTTGGAATAAGTTAGACCTAGTGTATATATTAACATTAAAAAAACAATTTCCTAAAATTGGAATTTGCCCAAAAATGTTTAAAGGGGGTACCCTTGGATTTTTTTCAAAATTCATTAATCGGGCATATTGGTGTCAATTTCGGTCCTAGAGTCAAACCGGTGCACTTTTCCTACATAAAATTTGCTACTTGTTCTTCTCAAGTTCTCAGATTTTTTCTAAGTCGTACGGTTCGTGAGAAAAAATTCCAATTGGAGGTCTACATGTCTTGCAAATTTCGTGAAAATAAAAACTTTGTATTTCGTTCCAAATTTAATTTATTTCGATTAAGCCTGACGTACTGATTCAAAAAAGATATACATACCCTTATGAGAAAATGCACCGTTTGGCCGGAAAATGGAAAAAACTGAAAATTTTTAATTCGATTTTTCCATTATTTTTGCCAAACTGTGGGTAGGTGATAGAAAAAAAACACATATTTGGAATAAGTTAGACCTAGTGTATATATTAACATTAAAAAACAATTTCCTAAAATTGGAATTTGCCCAAAAATGTTTAAAGGGGGTACCCTTGGATTTTTTTCAAAATTCAATAATCGGGCATATTGGTGTCAATTTCGGTCCTAGAGTCAAACCGGTGCACTTTTCCTACATAAAATTTGCTACTTGTTCTTCTCAAGTTCTCAGATTTTTTCTAAGTCTTACGGTTCGTGAGAAAAAATTCCAATTGGAGGTCTACATGTCTTGCAAATTTCGTGAAAATAAAAACTTTGTATTTCGTTCCAAACTTAATTTATTTCGATTAAGCCTGACGTATTGATTCAAAAAAGATATACATACCCCTATGAGAAAATGCACCGTTTGGCCGGAAAATGGAAAAAACTATAATTTTTTGTAATATTTGTTCATCATTTAAACATCCTTTAATCGGATATATTGGCGTCAATTCCGGTCCTAGAGTCAAACCGGTGCACATTTCTTACATAAAATTTGCTACTTGTTCTTCTCAAGTTCTCAGATTTTTTCTATGTCTTACGGTTCGTGAGAAAAAATTCCAATTGGAGGTCTACATGTCTTGCAAATTTCGTGAAAATAAAAACATTGTATTTCGTTCCAAATTTAATTTATTTCGATTAAGCCTGACGTACTGATTCAAAAAAGATATACATACCCTTATGAGAAAATGCACCGTTTGGCCGGAAAATGGAAAAAACTGAAAATTTTTAATTCGATTTTTCCATTATTTTTGCCAAACTGTGGGTAGGTGATAGAAAAAAAACACATATTTGGAATAAGTTAGACCTAGTGTATATATTAACATTAAAAAAACAATTTCCTAAAATTGGAATTTGCCCAAAAATGTTTAAAGGGGGTACCCTTGGATTTTTTTCAAAATTCATTAATCGGGCATATTGGTGTCAATTTCGGTCCTAGAGTCAAACCGGTGCACTTTTCCTACATAAAATTTGCTACTTGTTCTTCTCAAGTTCTCAGATTTTTTCTATGTCTTACGGTTCGTGAGAAAAAATTCCAATTGGAGGTCTACATGTCTTGCAAATTTCGTGAAAATAAAAACATTGTATTTCGTTCCAAATTTAATTTATTTCGATTAAGCCTGACGTACTGATTCAAAAAAGATATACATACCCTTATGAGAAAATGCACCGTTCGCCGGAAAATGGAAAAAACTGAAAATTTTTAATTCGATTTTTCCATTATTTTTGCCAAACTGTGGGTAGGTGATAGAAAAAAAACACTTATTTGGAATAAGTTAGACCTAGTGTATATATTAACATTAAAAAACAATTTCCTAAAATTGGAATTTGCCCAAAAATGTTTAAAGGGGGTACCCTTGGATTTTTTTCAAAATTCAATAATCGCGCATATTGGTGTCAATTTCGGTCCTAGAGTCAAACCGGTGCACTTTTCCTACATAAAATTTGCTACTTGTTCTTCTCAAGTTCTCAGATTTTTTCTAAGTCTTACGGTTCGTGAGAAAAAATTCCAATTGGAGGTCTACATGTCTTGCAAATTTCGTGAAAATAAAAACTTTGTATTTCGTTCCAAACTTAATTTATTTCGATTAAGCCTGACGTACTGATTCAAAAAAGATATACATACCCCTATGAGAAAATGCACCGTTTGGCCGGAAAATGGAAAAAACTATAATTTTTTGTAATATTTGTTCATCATTTAAACATCCTTTAATCGGATATATTGGCGTCAATTCCGGTCCTAGAGTCAAACCGGTGCACATTTCTTACATAAAATTTGCTACTTGTTCTTCTCAAGTTCTCAGATTTTTTCTAAGTCTTACGGTTCGTGAGAAAAAATTCCAATTGGAGGTCTACATGTCTTGCAAATTTCGTGAAAATAAAAACTTTGTATTTCGTTCCAAACTTACTTAATTTCGATTAAGCCTGACGTACTGATTCAAAAAAGATATACATACCCCTATGAGAAAATGCACCGTTTGGCCGGAAAATGGAAAAAACTATAATTTTTTGTAATATTTGTTCATCATTTAAACATCCTTTAATCGGATATATTGGCGTCAATTCCGGTCCTAGAGTCAAACCGGTGCACATTTCTTACATAAAATTTGCTACTTGTTCTTCTCAAGTTCTCAGATTTTTTCTATGTCTTACGGTTCGTGAGAAAAAATTCCAATTGGAGGTCTACATGTCTTGCAAATTTCGTGAAAATAAAAACTTTGTATTTCGTTCCAAATTTAATTTATTTCGATTAAGCCTGACGTACTGATTCAAAAAAGATATACATACCCTTATGAGAAAATGCACCGTTTGGCCGGAAAATGGAAAAAACTGAAATTTTTTTTTCGATTTTTCCATTATTTTTGCCAAACTGTGGGTAGGTGATAGAAAAAAAACACATATTTGGAATAAGTTAGACCTAGTGTATATATTAACATTAAAAAAACAATTTCCTAAAATTGGAATTTGCCAAAAATGTTTAAAGGGGGTACCCTTGGATTTTTTTCAAAATTCAATAATCGGGCATATTGGTGTCAATTTCGGTCCTAGAGTCAAACCGGTGCACTTTTCCTACATAAAATTTGCTACTTGTTCTTCTCAAGTTCTCAGATTTTTTCTAAGTCTTACGGTTCGTGAGAAAAAATTCCAATTGGAGGTCTACATGTCTTGCAAATTTCGTGAAAATAAAAACTTTGTATTTCGTTCCAAACTTAATTTATTTCGATTAAGCCTGACGTACTGATTCAAAAAAGATATACATACCCCTATGAGAAAATGCACCGTTTGGCCGGAAAATGGAAAAAACTGAAAATTTTTAATTCGATTTTTCCATTATTTTTGCCAAACTGTGGGTAGGTGATAGAAAAAAAACACATATTTGGAATAAGTTAGACCTAGTGTATATATTAACATTAAAAAAACAATTTCCTAAAATTGGAATTTGCCCAAAAATGTTTAAAGGGGGTACCCTTGGATTTTTTTCAAAATTCAATAATCGGGCATATTGGTGTCAATTTCGGTCCTAGAGTCAAACCGGTGCACTTTTCCTACATAAAATTTGCTACTTGTTCTTCTCAAGTTCTCAGATTTTTTCTAAGTCTTACGGTTCGTGAGAAAAAATTCCAATTGGAGGTCTACATGTCTTGCAAATTTCGTGAAAATAAAAACTTTCTATTTCGTTCCAAACTTAATTTATTTCGATTAAGCCTGACGTACTGATTCAAAAAAGATCTACATACCCTTATGAGAAAATGCACCGTTTGGCCGGAAAATGGAAAAAACTGAAAATTTTTAATTCGATTTTTCCATTATTTTTGCCAAACTGTGGGTAGGTGATAGAAAAAAAACACATATTTGGAATAAGTTAGACCTAGTGTATATATTAACATTAAAAAAACAATTTCCTAAAATTGGAATTTGCCCAAAAATGTTTAAAGGGGGTACCCTTGGATTTTTTTCAAAATTCAATAATCGGGCATATTGGTGTCAATTTCGGTCCTAGAGTCAAACCGGTGCACTTTTTCTACATAAAATTTGCTACTTGTTCTTCTCAAGTTCTCAGATTTTTTCTAAGTCTTACGGTTCGTGAGAAAAAATTCCAATTGGAGGTCTACATGTCTTGCAAATTTCGTGAAAATAAAAACTTTGTATTTCGTTCCAAGCTTAATTTATGTCGATTAAGCCTGACGTACTGATTCAAAAAAGATATACATACCCCTATGAGAAAATGCACCGTTTGGCCGGAAAATGGAAAAAAACTATACTTTTTTGTAATATTTGTTCATCATTTAAACATCCTTTAATCGGATATATTGGCGTCAATTCCGGTCCTAGAGTCAAACCGGTGCACATTACATACATAAAATTTGCTACTTGTTCTTCTCAAGTTCTCAGATTTTTTCTATGTCTTACGGTTCGTGAGAAAAAATTCCAATTGGAGGTCTACATGTCTTGCAAATTTCGTGAAAATAAAAACTTTGTATTTCGTTCCAAATTTAATTTATTTCGATTAAGCCTGACGTACTGATTCAAAAAAGATCTACATACCCTTATGAGAAAATGCACCGTTTGGCCGGAAAATGGAAAAAACTGAAAATTTTTAATTCGATTTTTCCATTATTTTTGCCAAACTGTGGGTAGGTGATAGACAAAAAACACATATTTGGAATAAGTTAGACCTAGTGTATATATTAACATTAAAAAAACAATTTCCTAAAATTGGAATTTGCCCAAAAATGTTTAAAGGGGGTACCCTTGGATTTTTTTCAAAATTCAATAATCGGGCATATTGGTGTCAATTTCGGTCCTAGAGTCAAACCGGTGCACTTTTCCTACATAAAATTTGCTACTTGTTCTTCTCAAGTTCTTAGATTTTTTCTAAGTCTTACGGTTCGTGAGAAAAAATTCCAATTGGAGGTCTACATGTCTTGCAAATTTCGTGAAAATAAAAACTTTGTATTTCGTTCCAAACTTAATTTATTTCGATTAAGCCTGACGTACTGATTCAAAAAAGCTATACATACCCCTATGAGAAAATGCACCGTTTGGCCGGAAAATGGAAAAAACTATAATTTTTTGTAATATTTGTTCATCATTTAAACATCCTTTAATCGGATATATTGGCGTCAATTCCGGTCCTAGAGTCAAACCGGTGCACATTTCATACATAAAATTTGCTACTTGTTCTTCTCAAGTTCTCAGATTTTTTCTATGTCTTACGGTTCGTGAAAAAAAATTCCAATTGGAGATCTACATGTCTTGCAAATTTCGTGAAAATAAAAACTTTGTATTTCGTTCCAAATTTAATTTATTTCGATTAAGCCTGACGTATTGATTTAAAAAAGATATACATACCCTTATGAGAAAATGCACCGTTTGGCCGTAAAATGGAAAAAACTGAAAATTTTTAATTCGATTTTTCCATTATTTTTGCCAAACTGTGGGTAGGTGATAGACAAAAAACACATATTTGGAATAAGTTAGACCTAGTGTATATATTAACATTAAAAAAACAATTTCCTAAAATTGGAATTTGCCCAAAAATGTTTAAAGGGGGTACCCTTGGATTTTTTTCAAAATTCAATAATCGGGCATATTGGTGTCAATTTCGGTCCTAGAGTCAAACCGGTGCACTTTTCCTACATAAAATTTGCTACTTGTTCTTCTCAAGTTCTTAGATTTTTTCTAAGTCTTACGGTTCGTGAGAAAAAATTCCAATTGGAGGTCTACATGTCTTGCAAATTTCGTGAAAATAAAAACTTTGTATTTCGTTCCAAACTTAATTTATTTCGATTAAGCCTGACGTACTGATTCAAAAAAGATATACATACCCCTATGAGAAAATGCACCGTTTGGCCGGAAAATGGAAAAAACTATAATTTTTTTGTAATATTTGTTCATCATTTAAACATCCTTTAATCGGATATATTGGCGTCAATTCCGGTCCTAGAGTCAAACCGGTGCACATTTCTTACATAAAATTTGCTACTTGTTCTTCTCAAGTTCTCAGATTTTTTCTAAGTCTTACGGTTCGTGAGAAAAAATTCCAATTGGAGGTCTACATGTCTTGCAAATTTCGTGAAAATAAAAACTTTGTATTTCGTTCCAAACTTAATTTATTTCGATTAAGCCTGACGTACTGATTCAAAAAAGATATACATACCCCTATGAGAAAATGCACCGTTTGGCCGGAAAATGGAAAAAACTATAATTTTTGTAATATTTGTTCATCATTTAAACATCCTTTAATCGGATATATTGGCGTCAATTCGGTCCTAGAGTCAAACCGGTGCACATTTCTTACATAAAATTTGCTACTTGTTCTTCTCAAGTTCTCAGATTTTTTCTATGTCTTACGGTTCGTGAGAAAAAATTCCAATTGGAGGTCTACATGTCTTGCAAATTTCGTGAAAATAAAAACTTTGTATTTCGTTCCAAATTTAATTTATTTCGATTAAGCCTGACGTACTGATTCAAAAAAGATATACATACCCTTATGAGAAAATGCACCGTTTGGCCGGAAAATGGAAAAAACTGAAATTTTTTTTTCGATTTTTCCATTATTTTTGCCAAACTGTGGGTAGGTGATAGAAAAAAAACACATATTTGGAATAAGTTAGACCTAGTGTATATATTAACATTAAAAAAACAATTTCCTAAAATTGGAATTTGCCAAAAATGTTTAAAGGGGGTACCCTTGGATTTTTTTCAAAATTCAATAATCGGGCATATTGGTGTCAATTTCGGTCCTAGAGTCAAACCGGTGCACTTTTCCTACATAAAATTTGCTACTTGTTCTTCTCAAGTTCTCAGATTTTTTTCTAAGTCTTACGGTTCGTGAGAAAAAATTCCAATTGGAGGTCTACATGTCTTGCAAATTTCGTGAAAATAAAAACTTTGTATTTCGTTCCAAACTTAATTTATTTCGATTAAGCCTGACGTACTGATTCAAAAAAGATATACATACCCCTATGAGAAAATGCACCGTTTGGCCGGAAAATGGAAAAAACTGAAAATTTTTAATTCGATTTTTCCATTATTTTTGCCAAACTGTGGGTAGGTGATAGAAAAAAAACACATATTTGGAATAAGTTAGACCTAGTGTATATATTAACATTAAAAAAACAATTTCCTAAAATTGGAATTTGCCCAAAAATGTTTAAAGGGGGTACCCTTGGATTTTTTTCAAAATTCAATAATCGGGCATATTGGTGTCAATTTCGGTCCTAGAGTCAAACCGGTGCACTTTTCCTACATAAAATTTGCTACTTGTTCTTCTCAAGTTCTCAGATTTTTTCTAAGTCTTACGGTTCGTGAGAAAAAATTCCAATTGGAGGTCTACATGTCTTGCAAATTTCGTGAAAATAAAAACTTTCTATTTCGTTCCAAACTTAAATTATTTCGATTAAGCCTGACGTACTGATTCAAAAAAGATCTACATACCCTTATGAGAAAATGCACCGTTTGGCCGGAAAATGGAAAAAACTGAAAATTTTTAATTCGATTTTTCCATTATTTTTGCCAAACTGTGGGTAGGTGATAGAAAAAAAACACATATTTGGAATAAGTTAGACCTAGTGTATATATTAACATTAAAAAAACAATTTCCTAAAATTGGAATTTGCCCAAAAATGTTTAAAGGGGGTACCCTTGGATTTTTTCAAAATTCAATAATCGGGCATATTGGTGTCAATTTCGGTCCTAGAGTCAAACCGGTGCACTTTTCCTACATAAAATTTGCTACTTGTTCTTCTCAAGTTCTCAGATTTTTTCTAAGTCTTACGGTTCGTGAGAAAAAATTCCAATTGGAGGTCTACATGTCTTGCAAATTTCGTGAAAATAAAAACTTTGTATTTCGTTCCAAACTTAATTTATTTCGATTAAGCCTGACGTACTGATTCAAAAAAGCTATACATACCCCTATGAGAAAATGCACCGTTTGGCCGGAAAATGGAAAAAACTATAATTTTTTGTAATATTTGTTCATCATTTAAACATCCTTTAATCGGATATATTGGCGTCAATTCCGGTCCTAGAGTCAAACCGGTGCACATTTCATACATAAAATTTGCTACTTGTTCTTCTCAAGTTCTCAGATTTTTTCTATGTCTTACGGTTCGTGAGAAAAAATTCCAATTGGAGGTCTACATGTCTTGCAAATTTCGTGAAAATAAAAACTTTGTATTTCGTTCCAAATTTAATTTATTTCGATTAAGCCTGACGTACTGATTTAAAAAAGATATACATACCCCTATGAGAAAATGCACCGTTTGGCCGGAAAATGGAAAAAACTGAAAATTTTTAATTCGATTTTTCCATTATTTTTGGCAAACTGTGGGTAGGTGATAGAAAAAAAACACATATTTGGAATAAGTTAGACCTAGTGTATATATTAACATTAAAAAAACAATTTCCTAAAATTGGAATTTGCCCAAAAATGTTTAAAGGGGGTACCCTTGGATTTTTTTCAAAATTCAATAATCGGGCATATTGGTGTCAATTTCGGTCCTAGAGTCAAACCGGTGCACTTTTTCTACATAAAATTTGCTACTTGTTCTTCTCAAGTTCTCAGATTTTTTCTAAGTCTTACGGTTCGTGAGAAAAAATTCCAATTGGAGGTCTACATGTCTTGCAAATTTCGTGAAAATAAAAACTTTGTATTTCGTTCCAAGCTTAATTTATGTCGATTAAGCCTGACGTACTGATTCAAAAAAGATATACATACCCCTATGAGAAAATGCACCGTTTGGCCGGAAAATGGAAAAAAACTATACTTTTTTGTAATATTTGTTCATCATTTAAACATCCTTTAATCGGATATATTGGCGTCAATTCCGGTCCTAGAGTCAAACCGGTGCACATTTCTTACATAAAATTTGCTACTTGTTCTTCTCAAGTTCTCAGATTTTTTCTATGTCTTACGGTTCGTGAGAAAAAATTCCAATTGGAGGTCTACATGTCTTGCAAATTTCGTGAAAATAAAAACTTTGTATTTCGTTCCAAATTTAATTTATTTCGATTAAGCCTGACGTACTGATTCAAAAAAGATCTACATACCCTTATGAGAAAATGCACCGTTTGGCCGGAAAATGGAAAAAACTGAAAATTTTTAATTCGATTTTTCCATTATTTTTGCCAAACTGTGGGTAGGTGATAGACAAAAAACACATATTTGGAATAAGTTAGACCTAGTGTATATATTAACATTAAAAAAACAATTTCCTAAAATTGGAATTTGCCCAAAAATGTTTAAAGGGGGTACCCTTGGATTTTTTTCAAAATTCAATAATCGGGCATATTGGTGTCAATTTCGGTCCTAGAGTCAAACCGGTGCACTTTTCCTACATAAAATTTGCTACTTGTTCTTCTCAAGTTCTTAGATTTTTTCTAAGTCTTACGGTTCGTGAGAAAAAATTCCAATTGGAGGTCTACATGTCTTGCAAATTTCGTGAAAATAAAAACTTTGTATTTCGTTCCAAACTTAATTTATTTCGATTAAGCCTGACGTACTGATTCAAAAAAGCTATACATACCCCTATGAGAAAATGCACCGTTTGGCCGGAAAATGGAAAAAACTATAATTTTTTGTAATATTTGTTCATCATTTAAACATCCTTTAATCGGATATATTGGCGTCAATTCCGGTCCTAGAGTCAAACCGGTGCACATTTCATACATAAAATTTGCTACTTGTTCTTCTCAAGTTCTCAGATTTTTTCTATGTCTTACGGTTCGTGAAAAAAAATTCCAATTGGAGATCTACATGTCTTGCAAATTTCGTGAAAATAAAAACTTTGTATTTCGTTCCAAATTTAATTTATTTCGATTAAGCCTGACGTATTGATTTAAAAAAGATATACATACCCTTATGAGAAAATGCACCGTTTGGCCGTAAAATGGAAAAAACTGAAAATTTTTAATTCGATTTTTCCATTATTTTTGCCAAACTGTGGGTAGGTGATAGACAAAAAACACATATTTGGAATAAGTTAGACCTAGTGTATATATTAACATTAAAAAAACAATTTCCTAAAATTGGAATTTGCCCAAAAATGTTTAAAGGGGGTACCCTTGGATTTTTTTCAAAATTCAATAATCGGGCATATTGGTGTCAATTTCGGTCCTAGAGTCAAACCGGTGCACTTTTCCTACATAAAATTTGCTACTTGTTCTTCTCAAGTTCTTAGATTTTTTCTAAGTCTTACGGTTCGTGAGAAAAAATTCCAATTGGAGGTCTACATGTCTTGCAAATTTCGTGAAAATAAAAACTTTGTATTTCGTTCCAAACTTAATTTATTTCGATTAAGCCTGACGTACTGATTCAAAAAAGATATACATACCCCTATGAGAAAATGCACCGTTTGGCCGGAAAATGGAAAAAACTATAATTTTTTGTAATATTTGTTCATCATTTAAACATCCTTTAATCGGATATATTGGCGTCAATTCCGGTCCTAGAGTCAAACCGGTGCACATTTCTTACATAAAATTTGCTACTTGTTCTTCTCAAGTTCTCAGATTTTTTCTATGTCTTACGGTTCGTGAGAAAAAATTCCAATTGGAGGTCTACATGTCTTGCAAATTTCGTGAAAATAAAAACTTTGTATTTCGTTCCAAATTTAATTTATTTCGATTAAGCCTGACGTACTGATTCAAAAAAGATATACATACCCTTATGAGAAAATGCACCGTTTGGCCGGAAAATGGAAAAAACTATAATTTTTTGTAATATTTGTTCATCATTTAAACATCCTTTAATCGGATATATTGGCGTCAATTCCGGTCCTAGAGTCAAACCGGTGCACATTTCTTACATAAAATTTGCTACTTGTTCTTCTCAAGTTCTCAGATTTTTTCTATGTCTTACGGTTCGTGAGAAAAAATTCCAATTGGAGGTCTACATGTCTTGCAAATTTCGTGAAAATAAAAACATTGTATTTCGTTCCAAATTTAATTTATTTCGATTAAGCCTGACGTACTGATTCAAAAAAGATATACATACCCTTATGAGAAAATGCACCGTTTGGCCGGAAAATGGAAAAACCTGAAAATTTTTAATTCGATTTTTCCATTATTTTTGCCAAACTGTGGGTAGGTGATAGAAAAAAAACACATATTTGGAATAAGTTAGACCTAGTGTATATATTAACATTAAAAAAACAATTTCCTAAAATTGGAATTTGCCCAAAAATGTTTAAAGGGGGTACCCTTGGATTTTTTTCAAAATTCATTAATCGGGCATATTGGTGTCAATTTCGGTCCTAGAGTCAAACCGGTGCACTTTTCCTACATAAAATTTGCTACTTGTTCTTCTCAAGTTCTCAGATTTTTTCTAAGTCGTACGGTTCGTGAGAAAAAATTCCAATTGGAGGTCTACATGTCTTGCAAATTTCGTGAAAATAAAAACTTTGTATTTCGTTCCAAATTTAATTTATTTCGATTAAGCCTGACGTACTGATTCAAAAAAGATATACATACCCTTATGAGAAAATGCACCGTTTGGCCGGAAAATGGAAAAAACTGAAAATTTTTAATTCGATTTTTCCATTATTTTTGCCAAACTGTGGGTAGGTGATAGAAAAAAAACACTTATTTGGAATAAGTTAGACCTAGTGTATATATTAACATTAAAAAACAATTTCCTAAAATTGGAATTTGCCCAAAAATGTTTAAAGGGGGTACCCTTGGATTTTTTTCAAAATTCAATAATCGGGCATATTGGTGTCAATTTCGGTCCTAGAGTCAAACCGGTGCACTTTTCCTACATAAAATTTGCTACTTGTTCTTCTCAAGTTCTCAGATTTTTTCTAAGTCTTACGGTTCGTGAGAAAAAATTCCAATTGGAGGTCTACATGTCTTGCAAATTTCGTGAAAATAAAAACTTTGTATTTCGTTCCAAACTTAATTTATTTCGATTAAGCCTGACGTACTGATTCAAAAAAGATATACATACCCCTATGAGAAAATGCACCGTTTGGCCGGAAAATGGAAAAAACTGAAAATTTTTAATTCGATTTTTCCATTATTTTTGCCAAACTGTGGGTAGGTGATAGAAAAAAAACACATATTTGGAATAAGTTAGACCTAGTGTATATATTAACATTAAAAAACAATTTCCTAAAATTGGAATTTGCCCAAAAATGTTTAAAGGGGGTACCCTTGGATTTTTTTCAAAATTCAATAATCGCGCATATTGGTGTCAATTTCGGTCCTAGAGTCAAACCGGTGCACTTTTCCTACATAAAATTTGCTACTTGTTCTTCTCAAGTTCTCAGATTTTTTCTAAGTCTTACGGTTCGTGAGAAAAATTCCAATTGGAGGTCTACATGTCTTGCAAATTTCGTGAAAATAAAAACTTGGTATTTCGTTCCAAACTTAATTTATTTCGATTAAGCCTGACGTACTGATTCAAAAAAGATATACATACCCCTATGAGAAAATGCACCGTTTGGCCGGAAAATGGAAAAAACTATAATTTTTTGTAATATTTGTTCATCATTTAAACATCCTTTAATCGGATATATTGGCGTCAATTCCGGTCCTAGAGTCAAACCGGTGCACATTTCTTACATAAAATTTGCTACTTGTTCTTCTCAAGTTCTCAGATTTTTTCTATGTCTTACGGTTCGTGAGAAAAAATTCCAATTGGAGGTCTACATGTCTTGCAAATTTCGTGAAAATAAAAACATTGTATTTCGTTCCAAATTTAATTTATTTCGATTAAGCCTGACGTACTGATTCAAAAAAGATATACATACCCTTATGAGAAAATGCACCGTTTGGCCGGAAAATGGAAAAAACTGAAAATTTTTAATTCGATTTTTCCATTATTTTTGCCAAACTGTGGGTAGGTGATAGAAAAAAAACACATATTTGGAATAAGTTAGACCTAGTGTATATATTAACATTAAAAAAACAATTTCCTAAAATTGGAATTTGCCCAAAAATGTTTAAAGGGGGTACCCTTGGATTTTTTTCAAAATTCATTAATCGGGCATATTGGTGTCAATTTCGGTCCTAGAGTCAAACCGGTGCACTTTTCCTACATAAAATTTGCTACTTGTTCTTCTCAAGTTCTCAGATTTTTTCTAAGTCGTACGGTTCGTGAGAAAAAATTCCAATTGGAGGTCTACATGTCTTGCAAATTTCGTGAAAATAAAAACTTTGTATTTCGTTCCAAATTTAATTTATTTCGATTAAGCCTGACGTACTGATTCAAAAAAGATATACATACCCTTATGAGAAAATGCACCGTTTGGCCGGAAAATGGAAAAAACTGAAAATTTTTAATTCGATTTTTCCATTATTTTTGCCAAACTGTGGGTAGGTGATAGAAAAAAAACACATATTTGGAATAAGTTAGACCTAGTGTATATATTAACATTAAAAAACAATTTCCTAAAATTGGAATTTGCCCAAAAATGTTTAAAGGGGGTACCCTTGGATTTTTTTCAAAATTCAATAATCGGGCATATTGGTGTCAATTTCGGTCCTAGAGTCAAACCGGTGCACTTTTCCTACATAAAATTTGCTACTTGTTCTTCTCAAGTTCTCAGATTTTTTCTAAGTCTTACGGTTCGTGAGAAAAAATTCCAATTGGAGGTCTACATGTCTTGCAAATTTCGTGAAAATAAAAACTTTGTATTTCGTTCCAAACTTAATTTATTTCGATTAAGCCTGACGTACTGATTCAAAAAAGATATACATACCCCTATGAGAAAATGCACCGTTTGGCCGGAAAATGGAAAAAACTATAATTTTTTGTAATATTTGTTCATCATTTAAACATCCTTTAATCGGATATATTGGCGTCAATTCCGGTCCTAGAGTCAAACCGGTGCACATTTCTTACATAAAATTTGCTACTTGTTCTTCTCAAGTTCTCAGATTTTTTCTATGTCTTACGGTTCGTGAGAAAAAATTCCAATTGGAGGTCTACATGTCATGCAAATTTCGTGAAAATAAAAACATTGTATTTCGTTCCAAATTTAATTTATTTCGATTAAGCCTGACGTACTGATTCAAAAAAGATATACATACCCTTATGAGAAAATGCACCGTTTGGCCGGAAAATGGAAAAAACTGAAAATTTTTAATTCGATTTTTCCATTATTTTTGCCAAACTGTGGGTAGGTGATAGAAAAAAAACACATATTTGGAATAAGTTAGACCTAGTGTATATATTAACATTAAAAAAACAATTTCCTAAAATTGGAATTTGCCCAAAAATGTTTAAAGGGGGTACCCTTGGATTTTTTTCAAAATTCATTAATCGGGCATATTGGTGTCAATTTCGGTCCTAGAGTCAAACCGGTGCACTTTTCCTACATAAAATTTGCTACTTGTTCTTCTCAAGTTCTCAGATTTTTTCTAAGTCGTACGGTTCGTGAGAAAAAATTCCAATTGGAGGTCTACATGTCTTGCAAATTTCGTGAAAATAAAAACTTTGTATTTCGTTCCAAATTTAATTTATTTCGATTAAGCCTGACGTACTGATTCAAAAAAGATATACATACCCTTATGAGAAAATGCACCGTTTGGCCGGAAAATGGAAAAAACTGAAAATTTTTAATTCGATTTTTCCATTATTTTTGCCAAACTGTGGGTAGGTGATAGAAAAAAAACACTTATTTGGAATAAGTTAGACCTAGTGTATATATTAACATTAAAAAACAATTTCCTAAAATTGGAATTTGCCCAAAAATGTTTAAAGGGGGTACCCTTGGATTTTTTTCAAAATTCAATAATCGGGCATATTGGTGTCAATTTCGGTCCTAGAGTCAAACCGGTGCACTTTTCCTACATAAAATTTGCTACTTGTTCTTCTCAAGTTCTCAGATTTTTTCTAAGTCTTACGGTTCGTGAGAAAAAATTCCAATTGGAGGTCTACATGTCTTGCAAATTTCGTGAAAATAAAAACTTTGTATTTCGTTCCAAACTTAATTTATTTCGATTAAGCCTGACGTACTGATTCAAAAAAGATATACATACCCCTATGAGAAAATGCACCGTTTGGCCGGAAAATGGAAAAAACTGAAAATTTTTAATTCGATTTTTCCATTATTTTTGCCAAACTGTGGGTAGGTGATAGAAAAAAAACACATATTTGGAATAAGTTAGACCTAGTGTATATATTAACATTAAAAAACAATTTCCTAAAATTGGAATTTGCCCAAAAATGTTTAAAGGGGGTACCCTTGGATTTTTTTCAAAATTCAATAATCGCGCATATTGGTGTCAATTTCGGTCCTAGAGTCAAACCGGTGCACTTTTCCTACATAAAATTTGCTACTTGTTCTTCTCAAGTTCTCAGATTTTTTCTAAGTCTTACGGTTCGTGAGAAAAAATTCCAATTGGAGGTCTACATGTCTTGCAAATTTCGTGAAAATAAAAACTTTGTATTTCGTTCCAAACTTAATTTATTTCGATTAAGCCTGACGTACTGATTCAAAAAAGATATACATACCCCTATGAGAAAATGCACCGTTTGGCCGGAAAATGGAAAAAACTATAATTTTTTGTAATATTTGTTCATCATTTAAACATCCTTTAATCGGATATATTGGCGTCAATTCCGGTCCTAGAGTCAAACCGGTGCACATTTCTTACATAAAATTTGCTACTTGTTATTCTCAAGTTCTCAGATTTTTTCTATGTCTTACGGTTCGTGAGAAAAAATTCCAATTGGAGGTCTACATGTCTTGCAAATTTCGTGAAAATAAAAACTTTGTATTTCGTTCCAAACTTAATTTATTTCGATTAAGCCTGACGTACTGATTCAAAAAAGATATACATACCCCTATGAGAAAATGCACCGTTTGGCCGGAAAATGGAAAAAACTATAATTTTTTGTAATATTTGTTCATCATTTAAACATCCTTTAATCGGATATATTGGCGTCAATTCCGGTCCTAGAGTCAAACCGGTGCACATTTCTTACATAAAATTTGCTACTTGTTCTTCTCAAGTTCTCAGATTTTTTCTAAGTCGTACGGTTCGTGAGAAAAAATTCCAATTGGAGGTCTACATGTCTTGCAAATTTCGTGAAAATAAAAACTTTGTATTTCGTTCCAAATTTAATTTATTTCGATTAAGCCTGACGTACTGATTCAAAAAAGATATACATACCCTTATGAGAAAATGCACCGTTTGGCCGGAAAATGGAAAAAACTGAAAATTTTTAATTCGATTTTTCCATTATTTTTGCCAAACTGTGGGTAGGTGATAGAAAAAAAACACTTATTTGGAATAAGTTAGACCTAGTGTATATATTAACATTAAAAAACAATTTCCTAAAATTGGAATTTGCCCAAAAATGTTTAAAGGGGGTACCCTTGGATTTTTTTCAAAATTCAATAATCGGGCATATTGGTGTCAATTTAGGTCCTAGAGTCAAACCGGTGCACTTTTCCTACATAAAATTTGCTACTTGTTCTTCTCAAGTTCTCAGATTTTTTCTAAGTCTTACGGTTCGTGAGAAAAAATTCCAATTGGAGGTCTACATGTCTTGCAAATTTCGTGAAAATAAAAACTTTGTATTTCGTTCCAAACTTAATTTATTTCGATTAAGCCTGACGTACTGATTCAAAAAAGATATACATACCCCTATGAGAAAATGCACCGTTTGGCCGGAAAATGGAAAAAACTGAAAATTTTTAATTCGATTTTTCCATTATTTTTGCCAAACTGTGGGTAGGTGATAGAAAAAAAACACATATTTGGAATAAGTTAGACCTAGTGTATATATTAACATTAAAAAACAATTTCCTAAAATTGGAATTTGCCCAAAAATGTTTAAAGGGGGTACCCTTGGATTTTTTTCAAAATTCAATAATCGCGCATATTGGTGTCAATTTCGGTCCTAGAGTCAAACCGGTGCACTTTTCCTACATAAAATTTGCTACTTGTTCTTCTCAAGTTCTCAGATTTTTTCTAAGTCTTACGGTTCGTGAGAAAAAATTCCAATTGGAGGTCTACATGTCTTGCAAATTTCGTGAAAATAAAAACTTTGTATTTCGTTCCAAACTTAATTTATTTCGATTAAGCCTGACGTACTGATTCAAAAAAGATATACATACCCCTATGAGAAAATGCACCGTTTGGCCGGAAAATGGAAAAAACTATAATTTTTTGTAATATTTGTTCATCATTTAAACATCCTTTAATCGGATATATTGGCGTCAATTCCGGTCCTAGAGTCAAACCGGTGCACATTTCTTACATAAAATTTGCTACTTGTTCTTCTCAAGTTCTCAGATTTTTTCTATGTCTTACGGTTCGTGAGAAAAAATTCCAATTGGAGGTCTACATGTCTTGCAAATTTCGTGAAAATAAAAACATTGTATTTCGTTCCAAATTTAATTTATTTCGATTAAGCTTGACGTACTGATTCAAAAAAGATATACATACCCTTATGAGAAAATGCACCGTTTGGCCGGAAAATGGAAAAAACTGAAAATTTTTAATTCGATTTTTCCATTATTTTTGCCAAACTGTGGGTAGGTGATAGAAAAAAAACACATATTTGGAATAAGTTAGACCTAGTGTATATATTAACATTAAAAAAACAATTTCCTAAAATTGGAATTTGCCCAAAAATGTTTAAAGGGGGTACCCTTGGATTTTTTTCAAAATTCATTAATCGGGCATATTGGTGTCAATTTCGGTCCTAGAGTCAAACCGGTGCACTTTTCCTACATAAAATTTGCTACTTGTTCTTCTCAAGTTCTCAGATTTTTTCTAAGTCGTACGGTTCGTGAGAAAAAATTCCAATTGGAGGTCTACATGTCTTGCAAATTTCGTGAAAATAAAAACTTTGTATTTCGTTCCAAATTTAATTTATTTCGATTAAGCCTGACGTACTGATTCAAAAAAGATATACATACCCTTATGAGAAAATGCACCGTTTGGCCGGAAAATGGAAAAAACTGAAAATTTTTAATTCGATTTTTCCATTATTTTTGCCAAACTGTGGGTAGGTGATAGAAAAAAAACACATATTTGGAATAAGTTAGACCTAGTGTATATATTAACATTAAAAAACAATTTCCTAAAATTGGAATTTGCCCAAAAATGTTTAAAGGGGGTACCCTTGGATTTTTTTCAAAATTCAATAATCGGGCATATTGGTGTCAATTTCGGTCCTAGAGTCAAACCGGTGCACTTTTCCTACATAAAATTTGCTACTTGTTCTTCTCAAGTTCTCAGATTTTTTCTAAGTCTTACGGTTCGTGAGAAAAAATTCCAATTGGAGGTCTACATGTCTTGCAAATTTCGTGAAAATAAAAACTTTGTATTTCGTTCCAAACTTAATTTATTTCGATTAAGCCTGACGTACTGATTCAAAAAAGATATACATACCCCTATGAGAAAATGCACCGTTTGGCCGGAAAATGGAAAAAACTATAATTTTTTGTAATATTTGTTCATCATTTAAACATCCTTTAATCGGATATATTGGCGTCAATTCCGGTCCTAGAGTCAAACCGGTGCACATTTCTTACATAAAATTTGCTACTTGTTCTTCTCAAGTTCTCAGATTTTTTCTATGTCTTACGGTTCGTGAGAAAAAATTCCAATTGGAGGTCTACATGTCTTGCAAATTTCGTGAAAATAAAAACATTGTATTTCGTTCCAAATTTAATTTATTTCGATTAAGCCTGACGTACTGATTCAAAAAAGATATACATACCCTTATGAGAAAATGCACCGTTTGGCCGGAAAATGGAAAAAACTGAAAATTTTTAATTCGATTTTTCCATTATTTTTGCCAAACTGTGGGTAGGTGATAGAAAAAAAACACATATTTGGAATAAGTTAGACCTAGTGTATATATTAACATTAAAAAAACAATTTCCTAAAATTGGAATTTGCCCAAAAATGTTTAAAGGGGGTACCCTTGGATTTTTTTCAAAATTAATTAATCGGGCATATTGGTGTCAATTTCGGTCCTAGAGTCAAACCGGTGCACTTTTCCTACATAAAATTTGCTACTTGTTCTTCTCAAGTTCTCAGATTTTTTCTAAGTCGTACGGTTCGTGAGAAAAAATTCCAATTGGAGGTCTACATGTCTTGCAAATTTCGTGACAATAAAAACTTTGTATTTCGTTCCAAATTTAATTTATTTCGATTAAGCCTGACGTACTGATTCAAAAAAGATATACATACCCTTATGAGAAAATGCACCGTTTGGCCGGAAAATGGAAAAAACTGAAAATTTTTAATTCGATTTTTCCATTATTTTTGCCAAACTGTGGGTAGGTGATAGAAAAAAAACACTTATTTGGAATAAGTTAGACCTAGTGTATATATTAACATTAAAAAACAATTTCCTAAAATTGGAATTTGCCCAAAAATGTTTAAAGGGGGTACCCTTGGATTTTTTTCAAAATTCAATAATCGGGCATATTGGTGTCAATTTCGGTCCTAGAGTCAAACCGGTGCACTTTTCCTACATAAAATTTGCTACTTGTTCTTCTCAAGTTCTCAGATTTTTTCTAAGTCTTACGGTTCGTGAGAAAAAATTCCAATTGGAGGTCTACATGTCTTGCAAATTTCGTGAAAATAAAAACTTTGTATTTCGTTCCAAACTTAATTTATTTTGTTTAAGCCTGACGTACTGATTCAAAAAAGATATACATACGCCTATGAGAAAATGCACCGTTTGGCCGGAAAATGGAAAAAACTATAATTTTTTGTAATATTTGTTCATCATTTAAACATCCTTTAATCGGATATATTGGCGTCAATTCCGGTCCTAGAGTCAAACCGGTGCACATTTCTTACATAAAATTTGCTACTTGTTCTTCTCAAGTTCTCAGATTTTTTCTATGTCATACGGTTCGTGAGAAAAAATTCCAATTGGAGGTCTACATGTCTTGCAAATTTCGTGAAAATAAAAACTTTGTATTTCGTTCCAAATTTAATTTATTTCGATTAAGCCTGACGTACTGATTCAAAAAAGATATACATACCCTTATGAGAAAATGCACCGTTTGGCCGGAAAATGGAAAAAACTGAAAATTTTTAATTCGATTTTTCCATTATTTTTGCCAAACTGTGGGTAGGTGATAGAAAAAAAAACACTTATTTGGAATAAGTTAGACCTAGTGTATATATTAACATTAAAAAACAATTTCCTAAAATTGGAATTTGCCCAAAAATGTTTAAAGGGGGTACCCTTGGATTTTTTTCAAAATTCAATAATCGGGCATATTGGTGTCAATTTCGGTCCTAGAGTCAAACCGGTGCACTTTTCCTACATAAAATTTGCTACTTGTTCTTCTCAAGTTCTCAGATTTTTTCTAAGTCTTACGGTTCGTGAGAAAAAATTCCAATTGGAGGTCTACATGTCTTGCAAATTTCGTGAAAATAAAAACTTTGTATTTCGTTCCAAACTTAATTCATTTTGATTAAGCCTGACGTACTGATTCAAAAAAGATATACATACCCCTATGAGAAAATGCACCGTTTGGCCGGAAAATGGAAAAAACTATAATTTTTTGTAATATTTGTTCATCATTTAAACATCCTTTAATCGGATATATTGGCGTCAATTCCGGTCCTAGAGTCAAACCAGTGCACATTTCTTACATAAAATTTGCTACTTGTTCTTCTCAAGTTCTCAGATTTTTTCTATGTCTTACGGTTCGTGAGAAAAAATTCCAATTGAAGGTCTACATGTCTTGCAAATTTCGTGAAAATAAAAACTTTGTTTTTCGTTCCAAATTTAATTTTTTTTCGATTAAGCCGGACGTACTAGTTCAAAAAAGACATACATACCCTTATGAGAAAATGCACCGTTTGGCCGGAAAATGGAAAAAACTGAAAATTTTTAATTCGATTTTTCCATTATTTTTGCCAAACTGTGGGTAGGTGATAAAAAAAAAACACATATTTGAAATAAGTTAGACCTAGTGTATATATTAACATTAAAAAAACAATTTCCTAAAATTGGAATTTGCCCAAAAATGTTTAAAGGGGGTACCCTTGGATTTTTTTCAAAATTCAATAATCGGGCATATTGGTGTCAATTTCGGTCCTAGAGTCAAACCGGTGCACTTTTCCTACATAAAATTTGCTACTTGTTCTTCTCAAGTTCTCAGATTTTTTCTAAGTCTTACGGTTCGTGAGAAAAAATTCCAATTGGAGGTCTACATGTCTTGCAAATTTCGTGAAAATAAAAACTTTGTATTTCGTTCCAAACTTAATTTATTTCGATTAAGCCTGACGTACTGATTCAAAAAAGATATACATACCCCTATGAGAAAATGCACCGTTTGGCCGGAAAATGGAAAAAACTATAATTTTTTGTAATATTTGTTCATCATTTAAACATCCTTTAATCGGATATATTGGCGTCAATTCCGCTCCTAGAGTCAAACCGGTGCACTTTTCCTACATAAAATTTGCTACTTGTTCTTCTTAAGTTCTCAGATTTTTTCTAAGTCTTACGGTTCGTGAGAAAAAATTCCAATTGGAGGTCTACATGTTTTGCAAATTTCGTGAAAATAAAAACTTTGTATTTCGTTCCAAACTTAATTTATTTCGATTAAGCCTGACGTACTGATTCAAAAAAGATATACATACCCCTATGAGAAAATGCACCGTTTGGCCGGAAAATGGAAAAAACTATAATTTTTTGTAATATTTGTTCATCATTTAAACATCCTTTAATCGGATATATTGGCGTCAATTCCGGTCCTAGAGTCAAACCGGTGCACATTTCTTACATAAAATTTGCTACTTGTTCTTCTCAAGTTCTCAGATTTTTTCTATGTCTTACTGTTCGTGAGAAAAAATTCCAATTGGAGGTCTACATGTCTTGCAAATTTCGTGAAAATAAAAACTTTGTATTTCGTTCCAAACTTAATTTATTTCGATTAAGCCTGACGTACTGATTCAAAAAAGATATACATACCCTTATGAGAAAATGCACCGTTTGGCCGGAAAATGGAAAAAACTGAAAATTTTTAATTCGATTTTTCCATTATTTTTGCCAAACTGTGGGTAGGTGATAGACAAAAAACACATATTTGGAATAAGTTAGACCTAGTGTATATATTAACATTAAAAAAACAATTTCCTAAAATTGGAATTTGCCCAAAAATGTTTAAAGGGGGTACCCTTGGATTTTTTTCAAAATTCAATAATCGGGCATATTGGTGTCAATTTCGGTCCTAGAGTCAAACCGGTGCACTTTTCCTACATAAAATTTGCTACTTGTTCTTCTCAAGTTCTCAGATTTTTTCTAAGCCTTACGGTTCGTGAGAAAAAATTCCAATTGGAGGTCTACATGTCTTGCAAATTTCGTGAAAATAAAAACTTTGTATTTCGTTCCAAACTTAATTTATTTCGATTAAGCCTGACGTACTGATTCAAAAAAGATATACATACCCCTATGAGAAAATGCACCGTTTGGCCGGAAAATGGAAAAAACTATAATTTTTTGTAATATTTGTTCATCATTTAAACATCCTTTAATCGGATATATTGGCGTCAATTCCGGTCCTAGAGTCAAACCGGTGCACATTTCTTACATAAAATTTGCTACTTGTTCTTCTCAAGTTCTCAGATTTTTTCTATGTCTTACGGTTCGTGAGAAAAAATTCCAATTGGAGGTCTACATGTCTTGCAAATTTCGTGAAAATAAAAACTTTGTATTTCGTTCCAAATTTAATTTATTTCGATTAAGCCTGACGTACTGATTCAAAAAAGATATACATACCCTTATGAGAAAATGCACCGTTTGGCCGGAAAATGGAAAAAACTGAAAATTTTTAATTCGATTTTTCCATTATTTTTGCCAAACTGTGGGTAGGTGATAGAAAAAAAACACATATTTGGAATAAGTTAGACCTAGTGTATATATTAACATTAAAAAAACAATTTCCTAAAATTGGAATTTGCCCAAAAATGTTTAAAGGGGGTACCCTTGGATTTTTTTCAAAATTCAATAATCGGGCATATTGGTGTCAATTTCGGTCCTAGAGTCAAACCGGTGCACTTTTCCTACATAAAATTTGCTACTTGTTCTTCTCAAGTTCTCAGATTTTTTCTAAGTCTTACGGTTCGTGAGAAAAAATTCCAATTGGAGGTCTACATGTCTTGCAAATTTCGTGAAAATAAAAACTTTGTATTTCGTTCCAAACTTAATTTATTTCGATTAAGCCTGACGTACTGATTCAAAAAAGATATACATACCCCTATGAGAAAATGCACCGTTTGGCCGGAAAATGGAAAAAACTATAATTTTTTGTAATATTTGTTCATCATTTAAACATCCTTTAATCGGATATATTGGCGTCAATTCCGCTCCTAGAGTCAAACCGGTGCACTTTTCCTACATAAAATTTGCTACTTGTTCTTCTCAAGTTCTCAGATTTTTTCTAAGTCTTACGGTTCGTGAGAAAAAATTCCAATTGGAGGTCTACATGTCTTGCAAATTTCGTGAAAATAAAAACTTTGTTTTTCGTTCCAAATTTAATTTTTTTTCGATTAAGCCGGACGTACTAGTTCAAAAAAGACATACATACCCTTATGAGAAAATGCACCGTTTGGCCGGAAAATGGAAAAAACTGAAAATTTTTAATTCGATTTTTCCATTATTTTTGCCAAACTGTGGGTAGGTGATAGAAAAAAAACACATATTTGGAATAAGTTAGACCTAGTGTACATATTAACATTAAAAAAACAATTTCCTAAAATTGGAATTTGCCCAAAAATGTTTAAAGGGGGTACCCTTGGATTTTTTTCAAAATTCAATAATCGGGCATATTGGTGTCAATTTCGGTCCTAGAGTCAAACCGGTGCACTTTTCCTACAAAAAATTTGCTACTTGTTCTTCTCAAGTTCTCAGATTTTTTCTAAGTCTTACGGTTCGTGAGAAAAAATTCCAATTGGAGGTCTACATGTCTTGCAAATTTCGTGAAAATAAAAACTTTGTATTTCGTTCCAAACTTAATTCATTTTGATTAAGCCTGACGTACTGATTCAAAAAAGATATACATACCCCTATGAGAAAATGCACCGTTTGGCCGGAAAATGGAAAAAACTATAATTTTTTGTAATATTTGTTCATCATTTAAACATCCTTTAATCGGATATATTGGCGTCAATTCCGGTCCTAGAGTCAAACCGGTGCACATTTCTTACATAAAATTTGCTACTTGTTCTTCTCAAGTTCTCAGATTTTTTCTATGTCTTACGGTTCGTGAGAAAAAATTCCAATTGGAGGTCTACATGTCTTGCAAATTTCGTGAAAATAAAAACTTTGTATTTCGTTCCAAACTTAATTCATTTTGATTAAGCCTGACGTACTGATTCAAAAAAGATATACATACCCCTATGAGAAAATGCACCGTTTGGCCGGAAAATGGAAAAAACTATAATTTTTTGTAATATTTGTTCATCATTTAAACATCCTTTAATCGGATATATTGGCGTCAATTCCGGTCCTAGAGTCAAACCGGTGCACATTTCTTACATAAAATTTGCTACTTGTTCTTCTCAAGTTCTCAGATTTTTTCTATGTCTTACGGTTCGTGAAAAAAAAATTCCAATTGGAGGTCTACATGTCTTGCAAATTTCGTGAAAATAAAAACTTTGTATTTCGTTCCAAATTTAATTTATTTCGATTAAGCCTGACGTACTGATTTAAAAAAGATATACATACCCCTATGAGAAAATGCACCGTTTGGCCGGAAAATGGAAAAAACTGAAAATTTTTAATTCGATTTTTCCATTATTTTTGCCAAACTGTGGGTAGGTGATAGAAAAAAAACACATATTTGGAATAAGTTAGACCTAGTGTATATATTAACATTAAAAAAACAATTTCCTAAAATTGGAATTTGCCCAAAAATGTTTAAAGGGGGTACCCTTGGATTTTTTTCAAAATTCAATAATCGGGCATATTGGTGTCAATTTCGGTCCTAGAGTCAAACCGGTGCACTTTTCCTACATAAAATTTGCTACTTGTTCTTCTCAAGTTCTCAGATTTTTTCTAAGTCTTACGGTTCGTGAGAAAAAATTCCAATTGGAGGTCTACATGTCTTGCAAATTTCGTGAAAATAAAAACTTTGTATTTCGTTCCAAACTTAATTTATTTCGATTAAGCCTGACGTACTGATTCAAAAAAGATATACATACCCCTATGAGAAAATGCACCGTTTGGCCGGAAAATGGAAAAAACTATAATTTTTTGTAATATTTGTTCATCATTTAAACATCCTTTAATCGGATATATTGGCGTCAATTCCGGTCCTAGAGTCAAACCGGTGCACATTTCTTACATAAAATTTGCTACTTGTTCTTCTCAAGTTCTCAGATTTTTTCTATGTCTTACGGTTCGTGAGAAAAAATTCCAATTGGAGGTCTACATGTCTTGCAAATTTCGTGAAAATAAAAACTTTGTATTTCGTTCCAAATTTAATTTATTTCGATTAAGCCTGACGTACTGATTCAAAAAAGATATACATACCCTTATGAGAAAATGCACCGTTTGGCCGGAAAATGGAAAAAACTGAAAATTTTTAATTCGATTTTTCCATTATTTTTGCCAAACTGTGGGTAGGTGATAGAAAAAAAACACATATTTGGAATAAGTTAGACCTAGTGTATATATTAACATTAAAAAAACAATTTCCTAAAATTGGAATTTGCCCAAAAATGTTTAAAGGGGGTACCCTTGGATTTTTTTCAAAATTAATTAATCGGGCATATTGGTGTCAATTTCGGTCCTAGAGTCAAACCGGTGCACTTTTCCTACATAAAATTTGCTACTTGTTCTTCTCAAGTTCTCAGATTTTTTCTAAGTCGTACGGTTCGTGAGAAAAAATTCCAATTGGAGGTCTACATGTCTTGCAAATTTCGTGAAAATAAAAACTTTGTATTTCGTTCCAAATTTAATTTATTTCGATTAAGCCTGACGTACTGATTCAAAAAAGATATACATACCCTTATGAGAAAATGCACCGTTTGGCCGGAAAATGGAAAAAACTGAAAATTTTTAATTCGATTTTTCCATTATTTTTGCCAAACTGTGGGTAGGTGATAGAAAAAAAACACTTATTTGGAATAAGTTAGACCTAGTGTATATATTAACATTAAAAAACAATTTCCTAAAATTGGAATTTGCCCAAAAATGTTTAAAGGGGGTACCCTTGGATTTTTTTCAAAATTCAATAATCGGGCATATTGGTGTCAATTTCGGTCCTAGAGTCAAACCGGTGCACTTTTCCTACATAAAATTTGCTACTTGTTCTTCTCAAGTTCTCAGATTTTTTCTAAGTCTTACGGTTCGTGAGAACAAATTCCAATTGGAGGTCTACATGTCTTGCAAATTTCGTGAAAATAAAAACTTTGTATTTCGTTCCAAGCTTAATTTATTTCGATTAAGCCTGACGTACTGATTCAAAAAAGATATACATACCCCTATGAGAAAATGCACCGTTTGGCCGGAAAATGGAAAAAACTATAATTTTTTGTAATATTTGTTCATCATTTAAACATCCTTTAATCGGATATATTGGCGTCAATTCCGCTCCTAGAGTCAAACCGGTGCACTTTTCCTACATAAAATTTGCTACTTGTTCTTCTTAAGTTCTCAGATTTTTTCTAAGTCTTACGGTTCGTGAGAAAAAATTCCAATTGGAGGTCTACATGTCTTGCAAATTTCGTGAAAATAAAAACTTTGTATTTCGTTCCAAACTTAATTTATTTCGATTAAGCCTGACGTACTGATTCAAAAAAGATATACATACCCCTATGAGAAAATGCACCGTTTGGCCGGAAAATGGAAAAAACTATAATTTTTTGTAATATTTGTTCATCATTTAAACATCCTTTAATCGGATATATTGGCGTCAATTCCGGTCCTAGAGTCAAACCGGTGCACATTTCTTACATAAAATTTGCTACTTGTTCTTCTCAAGTTCTCAGATTTTTTCTATGTCTTACTGTTCGTGAGAAAAAATTCCAATTGGAGGTCTACATGTCTTGCAAATTTCGTGAAAATAAAAACTTTGTATTTCGTTCCAAATTTAATTTATTTCGATTAAGCCTGACGTACTGATTCAAAAAAGATATACATACCCTTATGAGAAAATGCACCGTTTGGCCGGAAAATGGAAAAAACTGAAAATTTTTAATTCGATTTTTCCATTATTTTTGCCAAACTGTGGGTAGGTGATAGAAAAAAAAACACATATTTAAAATAAGTTAGACCTAGTGTATATATTAACATTAAAAAAACAATTTCCTAAAATTGGAATTTGCCCAAAAATGTTTAAAGGGGGTACCCTTGGATTTTTTTCAAAATTCAATAATCGGGCATATTGGTGTCAATTTCGGTCCTAGAGTCAAACCGGTGCACTTTTCCTACATAAAATTTGCTACTTGTTCTTCTCAAGTTCTCAGATTTTTTCTAAGTCTTACGGTTCGTGAGAAAAAATTCCAATTGGAGGTCTACATGTCTTGCAAATTTCGTGAAAATAAAAACTTTGTATTTCGTTCCAAACTTAATTTATTTCGATTAAGCCTGACGTACTGATTCAAAAAAGATATACATACCCCTATGAGAAAATGCACCGTTTGGCCGGAAAATGGAAAAAACTATAATTTTTTGTAATATTTGTTCATCATTTAAACATCCTTTAATCGGATATATTGGCGTCAATTCCGGTCCTAGAGTCAAACCGGTGCACATTTCTTACATAAAATTTGCTACTTGTTCTTCTCAAGTTCTCAGATTTTTTCTATGTCCTACTGTTCGTGAGAAAAAATTCCAATTGGAGGTCTACATGTCTTGCAAATTTCGTGAAAATAAAAACTTTGTATTTCGTTCCAAATTTAATTTATTTCGATTAAGCCTGACGTACTGATTCAAAAAAGATATACATACCCTTATGAGAAAATGCACCGTTTGGCCGGAAAATGGAAAAAACTGAAAATTTTTAATTCGATTTTTCCATTATTTTTGCCAAACTGTGGGTAGGTGATAGAAAAAAAACACATATTTAAAATAAGTTAGACCTAGTGTATATATTAACATTAAAAAAACAATTTCCTAAAATTGGAATTTGCCCAAAAATGTTTAAAGGGGGTACCCTTGGATTTTTTTCAAAATTCAATAATCGGGCATATTGGTGTCAATTTCGGTCCTAGAGTCAAACCGGTGCACTTTTCCTACATAAAATTTGCTACTTGTTCTTCTCAAGTTCTCAGATTTTTTCTAAGTCTTACGGTTCGTGAGAAAAAATTCCAATTGGAGGTCTACATGTCTTGCAAATTTCGTGAAAATAAAAACTTTGTATTTCGTTCCAAACTTAATTTATCTCGATTAAGCCTGACGTACTGATTCAAAAAAGATATACATACTCCTATGAGAAAATGCACCGTTTGGCCGGAAAATGGAAAAAACTATAATTTTTTGTAATATTTGTTCATCATTTAAACATCCTTTAATCGGATATATTGGCGTCAATTCCGGTCCTAGAGTCAAACCGGTGCACATTTCTTACATAAAATTTGCTACTTGTTTTTCTCAAGTTCTCAGATTTTTTCTATGTCTTACTGTTCGTGAGAAAAAATTCCAATTGGAGGTCTACATGTCTTGCAAATTTCGTGAAAATAAAAACTTTGTATTTCGTTCCAAGTTTAATTTATTTCGATTAAGCCTGACGTACTGATTCAAAAAAGATATACATACCCTTATGAGAAAATGCACCGTTTGGCCGGAAAATGGAAAAAACTGAAAATTTTTAATTCGATTTTTCCATTATTTTTGCCAAACTGTGGGTAGGTGATAGAAAAAAAACACATATTTGGAATAAGTTAGACCTAGTGTATATATTAACATTAAAAAAACAATTTCCTAAAATTGGAATTTGCCCAAAAATGTTTAAAGGGGGTACCCTTGGATTTTTTTCAAAATTCAATAATCGGGCATATTGGTGTCAATTTCGGTCCTAGAGTCAAACCGGTGCACTTTTCCTACATAAAATTTGCTACTTGTTCTTCTCAAGTTCTCAGATTTTTTCTAAGTCTTACGGTTCGTGAGAACAAATTCCAATTGGAGGTCTACATGTCTTGCAAATTTCGTGAAAATAAAAACTTTGTATTTCGTTCCAAACTTAATTTATTTCGATTAAGCCTAATGTACTGATTCAAAAAAGATATACATACCCCTATGAGAAAATGCACCGTTTGGCCGGAAAATGGAAAAAACTATAATTTTTTGTAATATTTGTTCATCATTTAAACATCCTTTAATCGGATATATTGGCGTCAATTCCGGTCCTAGAGTCAAACCGGTGCACATTTCTTACATAAAATTTGCTACTTGTTCTTCTCAAGTTCTTAGATTTTTTCTATGTCTTACGGTTCGTGAGAAAAAATTCCAATTGGAGGTCTACATGTCTTGCAAATTTCGTGAAAATAAAAACTTTGTATTTCGTTCCAAATTTAATTTATTTCGATTAAGCCTGACGTATTGATTTAAAAAAGATATACATACCCTTATGAGAAAATGCACCGTTTGGCCGTAAAATGGAAAAAACTGAAAATTTTTAATTCGATTTTTCCATTATTTTTGCCAAACTGTGGGTAGGTGATAGACAAAAAACACATATTTGGAATAAGTTAGACCTAGTGTATATATTAACATTAAAAAAACAATTTCCTAAAATTGGAATTTGCCCAAAAATGTTTAAAGGGGGTACCCTTGGATTTTTTTCAAAATTCAATAATCGGGCATATTGGTGTCAATTTCGGTCCTAGAGTCAAACCGGTGCACTTTTCCTACATAAAATTTGCTACTTGTTCTTCTCAAGTTCTCAGATTTTTTCTAAGCCTTACGGTTCGTGAGAAAAAATTCCAATTGGAGGTCTACATGTCTTGCAAATTTCGTGAAAATAAAAACTTTGTATTTCGTTCCAAACTTAATTTATTTCGATTAAGCCTGACGTACTGATTCAAAAAAGATATACATACCCTTATGAGAAAATGCACCGTTTGGCCGGAAAATGGAAAAAACTGAAAATTTTTAATTCGATTTTTCCATTATTTTTGCCAAACTGTGGGTAGGTGATAGAAAAAAAACACATATTTGGAATAAGTTAGACCTAGTGTATATATTAACATTAAAAAAACAATTTCCTAAAATTGGAATTTGCCCAAAAATGTTTAAAGGGGGTACCCTTGGATTTTTTTCAAAATTCAATAATCGGGCATATTGGTGTCAATTTCGGTCCTAGAGTCAAACCGGTGCACTTTTCCTACATAAAATTTGCTACTTGTTCTTCTCAAGTTCTCAGATTTTTTCTAAGTCTTACGGTTCGTGAGAAAAAATTCCAATTGGAGGTCTACATGTCTTGCAAATTTCGTGAAAATAAAAACTTTGTATTTCGTTCCAAACTTAATTTATTTCGATTAAGCCTGACGTACTGATTCAAAAAAGATATACATACCCCTATGAGAAAATGCACCGTTTGGCCGGAAAATGGAAAAAACTATAATTTTTTGTAATATTTGTTCATCATTTAAACATCCTTTAATCGGATATATTGGCGTCAATTCCGCTCCTAGAGTCAAACCGGTGCACTTTTCCTACATAAAATTTGCTACTTGTTCTTCTCAAGTTCTCAGATTTTTTCTAAGTCTTACGGTTCGTGAGAAAAAATTCCAATTGGAGGTCTACATGTCTTGCAAATTTCGTGAAAATAAAAACTTTGTATTTCGTTTCAAACTTAATTTATTTCGATTAAGCCTGACGTACTGATTCAAAAAAGATATACATACCCCTATGAGAAAATGCACCGTTTGGCCGGAAAATGGAAAAAACTATAATTTTTTGTAATATTTGTTCATCATTTAAACATCCTTTAATCGGATATATTGGCGTCAATTCCGGTCCTAGAGTCAAACCGGTGCACATTTCTTACATAAAATTTGCTACTTGTTCTTCTCAAGTTCTCAGATTTTTTCTATGTCTTACGGTTCGTGAAAAAACAATTCCAATTGGAGGTCTACATGTCTTGCAAATTTCGTGAAAATAAAAACTTTGTATTTCGTTCCAAATTTAATTTATTTCGATTAAGCCTGACGTACTGATTTAAAAAAGATATACATACCCCTATGAGAAAATGCACCGTTTGGCCGGAAAATGGAAAAAACTGAAAATTTTTAATTCGATTTTTCCATTATTTTTGCCAAACTGTGGGTAGGTGATAGAAAAAAAACACATATTTGGAATAAGTTAGACCTAGTGTATATATTAACATTAAAAAAACAATTTCCTAAAATTGGAATTTGCCCAAAAATGTTTAAAGGGGGTACCCTTGGATTTTTTTCAAAATTCAATAATCGGGCATATTGGTGTCAATTTCGGTCCTAGAGTCAAACCGGTGCACTTTTCCTACATAAAATTTGCTACTTGTTCTTCTCAAGTTCTCAGATTTTTTCTAAGTCTTACGGTTCGTGAGAAAAAATTCCAATTGGAGGTCTACATGTCTTGCAAATTTCGTGAAAATAAAAACTTTGTATTTCATTCCAAACTTAATTTATTTCGATTAAGCCTGACGTACTGATTCAAAAAAAATACACATACCCCTATGAGAAAATGCACCGTTTGGCCGGAAAATGGAAAAAACTATAATTTTTTGTAATATTTGTTCATCATTTAAACATCCTTTAATCGGATATATTGGCGTCAATTCCGGTCCTAGAGTCAAACCGGTGCACATTTCTTACATAAAATTTGCTACTTGTTCTTCTCAAGTTCTCAGATTTTTTCTATGTCTTACGGTTCGTGAGAAAAAATTCCAATTGGAGGTCTACATGTCTTGCAAATTTCGTGAAAATAAAAACTTTGTATTTCGTTCCAAATTTAATTTATTTCGATTAAGCCTGACGTATTGATTTAAAAAAGATATACATACCCTTATGAGAAAATGCACCGTTTGACCGTAAAATGGAAAAAACTGAAAATTTTTAATTCGATTTTTCCATTATTTTTGCCAAACTGTGGGTAGGTGATAGAAAAAAAACACATATTTGGAATAAGTTAGACCTAGTGTATATATTAACATTAAAAAAACAATTTCCTAAAATTGGAATTTGCCCAAAAATGTTTAAAGGGGGTACCCTTGGATTTTTTTCAAAATTCAATAATCGGGCATATTGGTGTCAATTTCGGTCCTAGAGTCAAACCGGTGCACTTTTCCTACATAAAATTTGCTACTTGTTCTTCTCAAGTTCTCAGATTTTTTCTAAGTCTTACGGTTCGTGAGAAAAAATTCCAATTGGAGGTCTACATGTCTTGCAAATTTCGTGAAAATAAAAACTTTGTATTTCGTTCCAAACTTAATTTATTTCGATTAAGCCTGACGTACTGATTCAAAAAAGATATACATACCCCTATGAGAAAATGCACCGTTTGGACGGAAAATGGAAAAAACTATAATTTTTTGTAATATTTGTTCATCATTTAAACATCCTTTAATCGGATATATTGGCGTCAATTCCGGTCCTAGAGTCAAACCGGTGCACATTTCTTACATAAAATTTGCTACTTGTTCTTCTCAAGTTCTCAGATTTTTTCTATGTCTTACGGTTCGTGAGAAAAAATTCCAATTGAAGGTCTACATGTCTTGCAAATTTCGTGAAAATAAAAACTTTGTATTTCGTTCCAAATTTAATTTATTTCGATTAAGCCTGACGTACTGATTCAAAAAAGATATACATACCCCTATGAGAAAATGCACCGTTTGGCCGGAAAATGGAAAAAACTATAACTTTTTGTAATATTTGTTCATCATTTAAACATCCTTTAATCGGATATATTGGCGTCAATTCCGGTCCTAGGGTCAAACCGGTGCACATTTCTTACATAAAATTTGCTACTTGTTCTTCTCAAGTTCTCAGATTTTTTCTATGTCTTACGGTTCGTGAGAAAAAATTCCAATTGGAGGTCTACATGTCTTGCAAATTTCGTGAAAATAAAAACTTTGTATTTCGTTCCAAATTTAATTTATTTCGATTAAGCCTGACGTACTGATTCAAAAAAGATATACATACCCTTATGAGAAAATGCACCGTTTGGCCGGAAAATGAAAAAAACTGAAAATTTTTAATTCGATTTTTCCATTATTTTTGCCAAACTGTGGGTAGGTGATAGAAAAAAACACATATTTGGAATAAGTTAGACCTAGTGTATATATTAACATTAAAAAAACAATTTCCTAAAATTGGAATTTGCCCAAAAATGTTTTAAGGGGGTACCCTTGGATTTTTTTCAAAATTCAATAATCGGGCATATTGGTGTCAATTTCGGTCCTAGAGTCAAACCGGTGCACTTTTCCTACATAAAATTTGCTACTTGTTCTTCTCAAGTTCTCAGATTTTTTCTAAGTCTTACGGTTCGTGAGAAAAAATTCCAATTGGAGGTCTACATGTCTTGCAAATTTCGTGAAAATAAAAACTTTGTATTTCGTTCCAAACTTAATTTATTTCGATTAAGCCTGACGTACTGATTCAAAAAAGATATACATACCCTTATGAGAAAATGCACCGTTTGGCCGGAAAATGGAAAAAACTGAAAATTTTTAATTCGATTTTTCCATTATTTTTGCCAAACTGTGGGTAGGTGATAGAAAAAAAACACATATTTGGAATAAGTTAGACCTAGTGTATATATTAACATTAAGAAAACAATTTCCTAAAATTGGAATTTGCCCAAAAATGTTTAAAGGGGGTACCCTTGGATTTTTTTCAAAATTCAATAATCGGGCATATTGTTGTCAATTTCGGTCCTAGAGTCAAACCGGTGCACTTTTCCCACATAAAATTTGCTACTTGTTCTTCTCAAGTTCTCAGATTTTTTCTAAGTCTTACGGTTCGTGAGAAAAAATTCCAATTGGAGGTCTACATGTCTTGCAAATTTCGTGAAAATAAAAACTTTGTATTTCGTTCCAAATTTAATTTATTTCGATTAAGCCTGACGTACTGATTCAAAAAAGATATACATACCCTTATGAGAAAATGCACCGTTTGGCCGGAAAATGGAAAAAACTGAAAATTTTTAATTCGATTTTTCCATTATTTTTGCCAAACTGTGGGTAGGTGATAGAAAAAAACACATATTTGGAATAAGTTAGACCTAGTGTATATATTAACATTAAAAAAACAATTTCCTAAAATTGGAATTTGCCCAAAAATGTTTTAAGGGGGTACCCTTGGATTTTTTTCAAAATTCAATAATCGGGCATATTGGTGTCAATTTCGGTCCTAGAGTCAAACCGGTGCACTTTTCCTACATAAAATTTGCTACTTGTTCTTCTCAAGTTCTCAGATTTTTTCTAAGTCTTACGGTTCGTGAGAAAAAATTCCAATTGGAGGTCTACATGTCTTGCAAATTTCGTGAAAATAAAAACTTTGTATTTCGTTCCAAACTTAATTTATTTCGATTAAGCCTGACGTACTGATTCAAAAAAGATATACATACCCTTATGAGAAAATGCACCGTTTGGCCGGAAAATGGAAAAACTGAAAATTTTTAATTCGATTTTTCCATTATTTTTGCCAAACTGTGGGTAGGTGATAGAAAAAAAACACATATTTGGAATAAGTTAGACCTAGTGTATATATTAACATTAAGAAAACAATTTCCTAAAATTGGAATTTGCCCAAAAATGTTTAAAGGGGGTACCCTTGGATTTTTTTCAAAATTCAATAATCGGGCATATTGTTGTCAATTTCGGTCCTAGAGTCAAACCGGTGCACTTTTCCCACATAAAATTTGCTACTTGTTCTTCTCAAGTTCTCAGATTTTTTCTAAGTCTTACGGTTCGTGAGAAAAAATTTCAATTGGAGGTCTACATGTCTTGCAAATTTCGTGAAAATAAAAACTTTGTATTTCGTTCCAAACTTAATTTATTTCGATTAAGCCTGACGTACTGATTCAAAAAAGATATACATACCCCTATGAGAAAATGCACCGTTTGGCCGGAAAATGAAAAAAACTATAATTTTTTGTAATATTTGTTCATCATTTAAACATCCTTTAATCGGATATATTGGCGTCAATTCCGGTCCTAGAGTCAAACCGGTGCACATTTCTTACATAAAATTTGCTACTTGTTCTTCTCAAGTTCTCAGATTTTTTCTATGTCTTACGGTTCGTGAGAAAAAATTCCAATTGGAGGTCTACATGTCTTGCAAATTTCGTGAAAATAAAAACTTTGTATTTCGTTCCAAATTTAATTTATTTCGATTAAGCCTGACGTACTGATTCAAAAAAGATATACATACCCTTATGAGAAAATGCACCGTTTGGCCGGAAAATGGAAAAAACTGAAAATTTTTAATTCGATTTTTCCATTATTTTTGCCAAACTGTGGGTAGGTGATAGAAAAAAACACATATTTGGAATAAGTTAGACCTAGTGTATATATTAACATTAAAAAAACAATTTCCTAAAATTGGAATTTGCCCAAAAATGTTTTAAGGGGGTACCCTTGGATTTTTTTCAAAATTCAATAATCGGGCATATTGGTGTCAATTTCGGTCCTAGAGTCAAACCGGTACACTTTTCCTACATAAAATTTGCTACTTGTTCTTCTCAAGTTCTCAGATTTTTTCTAAGTCTTACGGTTCGTGAGAAAAAATTCCAATTGGAGGTCTACATGTCTTGCAAATTTCGTGAAAATAAAAACTTTGTATTTCGTTCCAAACTTAATTTATTTCGATTAAGCCTGACGTACTGATTCAAAAAAGATATACATACCCTTATGAGAAAATGCACCGTTTGGCCGGAAAATGGAAAAAACTGAAAATTTTTAATTCGATTTTTCCATTATTTTTGCCAAACTGTGGGTAGGTGATAGAAAAAAAACACATATTTGGAATAAGTTAGACCTAGTGTATATATTAACATTAAGAAAACAATTTCCTAAAATTGGAATTTGCCCAAAAATGTTTAAAGGGGGTACCCTTGGATTTTTTTCAAAATTCAATAATCGGGCATATTGGTGTCAATTTCGGTCCTAGAGTCAAACCGGTGCACTTTTCCCACATAAAATTTGCTACTTGTTCTTCTCAAGTTTTCAGATTTTTTCTAAGTCTTACGGTTCGTCAGAAAAAATTCCAATTGGAGGTCTACATGTCTTGCAAATTTCGTGAAAATAAAAACTTTGTATTTCGTTCCAAACTTAATTTATTTCGATTAAGCCTGACGTACTGATTCAAAAAAGATATACATACCCCTATGAGAAAATGCACCGTTTGGCCGGAAAATGGAAAAAACTATAATTTTTTGTAATATTTGTTCATCATTTAAACATCCTTTAATCGGATATATTGGCGTCAATTCCGGTCCTAGAGTCAAACCGGTGCACATTTCTTACATAAAATTTGCTACTTGTTCTTCTCAAGTTCTCAGATTTTTTCTATGTCTTACGGTTCGTGAGAAAAAATTCCAATTGGAGGTCTACATGTCTTGCAAATTTCGTGAAAATAAAAACTTTGTATTTCGTTCCAAATTTAATTTATTTCGATTAAGCCTGACGTACTGATTCAAAAAAGATATACATACCCTTATGAGAAAATGCACCGTTTGGCCGGAAAATGGAAAAAACTGAAAATTTTTAATTCGATTTTTCCATTATTTTTGCCAAACTGTGGGTAGGTGATAGAAAAAAACACATATTTAGAATAAGTTAGACCTAGTGTATATATTAACATTAAAAAAACAATTTCCTAAAATTGGAATTTGCCCAAAAATGTTTAAAGGGGGTACCCTTGGATTTTTTTCAAAATTCAATAATCGGGTATATTGGTGTCAATTTCGGTCCTAGAGTCAAACCGGTGCACTTTTCCTACATAAAATTTGCAACTTGTTCTTCTCAAGTTCTCAGATTTTTTCTAAGTCTTACGGTTCGTGAGAAAAAATTCCAATTGGAGGTCTACATGTCTTGCAAATTTCGTGAAAATAAAAACTTTGTATTTCGTTCCAAACTTAATTTATTTCGATTAAGCCTGACGTACTGATTCAAAAAAGATATACATACCCCTATGAGAAAATGCACCGTTTGGCCGGAAAATGGAAAAAACTATAACTTTTTGTAATATTTGTTCATCATTTAAACATCCTTTAATCGGATATATTGGCGTTAATTCCGGTCCTAGAGTCAAACCGGTGCACATTTCTTACATAAAATTTGCTACTTGTTCTTCTCAAGTTCTCAGATTTTTTCTATGTCTTACGGTTCGTGAGAAAAAATTCCAATTGGAGGTCTACATGTCTTGCAAATTTCGTGAAAATAAAAACTTTGTATTTCGTTCCAAATTTAATTTATTTCGATTAAGCCTGACGTACTGATTCAAAAAAGATATACATACCCTTATGAGAAAATGCACCGTTTGGCCGGAAAATGGAAAAAACTGAAAATTTTTAATTCGATTTTTCCATTATTTTTGCCAAACTGTGGGTAGGTGATAGAAAAAAACACATATTTAGAATAAGTTAGACCTAGTGTATATATTAACATAAAAAAAACAATTTCCTAAAATTGGAATTTGCCCAAAAATATTTTAAGGGGGTACCCTTGGATTTTTTTCAAAATTCAATAATCGGGTATATTGGTGTCAATTTCGGTCCTAGAGTCAAACCGGTGCACTTTTCCTACATAAAATTTGCAACTTGTTCTTTTCAAGTTCTCAGATTTTTTCTAAGTCTTACGGTTCGTGAGAAAAAATTCCAATTGGAGGTCTACATGTCTTGCAAATTTCGTGAAAATAAAAACTTTGTATTTCGTTCCAAATTTAATTTATTTCGATTAAGCCTGACGTACTGATTCAAAAAAGATATACATACCCTTATGAGAAAATGCACCGTTTGGCCGGAAAATGGAAAAAACTGAAAATTTTTAATTCGATTTTTCCATTATTTTTGCCAAACTGTGGGTAGGTGATAGAAAAAAAACACATATTTGGAATAAGTTAGACCTAGTGTATATATTAACATTAAGAAAACAATTTCCTAAAATTGGAATTTGCCCAAAAATGTTTAAAGGGGGTACCCTTGGATTTTTTTCAAAATTCAATAATCGGGCATATTGGTGTCAATTTCGGTCCTAGATTCAAACCGGTGCACTTTTCCTACATAAAATTTGCTACTTGTTCTTCTCAAGTTCTCAGATTTTTTCTATGTCTTACGGTTCGTGAGAAAAAATTCCAATTGGAGGTCTACATGTCTTGCAAATTTCGTGAAAATAAAAACTTTGTATTTCGTTCCAAACTTAATTTATTTCGATTAAGCCTGACGTACTGATTCAAAAAAGATATACATACCCCCATGAGAAAATGCACCGTTTGGCCGGAAAATGGAAAAAACTATAATTTTTTGTAATATTTGTTCATCATTTAAACATCCTTTAATCGGATATATTGGCGTCAATTCCGGTCCTAGAGTCAAACCGGTGCACATTTCTTACATAAAATTTGCTACTTGTTCTTCTCAAGTTCTCAGATTTTTTCTATGTCTTACGGTTCGTGAAAAAAAATTCCAAATGGGGGTCTACATGTCTTGCAAATTTCGTGAAAATAAAAACTTTGTATTTCGTTCCAAATTTAATTTATTTCGATTAAGCCTGATGTACTGATTCAAAAAAGATATACATACCCTTATGAGAAAATGCACCGTTTGGCCGGAAAATGGAAAAAACTGAAAATTTTTAATTCGATTTTTCCATTATTTTTGCCAAACTGTGGGTAGGTGATAGAAAAAAACACATATTTGGAATAAGTTAGACCTAGTGTATATATTAACATTAAAAAAACAATTTCCTAAAATTGGAATTTGCCCAAAAATGTTTAAAGGGGGTACCCTTGGATTTTTTTCAAAATTCAATAATCGGGTATATTGGTGTCAATTTCGGTCCTAGAGTCAAACCGGTGCACTTTTCCTACATAAAATTTGCAACTTGTTCTTCTCAAGTTCTCAGATTTTTTCTAAGTCTTACGGTTCGTGAGAAAAAATTCCAATTGGAGGTGTACATGTCTTGCAAATTTCGTGAAAATAAAAACTTTGTATTTCGTTCCAAACTTAATTTATTTCGATTAAGCCTGACGTACTGATTCAAAAAAGATATACATACCCCTATGAGAAAATGCACCGTTTGGCCGGAAAATGGAAAAAACTATAACTTTTTGTAATATTTGTTCATCATTTAAACATCCTTTAATCGGATATATTGGCGTCAATTCCGGTCCTAGAGTCAAACCGGTGCACATTTCTTACATAAAATTTGCTACTTGTTCTTCTCAAGTTCTCAGATTTTTTCTATGTCTTACGGTTCGTGAGAAAAAATTCCAATTGGAGGTCTACATGTCTTGCAAATTTCGTGAAAATAAAAACTTTGTATTTCGTTCCAAATTTAATTTATTTCGATTTAGCCTGACGTACTGATTCAAAAAAGATATACATACCCCTATGAGAAAATGCACCGTTTGGCCGGAAAATGGAAAAAACTGAAAATTTTTAATTCGATTTTTCCATTATTTTTGCCAAACTGTGGGTAGGTGATAGAAAAAAAACACATATTTGGAATAAGTTAGACCTAGTGTATATATTAACATTAAGAAAACAATTTCCTAAAATTGGAATTTGCCCAAAAATGTTTAAAGGGGGTACCCTTGGATTTTTTTCAAAATTCAATAATCGGGCATATTGGTGTCAATTTCGGTCCTAGATTCAAACCGGTGCACTTTTCCTACATAAAATTTGCTACTTGTTCTTCTCAAGTTCTCAGATTTTTTCTATGTCTTACGGTTCGTGAGAAAAAATTCCAATTGGAGGTCTACATGTCTTGCAAATTTCGTGAAAATAAAAACTTTGTATTTCGTTCCAAACTTAATTTATTTCGATTAAGCCTGACGTACTGATTCAAAAAAGATATACATACCCCCATGAGAAAATGCACCGTTTGGCCGGAAAATGGAAAAAACTATAATTTTTTGTAATATTTGTTCATCATTTAAACATCCTTTAATCGGATATATTGGCGTCAATTCCGGTCCTAGAGTCAAACCGGTGCACATTTCTTACATAAAATTTACTACTTGTTCTTCTCAAGTTCTCAGATTTTTTCTATGTCTTACGGTTCGTGAGAAAAAATTCCAATTGGGGGTCTACATGTCTTGCAAATTTCGTGAAAATAAAAACTTTGTATTTCGTTCCAAATTTAATTTATTTCGATTAAGCCTGATGTACTGATTCAAAAAAGATATAAATACCCTTATGAGAAAATGCACCGTTTGGCCGGAAAATGGAAAAAACTGAAAATTTTTAATTCGATTTTTCCATTATTTTTGCCAAACTGTGGGTAGGTGATAGAAAAAAAACACATGGAAACTATTTGGAATAAGTTAGACCTAGTGTATATATTAACATTAAAAAAACAATTTCCTAAAATTGGAATTTGCCCAAAAATGTTTAAAGGGGGTACCCTTGGATTTTTTTCAAAATTCAATAATCGGGCATATTGGTGTCAATTTCGGTCCTAGAGTCAAACCGGTGAACTTTTCCTACATAAAATTTGCTACTTGTTCTTCTCAAGTTCTCAGATTTTTTCTAAGTCTTACGGTTCGTGAGAAAAAATTCCAATTGGAGGTCTACATGTCTTGCAAATTTCGTGAAAATAAAAACTTTGTATTTCGTTCCAAACTTAATTTATTTCGATTAAGCCTGACGTACTGATTCAAAAAAGATATACATACCCCTATGAGAAAATGCACCGTTTGGCCGGAAAATGGAAAAAACTATAATTTTTTGTGATATTTGTTCATCCTTTAAACATCCTTTAATCGGATATATTGGCGTCAATTCCGGTCCTAGAGTCAAACCGGTGCACATTTCTTGTATAAAATTTGCTACTTGTTCTTCTCAAGTTCTCAGATTTTTTCTATGTCTTACGGTTCGTGAGAAAAAATTCCAATTGGAGGTCTACATGTCTTGCAAATTTCGTGAAAATAAAAACTTTGTATTTCGTTCCAAATTTAATTTATTTCGATTAAGCCTGACGTACTGATTCAAAAAAGATATACATACCCTTATGAGAAAATGCACCGTTTGGCCGGAAAATGGAAAAAACTGAAAATTTTTAATTCGATTTTTCCATTATTTTTGCCAAACTGTGGGTAGGTGATAGAAAAAAACACATATTTGGAATAAGTTAGACCTAGTGTATATATTAACATTAAAAAAACAATTTCCTAAAATTGGAATTTGCCCAAAAATGTTTAAAGGGGGTACCCTTGGATTTTTTTCAAAATTCAATAATCGGGTATATTGGTGTCAATTTCGGTCCTAGAGTCAAACCGGTGCACTTTTCCTACATAAAATTTGCAACTTGTTCTTCTCAAGTTCTCAGATTTTTTCTAAGTCTTACGGTTCGTGAGAAAAAATTCCAATTGGAGGTGTACATGTCTTGCAAATTTCGTGAAAATAAAAACTTTGTATTTCGTTCCAAACTTAATTTATTTCGATTAAGCCTGACGTACTGATTCAAAAAAGATATACATACCCCTATGAGAAAATGCACCGTTTGGCCGGAAAATGGAAAAAACTATAACTTTTTGTAATATTTGTTCATCATTTAAACATCCTTTAATCGGATATATTGGCGTCAATTCCGGTCCTAGAGTCAAACCGGTGCACATTTCTTACATAAAATTTGCTACTTGTTCTTCTCAAGTTCTCAGATTTTTTCTATGTCTTACGGTTCGTGAGAAAAAATTCCAATTGGAGGTCTACATGTCTTGCAAATTTCGTGAAAATAAAAACTTTGTATTTCGTTCCAAATTTAATTTATTTCGATTAAGCCTGACGTACTGATTCAAAAAAGATATACATACCCCTATGAGAAAATGCACCGTTTGGCCGGAAAATGGAAAAAACTGAAAATTTTTAATTCGATTTTTCCATTATTTTTGCCAAACTGTGGGTAGGTGATAGAAAAAAAACACATATTTGGAATAAGTTAGACCTAGTGTATATATTAACATTAAGAAAACAATTTCCTAAAATTGGAATTTGCCCAAAAATGTTTAAAGGGGGTACCCTTGGATTTTTTTCAAAATTCAATAATCGGGCATATTGGTGTCAATTTCGGTCCTAGATTCAAACCGGTGCACTTTTCCTACATAAAATTTGCTACTTGTTCTTCTCAAGTTCTCAGATTTTTTCTATGTCTTACGGTTCGTGAGAAAAAATTCCAATTGGAGGTCTACATGTCTTGCAAATTTCGTGAAAATAAAAACTTTGTATTTCGTTCCAAACTTAATTTATTTCGATTAAGCCTGACGTACTGATTCAAAAAAGATATACATACCCCCATGAGAAAATGCACCGTTTGGCCGGAAAATGGAAAAAACTATAATTTTTTGTAATATTTGTTCATCATTTAAACATCCTTTAATCGGATATATTGGCGTCAATTCCGGTCCTAGAGTCAAACCGGTGCACATTTCTTACATAAAATTTACTACTTGTTCTTCTCAAGTTCTCAGATTTTTTCTATGTCTTACGGTTCGTGAGAAAAAATTCCAATTGGGGGTCTACATGTCTTGCAAATTTCGTGAAAATAAAAACTTTGTATTTCGTTCCAAATTTAATTTATTTCGATTAAGCCTGATGTACTGATTCAAAAAAGATATAAATACCCTTATGAGAAAATGCACCGTTTGGCCGGAAAATGGAAAAAACTGAAAATTTTTAATTCGATTTTTCCATTATTTTTGCCAAACTGTGGGTAGGTGATAGAAAAAAAACACATGGAAACTATTTGGAATAAGTTAGACCTAGTGTATATATTAACATTAAAAAAACAATTTCCTAAAATTGGAATTTGCCCAAAAATGTTTAAAGGGGGTACCCTTGGATTTTTTTCAAAATTCAATAATCGGGCATATTGGTGTCAATTTCGGTCCTAGAGTCAAACCGGTGAACTTTTCCTACATAAAATTTGCTACTTGTTCTTCTCAAGTTCTCAGATTTTTTCTAAGTCTTACGGTTCGTGAGAAAAAATTCCAATTGGAGGTCTACATGTCTTGCAAATTTCGTGAAAATAAAAACTTTGTATTTCGTTCCAAACTTAATTTATTTCGATTAAGCCTGACGTACTGATTCAAAAAAGATATACATACCCCTATGAGAAAATGCACCGTTTGGCCGGAAAATGGAAAAAACTATAATTTTTTGTAATATTTGTTCATCCTTTAAACATCCTTTAATCGGATATATTGGCGTCAATTCCGGTCCTAGAGTCAAACCGGTGCACATTTCTTGTATAAAATTTGCTACTTGTTCTTCTCAAGTTCTCAGATTTTTTCTATGTCTTACGGTTCGTGAGAAAAAATTCCAATTGGAGGTCTACATGTCTTGCAAATTTCGTGAAAATAAAAACTTTGTATTTCGTTCCAAATTTAATTTATTTCGATTAAGCCTGACGTACTGATTCAAAAAAGATATACATACCCTAATGAGAAAATGCACCGTTTGGCCGGAAAATGGAAAAAACTGAAAATTTTTAATTCGATTTTTCCATTATTTTTGCCAAACTGTGGGTAGGTGATAGAAAAAAAAACACATATTTGGAATAAGTTAGACCTAGTGTATATATTAACATTAAAAAACAATTTCCTAAAATTGGAATTTGCCCAAAAATGTTTTTAAAGGGGGTACCCTTGGATTTTTTTCAAAATTTAATAATCGGGCATATTGGTGTCAATTTCGGTCCTAGAGTCAAACCGGTGCACTTTTCCTACATAAAATTTGCTACTTGTTCTTCTCAAGTTCTCAGATTTTTTCTAAGTCTTACGGTTCGTGAGAAAAAATTCCAATTGGAGGTCTACATGTCTTGCAAATTTCGTGAAAATAAAAACTTTGTATTTCGTTCCAAATTTAATTTATTTCGATTAAGCCTGATGTACTGATTCAAAAAAGATATAAATACCCTTATGAGAAAATGCACCGTTTGGCCGGAAAATGGAAAAAACTGAAAATTTTTAATTCGATTTTTCCATTATTTTTGCCAAACTGTGGGTAGGTGATAGAAAAAAAACACATGGAAACTATTTGGAATAAGTTAGACCTAGTGTATATATTAACATTAAGAAAACAATTTCCTAAAATTGGAATTTGCCCAAAAATGTTTAAAGGGGGTACCCTTGGATTTTTTTCAAAATTCAATAATCGGGCATATTGGTGTCAATTTCGGTCCTAGAGTCAAACCGGTGAACTTTTCCTACATAAAATTTGCTACTTGTTCTTCTCAAGTTCTCAGATTTTTTCTAAGTCTTACGGTTCGTTAGAAAAAATTCCAATTGGAGGTCTACATGTCTTGCAAATTTCGTGAAAATAAAAACTTTGTATTTCGTTCCAAACTTAATTTATTTCGATTAAGCCTGACGTACTGATTCAAAAAAGATATACATACCCCTATGAGAAAATGCACCGTTTGGCCGGAAAATGGAAAAAACTATAATTTTTTGTAATATTTGTTCATCCTTTAAACATCCTTTAATCGGATATATTGGCGTCAATTCCGGTCCTAGAGTCAAACCGGTGCACATTTCTTATATAAAATTTGCTACTTGTTCTTCTCAAGTTCTCAGATTTTTTCTATGTCTTACGGTTCGTGAGAAAAAATTCCAATTGGAGGTCTACATGTCTTGCAAATTTCGTGAAAATAAAAACTTTGTATTTCGTTCTAAATTTAATTTATTTCGATTAAGCCTGACGTACTGATTCAAAAAAGATATACATACCCTAATGAGAAAATGCACCGTTTGGCCGGAAAATGGAAAAAACTGAAAATTTTTAATTCGATTTTTCCATTATTTTTGCCAAACTGTGGGTAGGTGATAGAAAAAAACACATATTTGGAATAAGTTAGACCTAGTGTATATATTAACATTAAAAAACAATTTCCTAAAATTGGAATTTGCCCAAAAATGTTTTTAAAGGGGGTACCCTTGGATTTTTTTCAAAATTCAATAATCGGGCATATTGGTGTCAATTTCGGTCCTAGAGTCAAACCGGTGCACTTTTCCTACATAAAATTTGCTACTTGTTCTTCTCAAGTTCTCAGATTTTTTCTAAGTCTTACGGTTCGTGAGAAAAAATTCCAATTGGAGGTCTACATGTCTTGCAAATTTCGTGAAAATAAAAACTTTGTATTTCGTTCCAAACTTAATTTATTTCGATTAAGCCTGACGTACTGATTCAAAAAAAATACACATACCCCTATGAGAAAATGCACCGTTTGGCCGGAAAATGGAAAAAACTATAATTTTTTGTAATATTTGTTCATCATTTAAACATCCTTTAATCGGATATATTGGCGTCAATTCCGGTCCTAGAGTCAAACCGGTGCACATTTCTTACATAAAATTTGCTACTTGTTCTTCTCAAGTTCTCAGATTTTTTCTATGTCTTACGGTTCGTGAGAAAAAATTCCAATTGGAGGTCTACATGTCTTGCAAATTTCGTGAAAATAAAAACTTTGTATTTCGTTCCAAATTTAATTTATTTCGATTAAGCCTGACGTACTGATTCAAAAAAGATATACATACCCTTATGAGAAAATGCACCGTTTGGCCGGAAAATGGAAAAAACTGAAAATTTTTAATTCGATTTTTCCATTATTTTTGCCAAACTGTGGGTAGGTGATAGAAAAAAAACACTTATTTGGAATAGGTTAGACCTAGTGTATATATTAACATTAAAAAACAATTTCCTAAAATTGGAATTTGCCCAAAAATGTTTAAAGGGGGTACCCTTGGATTTTTTTCAAAATTCAATAATCGGGCATATTGGTGTCAATTTCGGTCCTAGAGTCAAACCGGTGCACTTTTCCTACATAAAATTTGCTACTTGTTCTTCTCAAGTTCTCAGATTTTTTCTATGTCTTACGGTTCGTGAGAAAAAATTCCAATTGGAGGTCTACATGTCTTGCAAATTTCGTGAAAATAAAAACTTTGTATTTCGTTCCAAATTTAATTTATTTCGATTAAGCCTGACGTACTGATTCAAAAAAGATATACATACCCTTATGAGAAAATGCACCGTTTGGCCGGAAAATGGAAAAAACTGAAAATTTTTAATTCGATTTTTCCATTATTTTTGCCAAACTGTGGGTAGGTGATAGAAAAAAAACACATATTTGGAATAAGTTAGACCTAGTGTATATATTAACATTAAGAAAACAATTTCCTAAAATTGGAATTTGCCCAAAAATGTTTAAAGGGGGTACCCTTGGATTTTTTTCAAAATTCAATAATTGGGCATATTGGTGTCAATTTCGGTCCTAGAGTCAAACCGGTGCACTTTTCCCACATAAAATTTGCTACTTGTTCTTCTCAAGTTCTCAGATTTTTTCTAAGTCTTACGGTTCGTGAGAAAAAATTCCAATTGGAGGTCTACATGTCTTGCAAATTTCGTGAAAATAAAAACTTTGTATTTCGTTCCAAACTTAATTTATTTCGATTAAGCCTGACGTACTGATTCAAAAAAGATATACATACCCCCATGAGAAAATGCACCGTTTGGCCGGAAAATGGAAAAAACTATAATTTTTTGTAATATTTGTTCATCATTTAAACATCCTTTAATCGGATATATTGGCGTCAATTCCGGTCCTAGAGTCAAACCGGTGCACATTTCTTACATAAAATTTGCTACTTGTTCTTCTCAAGTTCTCAGATTTTTTCTATGTCTTACGGTTCGTGAGAAAAAATTCCAATTGGGGGTCTACATGTCTTGCAAATTTCGTGAAAATAAAAACTTTGTATTTCGTTCCAAATTTAATTTATTTCGATTAAGCCTGACGTACTGATTCAAAAAAGATATACATACCCTTATGAGAAAATGCACCGTTTGGCCGGAAAATGGAAAAAACTGAAAATTTTTAATTCGATTTTTCCATTATTTTTGCCAAACTGTGGGTAGGTGATAGAAAAAAAACACATATTTGGAATAAGTTAGACCTAGTGTATATATTAACATTAAGAAAACAATTTCCTAAAATTGGAATTTGCCCAAAAATGTTTAAAGGGGGTACCCTTGGATTTTTTTCAAAATTCAATAATTGGGCATATTGGTGTCAATTTCGGTCCTAGAGTCAAACCGGTGCACTTTTCCCACATAAAATTTGCTACTTGTTCTTCTCAAGTTCTCAGATTTTTTCTAAGTCTTACGGTTCGTGAGAAAAAATTCCAATTGGAGGTCTACATGTCTTGCAAATTTCGTGAAAATAAAAACTTTGTATTTCGTTCCAAACTTAATTTATTTCGATTAATCCTGACGTACTGATTCAAAAAAGATATACATACCCCTATGAGAAAATGCACCGTTTGGCCGGAAAATGGAAAAAACTATAACTTTTTGTAATATTTGTTCATCATTTAAACATCCTTTAATCGGATATATTGGCGTCAATTCCGGTCCTAGAGTCAAACCGGTGCACATTTCTTACATAAAATTTGCTACTTGTTCTTCTCAAGTTCTCAGATTTTTTTTATGTCTTACGGTTCGTGAGAAAAAATTCCAATTGGAGGTCTACATGTCTTGCAAATTTCGTGAAAATAAAAACTTTGTATTTCGTTCCAAATTTAATTTATTTCGATTAAGCCTGACGTACTGATTCAAAAAAGATATACATACCCTTATGAGAAAATGCACCGTTTGGCCGGAAAATGGAAAAAACTGAAAATTTTTAATTCGATTTTTCCATTATTTTTGCCAAACTGTGGGTAGGTGATAGAAAAAAAACACTTATTTGGAATAAGTTAGACCTAGTGTATATATTGACATTAAAAAACAATTTCCTAAAATTGGAATTTGCCCAAAAATGTTTAAAGGGGGTACCCTTGGATTTTTTTCAAAATTCAATAATCGGGCATATTGGTGTCAATTTCGGTCCTAGAGTCAAACCGGTGCACTTTTCCTACATAAAATTTGCTACTTGTTCTTCTCAAGTTCTCAGATTTTTTCTATGTCTTACGGTTCGTGAGAAAAAATTCCAATTGGAGGTCTACATGTCTTGCAAATTTCGTGAAAATAAAAACTTTGTATTTCGTTCCAAACTTAATTTATTTCGATTAAGCCTGAAGTACTGATTCAAAAAAGATATACATACCCCCATGAGAAAATGCACCGTTTGGCCGGAAAATGGAAAAAACTATAATTTTTTGTAATATTTGTTCATCATTTAAACATCCTTTAATCGGATATATTGGCGTCAATTCCGGTCCTAGAGTCAAACCGGTGCACATTTCTTACATAAAATTTGCTACTTGTTCTTCTCAAGTTCTCAGATTTTTTCTATGTCTTACGGTTCGTGAGAAAAAATTCCAATTGGGGGTCTACATGTCTTGCAAATTTCGTGAAAATAAAAACTTTGTATTTCGTTCCAAATTTAATTTATTTCGATTAAGCCTGACGTACTGATTCAAAAAAGATATACATACCCTTATGAGAAAATGCACCGTTTGGCCGGAAAATGGAAAAAACTGAAAATTTTTAATTCAATTTTTCCATTATTTTTGCCAAACTGTGGGTAGGTGATAGAAAAAAAACACATATTTGGAATAAGTTAGACCTAGTGTATATATTAACATTAAGAAAACAATTTCCTAAAATTGGAATTTGCCCAAAAATGTTTAAAGGTGGTACCCTTGGATTTTTTTCAAAATTCAATAATCGGGCATATTGGTGTCAATTTCGGTCCTAGAGTCAAACCGGTGCACTTTTCCCACATAAAATTTGCTACTTGTTCTTCTCAAGTTCTCAGATTTTTTCTAAGTCTTACGGTTCGTGAGAAAAAATTCCAATTGGAGGTCTACATGTCTTGCAAATTTCGTGAAAATAAAAACTTTGTATTTCGTTCCAAACTTAATTTATTTCGATTAAGCCTGACGTACTGATTCAAAAAAGATATACATACACCTATGAGAAAATGCACCGTTTGGCCGGAAAATGGAAAAAACTATAATTTTTTGTAATATTTGTTCATCATTTAAACATCCTTTAATCGGATATATTGGCGTCAATTCCGGTCCTAGAGTCAAACCGGTGCACATTTCTTATATAAAATTTGCTACTTGTTCTTCTCAAGTTCTCAGATTTTTTCTATGTCTTACGGTTCGTGAGAAAAAATTCCAATTGGAGGTTTACATGTCTTGCAAATTTCGTGAAAATAAAAACTTTGTATTTCGTTCCAAACTTAATTTATTTCGATTAAGCCTGACGTACTGATTTAAAAAAGATATACATACACCTATGAGAAAATGCACCGTTTGGCCGGAAAATGGAAAAAACTATAATTTTTTGTAATATTTGTTCATCATTTAAACATCCTTTAATCGGATATATTGGCGTCAATTCCGGTCCTAGAGTCAAACCGGTGCACTTTTCCCACATAAAATTTGCTACTTGTTCTTCTCAAGTTCTCAGATTTTTTCTAAGTCTTACGGTTCGTGAGAAAAAATTCCAATTGGAGGTCTACATGTCTTGCAAATTTCGTGAAAATAAAAACTTTGTATTTCGTTCCAAACTTAATTTATTTCGATTAAGCCTGACGTACTGATTCAAAAAAGATATACATACCCCTATGAGAAAATGCACCGTTTGGCCGGAAAATGGAAAAAACTATAACTTTTTGTAATATTTGTTCATCATTTAAACATCCTTTAATCGGATATATTGGCGTCAATTCCGGTCCTAGAGTCAAACCGGTGCACATTTCTTACATAAAATTTGCTACTTGTTCTTCTCAAGTTCTCAGATTTTTTCTATGTCTTACGGTTCGTGAGAAAAAATTCCAATTGGAGGTCTACATGTCTTGCAAATTTCGTGAAAATAAAAACTTTGTATTTCGTTCCAAATTTAATTTATTTCGATTAAGCCTGACGTACTGATTCAAAAAAGATATACATACCCTTATGAGAAAATGCACCGTTTGGCCGGAAAATGGAAAAAACTGAAAATTTTTAATTCGATTTTTCCATTATTTTTGCCAAACTGTGGGTAGGTGATAGAAAAAAAACACTTATTTGGAATAAGTTAGACCTAGTGTATATATTAACATTAAAAAACAATTTCCTAAAATTGGAATTTGCCCAAAAATGTTTAAAGGGGGTACCCTTGGATTTTTTTCAAAATTCAATAATCGGGCATATTGGTGTCAATTTCGGTCCTAGAGTCAAACCGGTGCACTTTTCCTACATAAAATTTGCTACTTGTTCTTCTCAAGTTCTCAGATTTTTTCTATGTCTTACGGTTCGTGAGAAAAAATTCCAATTGGAGGTCTACATGTCTTGCAAATTTCGTGAAAATAAAAACTTTGTATTTCGTTCCAAACTTAATTTATTTCGATTAAGCCTGAAGTACTGATTCAAAAAAGATATACATACCCCCATGAGAAAATGCACCGTTTGGCCGGAAAATGGAAAAAACTATAATTTTTTGTAATATTTGTTCATCATTTAAACATCCTTTAATCGGATATATTGGCGTCAATTCCGGTCCTAGAGTCAAACCGGTGCACATTTCTTACATAAAATTTGCTACTTGTTCTTCTCAAGTTCTCAGATTTTTTCTATGTCTTACGGTTCGTGAGAAAAAATTCCAATTGGGGGTCTACATGTCTTGCAAATTTCGTGAAAATAAAAACTTTGTATTTCGTTCCAAATTTAATTTATTTCGATTAAGCCTGACGTACTGATTCAAAAAAGATATACATACCCTTATGAGAAAATGCACCGTTTGGCCGGAAAATGGAAAAAACTGAAAATTTTTAATTCGATTTTTCCATTATTTTTGCCAAACTGTGGGTAGGTGATAGAAAAAAAACACATATTTGGAATAAGTTAGACCTAGTGTATATATTAACATTAAGAAAACAATTTCCTAAAATTGGAATTTGCCCAAAAATGTTTAAAGGGGGTACCCTTGGATTTTTTTCAAAATTCAATAATCGGGCATATTGGTGTCAATTTCGGTCCTAGAGTCAAACCGGTGCACTTTTCCCACATAAAATTTGCTACTTGTTCTTCTCAAGTTCTCAGATTTTTTCTAAGTCTTACGGTTCGTGAGAAAAAATTCCAATTGGAGGTCTACATGTCTTGCAAATTTCGTGAAAATAAAAACTTTGTATTTCGTTCCAAACTTAATTTATTTCGATTAAGCCTGACGTACTGATTCAAAAAAGATATACATACACCTATGAGAAAATGCACCGTTTGGCCGGAAAATGGAAAAAACTATAATTTTTTGTAATATTTGTTCATCATTTAAACATCCTTTAATCGGATATATTGGCGTCAATTCCGGTCCTAGAGTCAAACCGGTGCACATTTCTTATATAAAATTTGCTACTTGTTCTTCTCAAGTTCTCAGATTTTTTCTATGTCTTACGGTTCGTGAGAAAAAATTCCAATTGGAGGTCTACATGTCTTGCAAATTTCGTGAAAATAAAAACTTTGTATTTCGTTCCAAACTTAATTTATTTCGATTAAGCCTGACGTACTGATTCAAAAAAGATATACATACACCTATGAGAAAATGCACCGTTTGGCCGGAAAATGGAAAAAACTATAATTTTTTGTAATATTTGTTCATCATTTAAACATCCTTTAATCGGATATATTGGTGTCAATTTCGGTCCTAGAGTCAAACCGGTGCACTTTTCCTACATAAAATTTGCTACTTGTTCTTCTCAAGTTCTCAGATTTTTTCTAAGTCTTACGGTTCGTGAGAAAAAATTCCAATTGGAGGTCTACATGTCTTGCAAATTTCGTGAAAATAAAAACTTTGTATTTCGTTCCAAACTTAATTTATTTCGATTAAGCCTGACGTACTGATTCAAAAAAGATATACATACCCCTATGAGAAAATGCACCGTTTGGCCGGAAAATGGAAAAAACTATAATTTTTTGTAATATTTGTTCATCATTTAAACATCCTTTAATCGGATATATTGGTGTCAATTTCGGTCCTAGAGTCAAACCGGTGCACTTTTCCTACATAAAATTTGCTACTTGTTCTTCTCAAGTTCTCAGATTTTTTCTATGTCTTACGGTTCGTGAGAAAAAATTCCAATTGGAGGTCTACATGTCTTGCAAATTTCGTGAAAATAAAAACTTTGTATTTCGTTCCAAATTCAATTTATTTCGATTAAGCCTGACGTACTGATTCAAAAAAGATATACATACCCCTATGAGAAAATGCACCGTTTGGCCGGAAAATGGAAAAAACTGAAAATTTTTAATTCGATTTTTCCATTATTTTTGCCAAACTGTGGGTAGGTGATAGAAAAAAAACACATATTTGGAATAAGTTAGACCTAGTGTATATATTAACATTAAAAAACAATTTCCTAAAATTGGAATTTGCCCAAAAATGTTTAAAGGGGGTACCCTTGGATTTTTTTCAAAATTCAATAATCGGGCATATTGGTGTCAATTTCGGTCCTAGAGTCAAACCGGTGCACTTTTCCTACATAAAATTTGCTACTTGTTCTTCTCAAGTTCTCAGATTTTTTCTAAGTCTTACGGTTCGTGAGAAAAAATTCCAATTGGAGGTCTACATGTCTTGCAAATTTCGTGAAAATAAAAACTTTGTATTTCGTTCCAAACTTAATTTATTTCGATTAAGCCTGACGTACTGATTCAAAAAAGATATACATACCCGTATGAGAAAATGCACCGTTTGGCCGGAAAATGGAAAAAACTATAATTTTTTGTAATATTTGTTCATCATTTAAACATCCTTTAATCGGATATATTGGCGTCAATTCCGGTCCTAGAGTCAAAGCGGTGCACATTTCTTACATAAAATTTGCTACTTGTTCTTCTCAAGTTCTCAGATTTTTTTAATGTCTTACGGTTCGTGAGAAAAAATTCCAATTGGAGGTCTACATGTCTTGCAAATTTCGTGAAAATAAAAACTTTGTATTTTGTTCAAAATTTAATTTATTTCGATTAAGCCTGACGTACTGATTCAAAAAAGATATACATACCCTTATGAGAAAATGCACCGTTTGGCCGGAAAATGGAAAAAACTGAAAATTTTTAATTCGATTTTTCCATTATTTTTGCCAAACTGTGGGTAGGTGATAGAAAAAAAACACTTATTTGGAATAAGTTAGACCTAGTGTATATATTAACATTAAAAAACAATTTCCTAAAATTGGAATTTGCCCAAAAATGTTTAAAGGGGGTACCCTTGGACTTTTTTCAAAATTCAATAATCGGGCATATTGGTGTCAATTTCGGTCCTAGAGTCAAACCGGTGCACTTTTCCTACATAAAATTTGCTACTTGTTCTTCTCAAGTTCTCAGATTTTTTCTAAGTCTTACGGTTCGTGAGAAAAAATTCCAATTGGAGGTCTACATGTCTTGCAAATTTCGTGAAAATAAAAACTTTGTATTTCGTTCCAAACTTAATTTATTTCGATTAAGCCTGACGTACTGATTCAAAAAAGATATACATACCCCTATGAGAAAATGCACCGTTTGGCCGGAAAATGGAAAAAACTATAATTTTTTGTAATATTTGTTCATCATTTAAACATCCTTTAATCGGATATATTGGCGTCAATTCCGCTCCTAGAGTCAAACTGGTGCACTTTTCCTACATAAAATTTGCTACTTGTTCTTCTCAAGTTCTCAGATTTTTTCTAAGTCTTACGGTTCGTGAGAAAAAATTCCAATTGGAGGTCTACATGTCTTGCAAATTTCGTGAAAATAAAAACTTTGTATTTCGTTCCAAACTTAATTTATTTCGATTAAGCCTGACGTACTGATTCAAAAAAGATATACATACCCCTATAAGAAAATGCACCGTTTGGCCGGAAAATGGAAAAAACTATAATTTTTTGTAATATTTGTTCATCATTTATACATCCTTTAATCGGATATATTGGCGTCAATTCCGGTCCTAGAGTCAAACCGGTGCACATTTCTTACATGAAATTTGCTACTTGTTCTTCTCAAGTTCTCAGATTTTTTCGATGTCTTACTGTTCGTGAGAAAAAATTCCAATTGGAGGTCTACATGTCTTGCAAATTTCGTGAAAATAAAAACTTTGTATTTCGTTCCAAATTTAATTTATTTCGATTAAGCCTGACGTACTGATTCAAAAAAGATATACATACCCTTATGAGAAAATGCACCGTTTGGCCGGAAAATGGAAAAAACTGAAAATTTTTAATTCGATTTTTCCATTATTTTTGCCAAACTGTGGGTAGGTGATAGAAAAAAAACACTTATTTGGAATAAGTTAGACCTAGTGTATATATTAACATTAAAAAACAATTTCCTAAAATTGGAATTTGCCCAAAAATGTTTAAAGGGGGTACCCTTGGATTTTTTTCAAAATTCAATACTCGGGCATATTGGTGTCAATTTCGGTCCTAGAGTCAAACCGGTGCACTTTTCCTACATAAAATTTGCTACTTGTTCTTCTCAAGTTCTCAGATTTTTTCTAAGTCTTACGGTTCGTGAGAAAAAATTCCAATTGGAGGTCTACATGTCTTGCAAATTTCGTGAAAATAAAAACTTTGTATTTCGTTCCAAACTTAATTTATTTCGATTAAGCCTGACGTACTGATTCAAAAAAGATATACATACCCCTATGAGAAAATGCACCGTTTGGCCGGAAAATGGAAAAAACTATAATTTTTTGTAATATTTGTTCATCATTTAAACATCCTTTAATCGGATATATTGGCGTCAATTCCGGTCCTAGAGTCAAACCGGTGCACATTTCTTACATAAAATTTGCTACTTGTTCTTCTCAAGTTCTCAGATTTTTTCTATGTCTTACGGTTCGTGAGAAAAAATTCCAATTGGAGGTCTACATGTCTTGCAAATTTCGTGAAAATAAAAACTTTGTATTTCGTTCCAAATTTAATTTTTTTTCGATTAAGCCTGACGTACTAGTTCAAAAAAGATATACATACCCTTATGAGAAAATGCACCGTTTGGCCGAAAAATGGAAAAAACTGAAAATTTTTAATTCGATTTTTCCATTATTTTTGCCAAACTGTGGGTAGGTGATAGAAAAAAAAACACATATTAGGAATAAGTTAGACCTAGTGTATATATTAACAATAAAAAAACAATTTCCTAAAATTGGAATTTGCCCAAAAATGTTTAAAGGGGGTACCCTTGGATTTTTTTCAAAATTCAATAATCGGGCATATTGGTGTCAATTTCGGTCCTAGAGTCAAACCGGTGCACTTTTCCTACATAAAATTTGCTACTTGTTCTTCTCAAGTTCTCAGATTTTTTCTAAGTCTTACGGTTCGTGAGAAAAAATTCCAATTGGAGGTCTACATGTCTTGCAAATTTCGTGAAAATAAAAACTTTGTATTTCGTTCCAAACTTAATTTATTTCGATTAAGCCTGACGTACTGATTCAAAAAAGATATACATACCCCTATGAGAAAATGCACCGTTTGGCCGGAAAATGGAAAAAACTATAATTTTTTGTAATATTTGTTCATCATTTAAACATCCTTTAATCGGATATATTGGCGTCAATTCCGCTCCTAGAGTCAAACCGGTGCACATTTCTTACATAAAATTTGCTACTTGTTCTTCTCAAGTTCTCAGATTTTTTCTATGTCTTACTGTTCGTGAGAAAAAATTCCAATTGGAGGTCTACATGTCTTGCAAATTTCGTGAAAATAAAAACTTTGTATTTCGTTCCAAATTTAATTTATTTCGATTAAGCCTGACGTACTGATTCAAAAAAGATATACATACCCTTATGAGAAAATGCACCGTTTGGCCGGAAAATGGAAAAAACTGAAAATTTTTAATTTCCATTATTTTTGCCAAACTGTGGGTAGGTGATAGAAAAAAGACACATATTTGGAATAAGTTAGACCTAGTGTATATATTAACATTAAAAAAACAATTTCCTAAAATTGAAATTAGCCCAAAAATGTTTAAAGGGGGTACCCTTGGATTTTTTTCAAAATTCAATAATCGGGCATATTGGTGTCAATTTCGGTCCTAGAGTCAAACCGGTGCACTTTTCCTACATAAAATTTGCTACTTGTTCTTCTCAAGTTCTCAGATTTTTTCTAAGTCTTACGGTTCGTGAGAAAAAATTCCAATTGGAGGTCTACATGTCTTGCAAATTTCGTGAAAATAAAAACTTTGTATTTCGTTCCAAATTTAATTTATTTCGATTAAGCCTGACGTACTGATTCAAAAAAGATATACATACCCTTATGAGAAAATGCACCGTTTGGCCGGAAAATGGAAAAAACTGAAAATTTTTAATTTCCATTATTTTTGCCAAACTGTGGGTAGGTGATAGAAAAAAGACACATATTTGGAATAAGTTAGACCTAGTGTATATATTAACATTAAAAAAACAATTTCCTAAAATTGGAATTTGCCCAAAAATGTTTAAAGGGGGTACCCTTGGATTTTTTTCAAAATTCAATAATCGGGCATATTGGTGTCAATTTCGGTCCTAGAGTCAAACCGGTGCACTTTTCCTACATAAAATTTGCTACTTGTTCTTCTCAAGTTCTCAGATTTTTTCTAAGTCTTACGGTTCGTGAGAAAAAATTCCAATTGGAGGTCTACATGTCTTGCAAATTTCGTGAAAATAAAAACTTTGTATTTCGTTCCAAATTTAATTTATTTCGATTAAGCCTGACGTACTGATTCAAAAAAGATATACATACCCCCATGAGAAAATGCACCGTTTGGCCGGAAAATGGAAAAAACTATAATTTTTTGTAATATTTGTTCATCATTTAAACATCCTTTAATCGGATATATTGGCGTCAATTCCGGTCCTAGAGTCAAACCGGTGCACATTTCTTACATAAAATTTGCTACTTGTTCTTCTCAAGTTCTCAGATTTTTTCTATGTCTTACGGTTCGTGAGAAAAAATTCCAATTGGAGGTCTACATGTCATGCAAATTTCGTGAAAATAAAAACTTTGTATTTCGTTCCAAATTTAATTTATATCGATTAAGCCTGACGTACTGATTCAAAAAAGATATACATACCCTTATGAGAAAATGCACCGTTTGGCCGGAAAATGGAAAAAACTGAAAATTTTTAATTCGATTTTTCCATTATTTTTGCCAAACTGTGGGTAGGTGATAGAAAAAAAACACATATTTAAAATAAGTTAGACCTAGTGTATATATTAACATTAAAAAAACAATTTCCTAAAATTGGAATTTGCCCAAAAATGTTTAAAGGGGGTACCCTTGGATTTTTTTCAAAATTCAATAATCGGGCATATTGGTGTCAATTTCGGTCCTAGAGTCAAACCGGTGCACTTTGCCTACATAAAATTTGCTACTTGTTCTTCTCAAGTTCTCAGATTTTTTCTACGTCTTACGGTTCGTGAGAAAAAATTCCAATTGGAGGTCTACATGTCTTGCAAATTTCGTGAAAATAAAAACTTTGTATTTCGTTCCAAACTTAATTTATTTCGATTAAGCCTGACGTACTGATTCAAAAAAGATATACATACTCTTATGAGAAAATGCACCGTTTGGCCGGAAAATGGAAAAAACTATAATTTTTTGTAATATTTGTTCATCATTTAAACATCCTTTAATCGGATATATTGGCGTCAATTCCGGTCCTAGAGTCAAACCGGTGCACATTTCTTACATAAAATTTGCTACTTGTTCTTCTCAAGTTCTCAGATTTTTTCTATGTCTTACTGTTCGTGAGAAAAAATTCCAATTGGAGGTCTACATGTCTTGCAAATTTCGTGAAAATAAAAACTTTGTATTTCGTTCCAAATTTAATTTATTTCGATTAAGCCTGACGTACTGATTCAAAAAAGATATACATACCCTTATGAGAAAATGCACCGTTTGGCCGGAAAATGGAAAAAACTGAAAATTTTGAATTCGATTTTTCCATTATTTTTGCCAAACTGTGGGTAGGTGATAGAAAAAAAACACATATTTAAAATAAGTTAGACCTAGTGTATATATTAACATTAAAAAAACAATTTCCTAAAATTGGAATTTGCCCAAAAATGTTTAAAGGGGGTACCCTTGGATTTTTTTCAAAATTCAATAATCGGGCATATTGGTGTCAATTTCGGTCCTAGAGTCAAACCGGTGCACTTTTCCTACATAAAATTTGCTACTTGTTCTTCTCAAGTTCTCAGATTTTTTCTACGTCTTACGGTTCGTGAGAAAAAATTCCAATTGGAGGTCTACATGTCTTGCAAATTTCGTGAAAATAAAAACTTTGTATTTCGTTCCAAACTTAATTTATTTCGATTAAGCCTAACGTACTGATTCAAAAAAGATATACATACTCTTATGAGAAAATGCACCGTTTGGCCGGAAAATGGAAAAAACTATAATTTTTTGTAATATTTGTTCATCATTTAAACATCCTTTAATCGGATATATTGGCGTCAATTCCGGTCCTAGAGTCAAACCGGTGCACATTTCTTACATAAAATTTGCTACTTGTTCTTCTCAAGTTCTCAGATTTTTTCTATGTCTTACTGTTCGTGAGAAAAAATTCCAATTGGAGGTCTACATGTCTTGCAAATTTCGTGAAAATAAAAACTTTGTATTTCGTTCCAAATTTAATTTATTTCGATTAAGCCTGACGTACTGATTCAAAAAAGATATACATACCCTTATGAGAAAATGCACCGTTTGGCCGGAAAATGGAAAAAACTATAATTTTTTGTAATATTTGTTCATCATTTAAACATCCTTTAATCGGATATATTGGCGTCAATTCCGGTCCTAGAGTCAAACCGGTGCACATTTCTTACATAAAATTTGCTACTTGTTCTTCTCAAGTTCTCAGATTTTTTCTAAGTCTTACGGTTCGTGAGAAAAAATTCCAATTGTAGGTCTACATGTCTTGCAAATTTCGTGAAAATAAAAACTTTGTATTTCGTTCCAAACTTAATTTATTTCGATTAAGCCTGACGTACTGATTCAAAAAAGATATACATACTCCTATGAGAAAATGCACCGTTTGGCCGGAAAATGGAAAAAACTGAAAATTTTTAATTCGATTTTTCCATTATTTTTGCCAAACTGTGGGTAGGTGATAGAAAAAAAACACATATTTGGAATAAGTTAGACCTAGTGTATGTATTAACATTAAAAAAACAATTTCCTAAAATTGGAATTTGCCCAAAAATGTTTAAAGGGGGTATCCTTGGATTTTTTTCAAAATTCAATAATCGGGCATATTGGTGTCAATTTCGGTCCTAGAGTCAAACCGGTGCACTTTTCCTACATAAAATTTGCTACTTGTTCTTCTCAAGTTCTCAGATTTTTTCTACGTCTTACGGTTCGTGAGAAAAAATTCCAATTGGAGGTCTACATGTCTTGCAAATTTCGTGAAAATAAAAACTTTGTATTTCGTTCCAAATTTAATTTATTTCGATTAAGCCTGACGTACTGATTCAAAAAAGATATACATACCCTTATGAGAAAATGCACCGTTTGGCCGGAAAATGGAAAAAACTGAAAATTTTTAATTCGATTTTTCCATTATTTTTGCCAAACTGTGGGTAGGTGATAGAAAAAAAACACATATTTGGAATAAGTTAGACCTAGTGTATATATTAACATTAAAAAAACAATTTCCTAAAATTGGAATTTGCCCAAAAATGTTTAAAGGGGGTACCCTTGGATTTTTTTCAAAATTCAATAATCGGGCATATTGGTGTCAATTTCGGTCCTAGAGTCAAACCGGTGCACTTTTCCTACATAAAATTTGCTACTTGTTCTTCTCAAGTTCTCAGATTTTTTCTATGTCTTACGGTTCGTGAGAAAAAATTCCAATTGGAGGTCTACATGTCTTGCAAATTTCGTGAAAATAAAAACTTTGTATTTCGTTCCAAATTTAATTTGTTTCGATTAAGCCTGACGTACTGATTCAAAAAAGATATACATACCCTTATCAGAAAATGCACCGTTTGGCCGGAAAATGGAAAAAACTGAAAATTTTTAATTCGATTTTTCCATTATTTTTGCCAAACTGTGGGTAGGTGATAGAAAAAAGACACATATTTGGAATAAGTTAGACCTAGTGTATATATTAACATTAAAAAAACAATTTCCTAAAATTGGAATTTGCCCAAAAATGTTTAAAGGGGGTACCCTTGGATTTTTTTCAAAATTCAATAATCGGGCATATTGGTGTCAATTTCGGTCCTAGAGTCAAACCGGTGCACTTTTCCTACATAAAATTTGCTACTTGTTCTTCTCAAGTTCTCAGATTTTTTCTAAGTCTTACGGTTCGTGAGAAAAAATTCCAATTGTAGGTCTACATGTCTTGCAAATTTCGTGAAAATAAAAACTTTGTATTTCGTTCCAAACTTAATTTATTTCGATTAAGCCTGACGTACTGATTCAAAAAAGATATACATACCCCTATGAGAAAATGCACCGTTTGGCCGGAAAATGGAAAAAACTATAATTTTTTGTAATATTTGTTTATCATTTAAACATCCTTTAATCGGATATATTGGCGTCAATTCCGGTCCTAGAGTCAAACCGGTGCACATTTCTTACATAAAATTTGCTACTTGTTCTTCTCAAGTTCTCAGATTTTTTCTAGGTCTTACGGTTCGTGAGAAAAAATTCCAATTGGAGGTCTACATGTCTTGCAAATTTCGTGAAAATAAAAACTTTGTATTTCGTTCCAAATTTAATTTATGTCGATTAAGCCTGACGTACTGATTCAAAAAAGATATACATACCCTTATGAGAAAATGCACCGTTTGGCCGGAAAATGGAAAAAACTAAAAATTTTTAATTCGATTTTTCCATTATTTTTGCCAAACTGTGGGTAGGTGATAGAAAAAAAACACATATTTGGAATAAGTTAGACCTAGTGTATGTATTAACATTAAAAAAACAATTTCCTAAAATTGGAATTTGCCCAAAAATGTTTAAAGGGGGTATCCTTGGATTTTTTTCAAAATTCAATAATCGGGCATATTGGTGTCAATTTCGGTCCTAGAGTCAAACCGGTGCACTTTTCCTACATAAAATTTGCTACTTGTTCTTCTCAAGTTCTCAGATTTTTTCTACGTCTTACGGTTCGTGAGAAAAAATTCCAATTGGAGGTCTACATGTCTTGCAAATTTCGTGAAAATAAAAACTTTGTATTTCGTTCCAAATTTAATTTATTTCGATTAAGCCTGACGTACTAATTCAAAAAAGATATACATACCCTTATGAGAAAATGCACCGTTTGGCCGGAAAATGGAAAAAACTGAAAATTTTTAATTCGATTTTTCCATTATTTTTGCCAAACTGTGGGTAGGTGATAGATAAAAGACACATATTTGGAATAAGTTAGACCTAGTGTATATATTAACATTAAAAAAACAATTTCCTAAAATTGGAATTTGCCCAAAAATGTTTAAAGGGGGTACCCTTGGATTTTTTTCAAAATTCAATAATCGGGCATATTGGTGTCAATTTCGGTCCTAGAGTCAAACCGGTGCACTTTTCCTACATAAAATTTGCTACTTGTTCTTCTCAAGTTCTCAGATTTTTTCTAAGTCTTACGGTTCGTGAGAAAAAATTCCAATTGGAGGTCTACATGTCTTGCAAATTTCGTGAAAATAAAAACTTTGTATTTCGTTCCAAACTTAATTTATTTCGATTAAGCCTGACGTACTGATTCAAAAAAGATATACATACCCCTATGAGAAAATGCACCGTTTGGCCGGAAAATGGAAAAAACTATAATTTTTTGTAATATTTGTTCATCATTTAAACATCCTTTAATCGGATATATTGGCGTCAATTCCGGTCCTAGAGTCAAACCGGTGCACATTTCTTACATAAAATTTGCTACTTGTTCTTCTCAAGTTCTCAGATTTTTTCTATGTCTTACGGTTCGTGAGAAAAAATTCCAATTGTAGGTCTACATGTCTTGCAAATTTCGTGAAAATAAAAACTTTGTATTTCGTTCCAAATTTAATTTATTTCGATTAAGCCTGACGTACTGATTCAAAAAAGATATACATACCCTTATGAGAAAATGCACCGTTTGGCCGGAAAATGGAAAAAACTGAAAATTTTTAATTCGATTTTTCCATTATTTTTGCCAAACTGTGGGTAGGTGATAGATAAAAGACACATATTTGGAATAAGTTAGACCTAGTGTATATATTAACATTAAAAAAACAATTTCCTAAAATTGGAATTTGCCCAAAAATGTTTAAAGGGGGTACCCTTGGATTTTTTTCAAAATTCAATAATCGGGCATATTGGTGTCAATTTCGGTCCTAGAGTCAAACCGGTGCACTTTTCCTACATAAAATTTGCTACTTGTTCTTCTCAAGTTCTCAGATTTTTTCTATGTCTTACGGTTCGTGAGAAAAAATTCCAATTGGAGGTCTACATGTCTTGCAAATTTCGTGAAAATAAAAACTTTGTATTTCTTTCCAAATTTAATTTGTTTCGATTAAGCCTGACGTACTAATTCAAAAAAGATATACATACCCTTATGAGAAAATGCACCGTTTGGCCGGAAAATGGAAAAAACTGAAAATTTTTAATTCGATTTTTCCATTATTTTTGCCAAACTGTGGGTAGGTGATAGATAAAAGACACATATTTGGAATAAGTTAGACCTAGTGTATATATTAACATTAAAAAAACAATTTCCTAAAATTGGAATTTGCCCAAAAATGTTTAAAGGGGGTACCCTTGGATTTTTTTCAAAATTCAATAATCGGGCATATTGGTGTCAATTTCGGTCCTAGAGTCAAACCGGTGCACTTTTCCTACATAAAATTTGCTACTTGTTCTTCTCAAGTTCTCAGATTTTTTCTAAGTCTTACGGTTCGTGAGAAAAAATTCCAATTGGAGGTCTACATGTCTTGCAAATTTCGTGAAAATAAAAACTTTGTATTTCGTTCCAAACTTAATTTATTTCGATTAAGCCTGACGTACTGATTCAAAAAAGATATACATACCCCTATGAGAAAATGCACCGTTTGGCCGGAAAATGGAAAAAACTATAATTTTTTGTAATATTTGTTCATCATTTAAACATCCTTTAATCGGATATATTGGCGTCAATTCCGGTCCTAGAGTCAAACCGGTGCACATTTCTTACATAAAATTTGCTACTTGTTCTTCTCAAGTTCTCAGATTTTTTCTATGTCTTACGGTTCGTGAGAAAAAATTCCAATTGTAGGTCTACATGTCTTGCAAATTTCGTGAAAATAAAAACTTTGTATTTCGTTCCAAATTTAATTTATTTCGATTAAGCCTGACGTACTGATTCAAAAAAGATATACATACCCTTATGAGAAAATGCACCGTTTGGCCGGAAAATGGAAAAAACTGAAAATTTTTAATTCGATTTTTCCATTATTTTTGCCAAACTGTGGGTAGGTGATAGATAAAAGACACATATTTGGAATAAGTTAGACCTAGTGTATATATTAACATTAAAAAAACAATTTCCTAAAATTGGAATTTGCCCAAAAATGTTTAAAGGGGGTACCCTTGGATTTTTTTCAAAATTCAATAATCGGGCATATTGGTGTCAATTTCGGTCCTAGAGTCAAACCGGTGCACTTTTCCTACATAAAATTTGCTACTTGTTCTTCTCAAGTTCTCAGATTTTTTCTATGTCTTACGGTTCGTGAGAAAAAATTCCAATTGGAGGTCTACATGTCTTGCAAATTTCGTGAAAATAAAAACTTTGTATTTCTTTCCAAATTTAATTTGTTTCGATTAAGCCTGACGTACTAATTCAAAAAAGATATACATACCCTTATGAGAAAATGCACCGTTTGGCCGGAAAATAAAAAAAACTGAAAATTTTTAATTCGATTTTTCCATTATTTTTGCCAAACTGTGGGTAGGTGATAGATAAAAGACACATATTTGGAATAAGTTAGACCTAGTGTATATATTAACATTAAAAAAACAATTTCCTAAAATTGGAATTTGCCCAAAAATTTTTAAACCCTTGGATTTTTTTCAAAATTCAATAATCGGGCATATTGGTGTCAATTTCGGTCCTAGAGTCAAACCGGTGCACTTTTCCTACATAAAATTTGCTACTTGTTCTTCTCAAGTTCTCAGATTTTTTCTAAGTCTTACGGTTCGTGAGAAAAAATTCCAATTGGAGGTCTACATGTCTTGCAAATTTCGTGAAAATAAAAACTTTGTATTTCGTTCCAAACTTAATTTATTTCGATTAAGCCTGACGTACTGATTCAAAAAAGATATACATACCCCTATGAGAAAATGCACCGTTTGGCCGGAAAATGGAAAAAACTATAATTTTTTGTAATATTTGTTCATCATTTAAACATCCTTTAATCGGATATATTGGCGTCAATTCCGGTCCTAGAGTCAAACCGGTGCACATTTCTTACATAAAATTTGCTACTTGTTCTTCTCAAGTTCTCAGATTTTTTCTATGTCTTACGGTTCGTGAGAAAAAATTCCAATTGGAGGTCTACATGTCTTGCAAATTTCGTGAAAATAAAAACTTTGTATTTCGTTCCAAACTTAATTTATTTCGATTAAGCCTGACGTACTGATTCAAAAAAGATATACATACCCTTATGAGAAAATGCACCGTTTGGCTGGAAAATGGAAAAAACTGAAAATTTTTAATTCGATTTTTTCATTATTTTTGCCAAACTGTGGGTAGGTGATAGAAAAAAAACACATATTTGGAATAAGTTAGACCTAGTGTATATATTAACATTAAAAAAACAATTTCCTAAAATTGGAATTTGCCCAAAAATGTTTAAAGGGGGTACCCTTGGATTTTTTTCAAAATTCAATAATCGGGCATATTGGTGTCAATTTCGGTCCTAGAGTCCAACCGGTGCACTTTTCCTACATAAAATTTGCTACTTGTTCTTCTCAAGTTCTCAGATTTTTTCTAAGTCTTACGGTTCGTGAGAAAAAATTCCAATTGGAGGTCTACATGTCTTGCAAATTTCGTGAAAATAAAAACTTTGTATTTCGTTCCAAATTTAATTTATTTCGATTAAGCCTGACGTACTGATTCAAAAAAGATATACATACCCTTATGAGAAAATGCACCGTTTGGCCGGAAAATGGAAAAAACTGAAAATTTTTAATTCGATTTTTCCATTATTTTTGCCAAACTGTGGGTAGGTGATAGAAAAAAAACACATATTTGGAATAAGTTAGACCTAGTGTATATATTAACATTAAAAAAACAATTTCCTAAAATTGGAATTTGCCCAAAAATGTTTAAAGGGGGTACCCTTGGATTTTTTTCAAAATTCAATAATCGGGCATATTGGTGTCAATTTCGGTCCTAGAGTCAAACCGATGCACTTTTCCTACATAAAATTTGCTACTTGTTCTTCTCAAGTTCTCAGATTTTTTCTAAGTCTTACGGTTCGTGAGAAAAAATTCCAATTGGAGGTCTACATGTCTTGCAAATTTCGTGAAAATAAAAACTTTGTATTTCGTTCCAAATTTAATTTGTTTCGATTAAGCCTGACGTACTGATTCAAAAAAGATATACATACCCTTATGAGAAAATGCACCGTTTGGCCGGAAAATGGAAAAAACTATAATTTTTTGTAATATTTGTTCATCATTTAAACATCCTTTAATCGGATATATTGGCGTCAATTCCGGTCCTAGAGTCAAACCGGTGCACATTTCTTACATAAAATTTGCTACTTGTTCTTCTCAAGTTCTCAGATTTTTTCTATGTCTTACGGTTCGTGAGAAAAAATTCCAATTGTAGGTCTACATGTCTTGCAAATTTCGTGAAAATAAAAACTTTGTATTTCGTTCCAAATTTAATTTATTTCGATTAAGCCTGACGTACTGATTCAAAAAAGATATACGTACCCTTATGAGAAAATGCACCGTTTGGCCGGAAAATGGAAAAAACTGAAAATTTTTAATTCGATTTTTCCATTATTTTTGCCAAACTGTGGGTAGGTGATAGATAAAAGACACATATTTGGAATAAGTTAGACCTAGTGTATATATTAACATTAAAAAAACAATTTCCTAAAATTGGAATTTGCCCAAAAATGTTTAAAGGGGGTACCCTTGGATTTTTTTCAAAATTCAATAATCGGGCATATTGGTGTCAATTTCGGTCCTAGAGTCAAACCGGTGCACTTTTCCTACATAAAATTTGCTACTTGTTCTTCTCAAGTTCTCAGATTTTTTCTATGTCTTACGGTTCGTGAGAAAAAATTCCAATTGGAGGTCTACATGTCTTGCAAATTTCGTGAAAATAAAAACTTTGTATTTCTTTCCAAATTTAATTTGTTTCGATTAAGCCTGACGTACTAATTCAAAAAAGATATACATACCCTTATGAGAAAATGCACCGTTTGGCCGGAAAATGGAAAAAACTGAAAATTTTTAATTCGATTTTTCCATTATTTTTGCCAAACTGTGGGTAGGTGATAGATAAAAGACACATATTTGGAATAAGTTAGACCTAGTGTATATATTAACATTAAAAAAACAATTTCCTAAAATTGGAATTTGCCCAAAAATTTTTAAAGGGGGTACCCTTGGATTTTTTTCAAAATTCAATAATCGGGCATATTGGTGTCAATTTCGGTCCTAGAGTCAAACCGGTGCACTTTTCCTACATAAAATTTGCTACTTGTTCTTCTCAAGTTCTCAGATTTTTTCTAAGTCTTACGGTTCGTGAGAAAAAATTCCAATTGGAGGTCTACATGTCTTGCAAATTTCGTGAAAATAAAAACTTTGTATTTCGTTCCAAACTTAATTTATTTCGATTAAGCCTGACGTACTGATTCAAAAAAGATATACATACCCCTATGAGAAAATGCACCGTTTGGCCGGAAAATGGAAAAAACTATAATTTTTTGTAATATTTGTTCATCATTTAAACATCCTTTAATCGGATATATTGGCGTCAATTCCGGTCCTAGAGTCAAACCGGTGCACATTTCTTACATAAAATTTGCTACTTGTTCTTCTCAAGTTCTCAGATTTTTTCTATGTCTTACGGTTCGTGAGAAAAAATTCCAATTGGAGGTCTACATGTCTTGCAAATTTCGTGAAAATAAAAACTTTGTATTTCGTTCCAAACTTAATTTATTTCGATTAAGCCTGACGTACTGATTCAAAAAAGATATACATACCCTTATGAGAAAATGCACCATTTGGCTGGAAAATGGAAAAAACTGAAAATTTTTAATTCGATTTTTTCATTATTTTTGCCAAACTGTGGGTAGGTGATAGAAAAAAAACACATATTTGGAATAAGTTAGACCTAGTGTATATATTAACATTAAAAAAACAATTTCCTAAAATTGGAATTTGCCCAAAAATGTTTAAAGGGGGTACCCTTGGATTTTTTTCAAAATTCAATAATCGGGCATATTGGTGTCAATTTCGGTCCTAGAGTCCAACCGGTGCACTTTTCCTACATAAAATTTGCTACTTGTTCTTCTCAAGTTCTCAGATTTTTTCTAAGTCTTACGGTTCGTGAGAAAAAATTCCAATTGGAGGTCTACATGTCTTGCAAATTTCGTGAAAATAAAAACTTTCTATTTCGTTCCAAATTTAATTTATTTCGATTAAGCCTGACGTACTGATTCAAAAAAGATATACATACCCTTATGAGAAAATGCACCGTTTGGCCGGAAAATGGAAAAAACTGAAAATTTTTAATTCGATTTTTCCATTATTTTTGCCAAACTGTGGGTAGGTGATAGAAAAAAAACACATATTTGGAATAAGTTAGACCTAGTGTATATATTAACATTAAAAAAACAATTTCCTAAAATTGGAATTTGCCCAAAAATGTTTAAAGGGGGTACCCTTGGATTTTTTTCAAAATTCAATAATCGGGCATATTGGTGTCAATTTCGGTCCTAGAGTCAAACCGATGCACTTTTCCTACATAAAATTTGCTACTTGTTCTTCTCAAGTTCTCAGATTTTTTCTAAGTCTTACGGTTCGTGAGAAAAAATTCCAATTGGAGGTCTACATGTCTTGCAAATTTCGTGAAAATAAAAACTTTGTATTTCGTTCCAAATTTAATTTGTTTCGATTAAGCCTGACGTACTGATTCAAAAAAGATATACATACCCTTATGAGAAAATGCACCGTTTGGCCGGAAAATGGAAAAAACTATAATTTTTTGTAATATTTGTTCATCATTTAAACATCCTTTAATCGGATATATTGGCGTCAATTCCGGTCCTAGAGTCAAACCGGTGCACATTTCTTACATAAAATTTGCTACTTGTTCTTCTCAAGTTCTCAGATTTTTTCTATGTCTTACGGTTCGTGAGAAAAAATTCCAATTGTAGGTCTACATGTCTTGCAAATTTCGTGAAAATAAAAACTTTGTATTTCGTTCCAAATTTAATTTATTTCGATTAAGCCTGACGTACTGATTCAAAAAAGATATACGTACCCTTATGAGAAAATGCACCGTTTGGCCGGAAAATGGAAAAAACTGAAAATTTTTAATTCGATTTTTCCATTATTTTTGCCAAACTGTGGGTAGGTGATAGATAAAAGACACATATTTGGAATAAGTTAGACCTAGTGTATATATTAACATTAAAAAAACAATTTCCTAAAATTGGAATTTGCCCAAAAATGTTTAAAGGGGGTACCCTTAGATTTTTTTCAAAATTCAATAATCGGGCATATTGGTGTCAATTTCGGTCCTAGAGTCAAACCGGTGCACTTTTCCTACATAAAATTTGCTACTTGTTCTTCTCAAGTTCTCAGATTTTTTCTATGTCTTACGGTTCGTGAGAAAAAATTCCAATTGGAGGTCTACATGTCTTGCAAATTTCGTGAAAATAAAAACTTTGTATTTCTTTCCAAATTTAATTTGTTTCGATTAAGCCTGACGTACTAATTCAAAAAAGATATACATACCCTTATGAGAAAATGCACCGTTTGGCCGGAAAATGGAAAAAACTGAAAATTTTTAATTCGATTTTTCCATTATTTTTGCCAAACTGTGGGTAGGTGATAGATAAAAGACACATATTTGGAATAAGTTAGACCTAGTGTATATATTAACATTAAAAAAACAATTTCCTAAAATTGGAATTTGCCCAAAAATTTTTAAAGGGGGTACCCTTGGATTTTTTTCAAAATTCAATAATCGGGCATATTGGTGTCAATTTCGGTCCTAGAGTCAAACCGGTGCACTTTTCCTACATAAAATTTGCTACTTGTTCTTCTCAAGTTCTCAGATTTTTTCTAAGTCTTACGGTTCGTGAGAAAAAATTCCAATTGGAGGTCTACATGTCTTGCAAATTTCGTGAAAATAAAAACTTTGTATTTCGTTCCAAACTTAATTTATTTCGATTAAGCCTGACGTACTGATTCAAAAAAGATATACATACCCCTATGAGAAAATGCACCGTTTGGCCGGAAAATGGAAAAAACTATAATTTTTTGTAATATTTGTTCATCATTTAAACATCCTTTAATCGGATATATTGGCGTCAATTCCGGTCCTAGAGTCAAACCGGTGCACATTTCTTACATAAAATTTGCTACTTGTTCTTCTCAAGTTCTCAGATTTTTTCTATGTCTTACGGTTCGTGAGAAAAAATTCCAATTGGAGGTCTACATGTCTTGCAAATTTCGTGAAAATAAAAACTTTGTATTTCGTTCCAAACTTAATTTATTTCGATTAAGCCTGACGTACTGATTCAAAAAAGATATACATACCCTTATGAGAAAATGCACCGTTTGGCTGGAAAATGGAAAAAACTGAAAATTTTTAATTCGATTTTTTCATTATTTTTGCCAAACTGTGGGTAGGTGATAGAAAAAAAACACATATTTGGAATAAGTTAGACCTAGTGTATATATTAACATTAAAAAAACAATTTCCTAAAATTGGAATTTGCCCAAAAATGTTTAAAGGGGGTACCCTTGGATTTTTTTCAAAATTCAATAATCGGGCATATTGGTGTCAATTTCGGTCCTAGAGTCCAACCGGTGCACTTTTCCTACATAAAATTTGCTACTTGTTCTTCTCAAGTTCTCAGATTTTTTCTAAGTCTTACGGTTCGTGAGAAAAAATTCCAATTGGAGGTCTACATGTCTTGCAAATTTCGTGAAAATAAAAACTTTGTATTTCGTTCCAAATTTAATTTATTTCGATTAAGCCTGACGTACTGATTCAAAAAAGATATACATACCCTTATGAGAAAATGCACCGTTTGGCCGGAAAATGGAAAAAACTGAAAATTTTTAATTCGATTTTTCCATTATTTTTGCCAAACTGTGGGTAGGTGATAGAAAAAAAACACATATTTGGAATAAGTTAGACCTAGTGTATATATTAACATTAAAAAAACAATTTCCTAAAATTGGAATTTGCCCAAAAATGTTTAAAGGGGGTACCCTTGGATTTTTTTCAAAATTCAATAATCGGGCATATTGGTGTCAATTTCGGTCCTAGAGTCAAACCGATGCACTTTTCCTACATAAAATTTGCTACTTGTTCTTCTCAAGTTCTCAGATTTTTTCTAAGTCTTACGGTTCGTGAGAAAAAATTCCAATTGGAGGTCTACATGTCTTGCAAATTTCGTGAAAATAAAAACTTTGTATTTCGTTCCAAATTTAATTTGTTTCGATTAAGCCTGACGTACTGATTCAAAAAAGATATACATACCCTTATGAGAAAATGCACCGTTTGGCCGGAAAATGGAAAAAACTATAATTTTTTGTAATATTTGTTCATCATTTAAACATCCTTTAATCGGATATATTGGCGTCAATTCCGGTCCTAGAGTCAAACCGGTGCACATTTCTTACATAAAATTTGCTACTTGTTCTTCTCAAGTTCTCAGATTTTTTCTATGTCTTACGGTTCGTGAGAAAAAATTCCAATTGTAGGTCTACATGTCTTGCAAATTTCGTGAAAATAAAAACTTTGTATTTCGTTCCAAATTTAATTTATTTCGATTAAGCCTGACGTACTGATTCAAAAAAGATATACGTACCCTTATGAGAAAATGCACCGTTTGGCCGGAAAATGGAAAAAACTGAAAATTTTTAATTCGATTTTTCCATTATTTTTGCCAAACTGTGGGTAGGTGATAGATAAAAGACACATATTTGGAATAAGTTAGACCTAGTGTATATATTAACATTAAAAAAACAATTTCCTAAAATTGGAATTTGCCCAAAAATGTTTAAAGGGGGTACCCTTGGATTTTTTTCAAAATTCAATAATCGGGCATATTGGTGTCAATTTCGGTCCTAGAGTCAAACCGGTGCACTTTTCCTACATAAAATTTGCTACTTGTTCTTCTCAAGTTCTCAGATTTTTTCTATGTCTTACGGTTCGTGAGAAAAAATTCCAATTGGAGGTCTACATGTCTTGCAAATTTCGTGAAAATAAAAACTTTGTATTTCTTTCCAAATTTAATTTGTTTCGATTAAGCCTGACGTACTAATTCAAAAAAGATATACATACCCTTATGAGAAAATGCACCGTTTGGCCGGAAAATGGAAAAAACTGAAAATTTTTAATTCGATTTTTCCATTATTTTTGCCAAACTGTGGGTAGGTGATAGATAAAAGACACATATTTGGAATAAGTTAGACCTAGTGTATATATTAACATTAAAAAAACAATTTCCTAAAATTGGAATTTGCCCAAAAATTTTTAAAGGGGGTACCCTTGGATTTTTTTCAAAATTCAATAATCGGGCATATTGGTGTCAATTTCGGTCCTAGAGTCAAACCGGTGCACTTTTCCTACATAAAATTTGCTACTTGTTCTTCTCAAGTTCTCAGATTTTTTCTAAGTCTTACGGTTCGTGAGAAAAAATTCCAATTGGAGGTCTACATGTCTTGCAAATTTCGTGAAAATAAAAACTTTGTATTTCGTTCCAAACTTAATTTATTTCGATTAAGCCTGACGTACTGATTCAAAAAAGATATACATACCCCTATGAGAAAATGCACCGTTTGGCCGGAAAATGGAAAAAACTATAATTTTTTGTAATATTTGTTCATCATTTAAACATCCTTTAATCGGATATATTGGCGTCAATTCCGGTCCTAGAGTCAAACCGGTGCACATTTCTTACATAAAATTTGCTACTTGTTCTTCTCAAGTTCTCAGATTTTTTCTATGTCTTACGGTTCGTGAGAAAAAATTCCAATTGGAGGTCTACATGTCTTGCAAATTTCGTGAAAATAAAAACTTTGTATTTCGTTCCAAACTTAATTTATTTCGATTAAGCCTGACGTACTGATTCAAAAAAGATATACATACCCTTATGAGAAAATGCACCGTTTGGCTGGAAAATGGAAAAAACTGAAAATTTTTAATTCGATTTTTTCATTATTTTTGCCAAACTGTGGGTAGGTGATAGAAAAAAAACACATATTTGGAATAAGTTAGACCTAGTGTATATATTAACATTAAAAAAACAATTTCCTAAAATTGGAATTTGCCCAAAAATGTTTAAAGGGGGTACCCTTGGATTTTTTTCAAAATTCAATAATCGGGCATATTGGTGTCAATTTCGGTCCTAGAGTCCAACCGGTGCACTTTTCCTACATAAAATTTGCTACTTGTTCTTCTCAAGTTCTCAGATTTTTTCTAAGTCTTACGGTTCGTGAGAAAAAATTCCAATTGGAGGTCTACATGTCTTGCAAATTTCGTGAAAATAAAAACTTTGTATTTCGTTCCAAATTTAATTTATTTCGATTAAGCCTGACGTACTGATTCAAAAAAGATATACATACCCTTATGAGAAAATGCACCGTTTGGCCGGAAAATGGAAAAAACTGAAAATTTTTAATTCGATTTTTCCATTATTTTTGCCAAACTGTGGGTAGGTGATAGAAAAAAAACACATATTTGGAATAAGTTAGACCTAGTGTATATATTAACATTAAAAAAACAATTTCCTAAAATTGGAATTTGCCCAAAAATGTTTAAAGGGGGTACCCTTGGATTTTTTTCAAAATTCAATAATCGGGCATATTGGTGTCAATTTCGGTCCTAGAGTCAAACCGATGCACTTTTCCTACATAAAATTTGCTACTTGTTCTTCTCAAGTTCTCAGATTTTTTCTAAGTCTTACGGTTCGTGAGAAAAAATTCCAATTGGAGGTCTACATGTCTTGCAAATTTCGTGAAAATAAAAACTTTGTATTTCGTTCCAACCTTAATTTATTTCGATTAAGCCTGACGTACTGATTCAAAAAAGATATACATACCCCTATGAGAAAATGCACCGTTTGGCCGGAAAATGGAAAAAACTATAATTTTTGTGTAATATTTGTTCATCATTTAAACATCCTTTAATCGGATATATTGGCGTCAATTCTGGTCCTAGAGTCAAACCGGTGCACTTTTCCTACATAAAATTTGCTACTTGTTCTTCTCATGTTCTCAGATTTTTTCTAAGTCTTACGGTTCGTGAGAAAAAATTCCAATTGGAGGTCTACATGTCTTGCAAATTTCGTGAAAATAAAAACTTTGTATTTCGTTCCAAATTTAATTTATTTCGCTTAAGCCTGACGTACTGATTCAAAAAAGATATACATACCCCTATGAGAAAATGCACCGTTTGGCCGGAAAATGGAAAAAACTATAATTTTTTGTAATATTTGTTCATCATTTAAACATCCTTTAATCGGATATATTGGCGTCAATTCCGGTCCTAGAGTCAAACCGGTGCACATTTCTTACATAAAATTTGCTACTTGTTCTTCTCAAGTTCTCAGATTTTTTCTATGTCTTACGGTTCGTGAGAAAAAATTCCAATTGGAGGTCTACATGTCTTGCAAATTTCGTGAAAATAAAAACTTTGTATTTCGTTCCAAATTTAATTTATGTCGATTAATCCTGACGTACCGATTCAAAAAAGATATACATACCCTTATGAGAAAATGCACCGTTTGGCCGGAAAATGGAAAAAACTGAAAATTTTTAATTCGATTTTTCCATTATTTTTGCCAAACTGTGGGTAGGTGATAGAAAAAAAACACATATTTGGAATAAGTTAGACCTAGTGTATATATTAACATTAAAAAAACAATTTCCTAAAATTGGAATTTGCCCAAAAATGTTTAAAGGGGGTATCCTTGGATTTTTTTCAAAATTCAATAATCGGGCATATTGGTGTCAATTTCGGTCCTAGAGTCAAACCGGTGCACTTTTCCTACATAAAATTTGCTACTTGTTCTTCTCAAGTTCTCAGATTTTTTCTACGTCTTACGGTTCGTGAGAAAAAATTCCAATTGGAGGTCTACATGTCTTGCAAATTTCGTGAAAATAAAAACTTTGTATTTCGTTCCAAACTTAATTTATTTCGATTAAGCCTGACGTACTGATTCAAAAAAGATATACATACCCCTATGAGAAAATGCACCGTTTGGCCGGAAAATGGAAAAAACTATAATTTTTTGTAATATTTGTTCATCATTTAAACATCCTTTAATCGGATATATTGGCGTCAATTTCGGTCCTAGAGTCAAACCGGTGCACTTTTCCTACATAAAATTTGCTACTTGTTCTTCTCAAGTTCTCAGATTTTTTCTAAGTCTTACGGTTCGTGAGAAAAAATTCCAATTGGAGGTCTACATGTCTTGCAAATTTCGTGAAAATAAAAACTTTGTATTTCGTTCCAAATTTAATTTATTTCGATTAAGCCTGACGTACTGATTCAAAAAAGATATACATACCCTTATGAGAAAATGCACCGTTTGGCCGGAAAATGGAAAAAACTGAAAATTTTTAATTCGATTTTTCCATTATTTTTGCCAAACTGTGGGTAGGTGATAGAAAAAAAACACATATTTGGAATAAGTTAGACCTAGTGTATATATTAACATTAAAAAAACAATTTCCTAAAATTGGAATTTGCCCAAAAATGTTTAAAGGGGGTACCCTTGGATTTTTTTCAAAATTCAATAATCGGGCATATTGGTGTCAATTTCGGTCCTAGAGTCAAACCGGTGCACTTTTCCTACATAAAATTTGCTACTTGTTCTTCTCAAGTTCTCAGATTTTTTCTAAGTCTTACGGTTCGTGAGAAAAAATTCCAATTGTAGGTCTACATGTCTTGCAAATTTCGTGAAAATAAAAACTTTGTATTTCGTTCCAAACTTAATTTATTTCGATTAAGCCTGACGTACTGATTCAAAAAAGATATACATACCCCTATGAGAAAATGCACCGTTTGGCCGGAAAATGGAAAAAACTATAATTTTTTGTAATATTTGTTCATCATTTAAACATCCTTTAATCGGATATATTGGCGTCAATTCCGGTCCTAGAGTCAAACCGGTGCACATTTCTTACATAAAATTTGCTACTTGTTCTTCTCAAGTTCTCAGATATTTTCTATGTCTTACGGTTCGTGAGAAAAAATTCCAATTGGAGGTCTACATGTCTTGCAAATTTCGTGAAAATAAAAACTTTGTATTTCGTTCCAAATTTAATTTATGTCGATTAAGCCTGACGTACTGATTCAAAAAAGATATACATACCCTTATGAGAAAATGCACCGTTTGGCCGGAAAATGGAAAAAACTGAAAATTTTTAATTCGATTTTTCCATTATTTTTGCCAAACTGTGGGTAGGTGATAGAAAAAAAACACATATTTGGAATAAGTTAGACCTAGTGTATATATTAACCCAAGTGCCCACACCACTTGGCCTGGTCACCATGGAAGCGACAATAGTCCGAATAGTCATGTCAAACGAGACGCTGAAAATAGCTTCAGTGTACGTTAGACCACATGACCCGGTACTAAATGAAGACCTCGATCTAATATTAGATTCCGACGAACCGACGATAATTATCGGCGATCTGAACGCTAGATCGCCTAACTGGTACGACCGACGCACGAATATGAACGGTAGACGACTCTGTGCCTATCTCGAAAACAAAAATAACACCATAGTAACGGGTCCCACAGACCCAACATGCTTCCACGGAGAACTTCCCTCACACATAGACATAGCAATTCTGCACAACATAGGGCAACAACATGAAATACATTCAGTAAACGAAGGCGATTCCACGCACAACATAATCGTCATGACCCTAGGCGCAGTGGAATTAAATCCACTGCAGCCTCATCAAATAAAGAAAACAAACTGGCCTAACTTCAGAAGAGAAGTAAGTGAAAACATCGGAATAATCCCAACAATCAACAACATAGAAGAGCTGGAAGAAAGCATAATCAAACTAGAACAAACAATGCTTAATGCCATTGATGCCAGCACAAAAACGGAGAATAAAATAACACAAAAAGGCAGATTCAAAGAAATATCAAATGAGCTAAAAGATCTCATTAAAGAAAAGAACAGAAAAAGAAGAAGAGCTCAAAGAACAAGAAACCAAGAAGACAAAAGAATTGCTAATGAACTAGACAGAGAAGTTAAAAGAAGACTAAATGAGCACAGAAGCGAGCACTGGGACAAATTTATCCAAGAGCTAAATCCAAATCAATCAGCATTCTGGAAAGTATCTAAAATACTCAGGAAAGACAAAAAACCTATACCACCCTTACACGGAACAAACGGTAGGGTTTTTACAGAACAAGAAAAAGCCGAAGTAATGAGAGAAACACTCGAAACGAACAACATGCAAAACTTTCACCCGGCAGAAGATCTAGACTTCACGGAGGAAGTAGAAAGAAGCGCTAGACGCTTAAGACGGAGAAAAGGCATAGTAGGCCTAGAACACACAAGTCCGGAAGAAATAAAAGAACTGATCAAACTACTAAACCCAAAGAAAGCAGCTGGACCTGATAAAATCACAAACAGGGCAATTAAAAATGTACCAAACAAGATCATTGTGTACATAGCAAACATAATAAATGGAATATTACGTTTGAGATACTTTCCAGACAGATGGAAAGAAGCCGAAGTTATAATGATTGGAAAACCGGGAAAAGACGGGAGCTTTCCACAAAACTACCGACCGATAAGTCTACTATCATGTCTAAGTAAAATAGCCGAGAGAATAATCTTAAAAAGACTCCAAACAGAGTCCGAAACAATCGGAATGATTCCAGAAGCACAGTTCGGTTTTAGATCCAGGCACTCTTGTGAACTACAAGTACTCAGGCTAACGGAATTCATTACCAAAGGTTACAACGAGAAAATGTACACCGCTACAGCATTCTTAGACGTTAGTAAGGCTTTTGACAGAGTATGGCACGAAGGCCTACTCTACAAAATGAATCAAAATGGATACAGTGAGGCGATGACATGTCTCCTTGCGTCATACCTGGCAAACCGGAGATTCAGAGTTCGAATAGGGCCTGCCCTGTCCGAAGTTGGAACTCTGGAGGCAGGTGTGCCTCAGGGAGCGGTGTTATCCCCGTATCTGTATACCATATACACAGCAGATACACCTAGCGATCATAAAACACTTCTCAGCCTGTACGCAGACGACACAGCGCTAGCAACAAGTAACAGAAACATAAACTTTGCAACCAGAGATTTACAACGCTCTCTGAATAGACTATACGCATGGTGTATAAAGTGGAAAGTAGCACTAAACCCGGAAAAAACACAGGCCGTCATGTTTAGAAAACGTAGACAGATACCCAACATGGAACTAAACCTAGCGAATGGAAACATAGAATGAAGCAATCAAGCTAAATATCTAGGAGTGACCCTTGATCACAAGCTCACATTCACTGAACATATAAATCAATCCATACATAAAGCAAAATTAACAAAAATACAACTCGCCTCGTTAATAGGCAGGAAAAGTAAATTAAACTTTTGGACAAAAATAAGGGTAGCAAATAGCATAATCCTACCAACGCTAACATACGCGTCAGCAGCATGGGGACACACATGTAAATCAAATAGGAAGAAACTGCAAGTAGCACAAAACCAGCTAATCAGAGATGCACTAAGTGTACCGAAATACGTACCTCTAAGATATCTATATAGAGATACAAAGCAGAAAAGGATTCTTCATACAATGAACGAAAAAGCGTACGACATCTTCAATGAGATAAGAAACCACCCCAACAGAAAGCTGCGAGAGCTAACGGATTATGATGCAAACATCAGGACGACACATAGACGGCCTAAACAACAAATAGCTGGATATGTCCCAGTAGCATAAAAGACAATGTAAAGACTGAGATAGGCACAGACTAGTCAAACACAACGCGGGTTAGAATAGAAAAAAAAAAAAAAAAAGGTAACAACTGGGGTCTAGCATTTTAGAGTTCTGGACACCAGGAATTACCACCAAAAAAATATACCTAGTTTTTAAGTCTTAGTTTTTTTTAAAAACCGTTTTCTAACTCCGCGAGCGAATTATAGTGACAATGAATAGCCTAAAAAACTATTCATATTACAACTGATTCAAGTGACTGATCCCCGTCACGCGCATGCATAACCACGCGATAACAGTACAAAGAAAGCCTTATGCTCTCTTCGTACAGCCAAATTTGGCTTAGGCCCTTAAGGCAGGTCTATTTGGGAGACCTTTTACGCGATTTTCTGAGCATCGAGGTCATGTGCGGCAAGCATGGGCTCGGTGGCCAGACCGGTCGAGTACTCAGCCGGCGAGGAGAACAAATTAACGTTTGCCAAATCGGCGGCTGAGTGTTCGAACACACACATCTCCCTGTACGGAGGGGCACCAATCAAGGTTGGTGCCTCTCCGTGCAGGGGCACACACTCTTTAGGGACATCAGGTCCAAAGCAATGCTAATACCAAATTAAATTCAGTAAAGTAACTAGGGAGAAAAGCTTTTAGCTACCCCTTAATTTCAGGTGGCTTAACCACAACAATGTCGATACGGAGGGCCTTTTCATTACCCAAATAGCCCGACGTAAAGTTCATAAGCCTTCGCTGCGTATGTCAGACGTAGTGAAGGAGTGGTGGAAAAACCTGGGGGTCAGATAGGTACCGATCCAGAATGATTAGCTCTTCTGGAGCGAGACCGGTTTGATCTTCGGACATGTGGATCCCACTGACTAGCAGTGGTATACACATGTCACTAGGGGTTGGGTTGAACGCCTCGCGTGTTTGTGTGTGTGTGTGTCTCAAGTTCTCAGATTTTTTCTATGTCTTACGGTTCGTGAGAAAAAATTCCAATTGGAGGTCTACATGTCTTGCAAATTTCGTGAAAATAAAAACTTTGTATTTCGTTCCAAATTTAATTTATTTCGATTAAGCCTGATGTACTGATTCAAAAAAGATATACATACCCTTATGAGAAAATGCACCGTTTGGCCGGAAAATGGAAAAAACTGAAAATTTTTAATTCGATTTTTCCATTATTTTTGCCAAACTGTGGGTAGGTGATAGAAAAAAAACACATATATGGAATAAGTTAGACCTAGTGTATATATTAACATTAAAAAAACAATTTCCTAAAATTGGAATTTGCCCAAAAATGTTTAAAGGGAGTACCCTTGGATTTTTTTCAAAATTCAATAATTGGGCATATTGGTGTCAATTTCGATCCTAGAGTCAAACCGGTGCACTTTTCCTACATAAAATTTGCTACTTGTTCTTCTCAAGTTCTCAGATTTTTTCTACGTCTTACGGTTCGTGAGAAAAAATTCCAATTGGAGGTCTACATGTCTTGCAAATTTCGTGAAAATAAAAACTTTGTATTTCGTTCCAAATTTAATTTATTTCGATTAAGCCTGACGTACTGATTCAAAAAAGATATACATACCCTTATGAGAAAATGCACCGTTTGGCCGGAAAATGGAAAAAACTGAAAATTTTTAATTCGATTTTTCCATTATTTTTGCCAAACTGTGGGTAGGTGATAGAAAAAAGACACATATTTGGAATAAGTTAGACCTAGTGTATATATTAACATTAAAAAAACAATTTCCTAAAATTGGAATTTGCCCAAAAATGTTTAAAGGGGGTACCCTTGGATTTTTTTCAAAATTCAATAATCGGGCATATTGGTGTCAATTTCGGTCCTAGAGTTAAACCGCTGCACTTTTCCTACATAAAATTTGCTACTTGTTCTTCTCAAGTTCTCAGATTTTTTCTAAGTCTTACGGTTCGTGAGAAAAAATTCCAATTGTAGGTCTACATGTCTTGCAAATTTCGTGAAAATAAAAACTTTGTATTTCGTTTAAAACTTAATTTATTTCGATTAAGCCTGACGTACTGATTCAAAAAAGATATACATACCCCTATGAGAAAATGCACCGTTTGGCCGGAAAATGGAAAAAACTATAATTTTTTGTAATATTTGTTCATCATTTAAACATCCTTTAATCGGATATATTGGCGTCAATTCCGGTCCTAGAGTCAAACCGGTGCACATTTCTTACATAAAATTTGCTACTTGTTCTTCTCAAGTTCTCAGATTTTTTCTATGTCTTACGGTTCGTGAGAAAAAATTCCAATTGGAGGTCTACATGTCTTGCAAATTTCGTGAAAATAAAAACTTTGTATTTCGTTCCAAATTTAATTTATTTCGATTAAGCCTGACGTACTGATTCAAAAAAGATATACATACCCTTATGAGAAAATGCACCGTTTGGCCGGAAAATGGAAAAAACTGAAAATTTTTAATTCGATTTTTCCATTATTTTTGCCAAACTGTGGGTAGGTGATAGAAAAAAAACACATATTTGGAATAAGTTAGACCTAGTGTATATATTAACATTAAAAAAACAATTTCCTAAAATTGGAATTTGCCCAAAAATGTTTAAAGGGGGTATCCTTGGATTTTTTTCAAAATTCAATAATCGGGCATATTGGTGTCAATTTCGATCCTAGAGTCAAACCGGTGCACTTTTCCTACATAAAATTTGCTACTTGTTCTTCTCAAGTTCTCAGATTTTTTCTACGTCTTACGGTTCGTGAGAAAAAATTCCAATTGGAGGTCTACATGTCTTGCAAATTTCGTGAAAATAAAAACTTTGTATTTCGTTCCAAATTTAATTTATTTCGATTAAGCCTGACGTACTGATTCAAAAAAGATATACATACCCTTATGAGAAAATGCACCGTTTGGCCGGAAAATGGAAAAAACTGAAAATTTTTAATTCGATTTTTCCATTATTTTTGCCAAACTGTGGGTAGGTGATAGAAAAAAAACACATATATGGAATAAGTTAGACCTAGTGTATATATTAACATTAAAAAAACAATTTCCTAAAATTGGAATTTGCCCAAAAATGTTTAAAGGGGGTACCCTTGGATTTTTTTCAAAATTCAATAATCGGGCATATTGGTGTCAATTTCGGTCCTAGAGTCAAACCGGTGCACTTTTCCTACATAAAATTTGCTACTTGTTCTTCTCAAGTTCTCAGATTTTTTCTAAGTCTTACGGTTCGTGAGAAAAAATTCCAATTGGAGGTCTACATGTCTTGCAAATTTCGTGAAAATAAAAACTTTGTATTTCGTTCTAAATTTAATTTATTTCGATTAAGCCTGACGTAATGATTCAAAAAAGATATACATACCCTTATGAGAAAATGCACCGTTTGGCCGGAAAATGGAAAAAACTGAAAATTTTTAATTCGATTTTTCCATTATTTTTGCCAAACTGTGGGTAGGTGATAGAAAAAAGACACATATTTGGAATAAGTTAGACCTAGTGTATATATTAACATTAAAAAAACAATTTCCTAAAATTGGAATTTGCCCAAAAATGTTTAAAGGGGGTACCCTTGGATTTTTTTCAAAATTCAATAATCGGGCATATTGGTGTCAATTTCGGTCCTAGAGTCAAACCGGTGCACTTTTCCTACATAAAATTTGCTACTTGTTCTTCTCAAGTTCTCAGATTTTTTCTAAGTCTTACGGTTCGTGAGAAAAAATTCCAATTGTAGGTCTACATGTCTTGCAAATTTCGTGAAAATAAAAACTTTGTATTTCGTTTAAAACTTAATTTATTTCGATTAAGCCTGACGTACTGATTCAAAAAAGATATACATACCCCTATGAGAAAATGCACCGTTTGGCCGGAAAATGGAAAAAACTATAATTTTTTGTAATATTTGTTCATCATTTAAACATCCTTTAATCGGATATATTGGCGTCAATTCCGGTCCTAGAGTCAAACCGGTGCACATTTCTTACATAAAATTTGCTACTTGTTCTTCTCAAGTTCTCAGATTTTTTCTATGTCTTACGGTTCGTGAGAAAAAATTCCAATTGGAGGTCTACATGTCTTGCAAATTTCGTGAAAATAAAAACTTTGTATTTCGTTCCAAATTTAATTTATGTCGATTAAGCCTGACGTACTGATTCAAAAAAGATATACATACCCTTATGAGAAAATGCACCGTTTGGCCGGAAAATGGAAAAAACTGAAAATTTTTAATTCGATTTTTCCATTATTTTTGCCAAACTGTGGGTAGGTGATAGAAAAAAAACACATATTTGGAATAAGTTAGACCTAGTGTATATATTAACATTAAAAAAACAATTTCCTAAAATTGGAATTTGCCCAAAAATGTTTAAAGGGGGTATCCTTGGATTTTTTTCAAAATTCAATAATCGGGCATATTGGTGTCAATTTCGGTCCTAGAGTCAAACCGGTGCACTTTTCCTACATAAAATTTGCTACTTGTTCTTCTCAAGTTCTCAGATTTTTTCTACGTCTTACGGTTCGTGAGAAAAAATTCCAATTGGAGGTCTACATGTCTTGCAAATTTCGTGAAAATAAAAACTTTGTATTTCGTTCCAAATTTAATTTATTTCGATTAAGCCTGACGTACTGATTCAAAAAAGATATACATACCCTTATGAGAAAATGCACCGTTTGGCCGGAAAATGGAAAAAACTGAAAATTTTTAATTCGATTTTTCCATTATTTTTGCCAAACTGTGGGTAGGTGATAGAAAAAAGACACATATTTGGAATAAGTTAGACCTAGTGTATATATTAACATTAAAAAAACAATTTCCTAAAATTGGAATTTGCCCAAAAATGTTTAAAGGGGGTACCCTTGGATTTTTTTCAAAATTCAATAATCGGGCATATTGGTGTCAATTTCGGTCCTAGAGTCAAACCGGTGCACTTTTCCTACATAAAATTTGCTACTTGTTCTTCTCAAGTTCTCAGATTTTTTCTAAGTCTTACGGTTCGTGAGAAAAAATTCCAATTGTAGGTCTACATGTCTTGCAAATTTCGTGAAAATAAAAACTTTGTATTTCGTTCCAAACTTAATTTATTTCGATTAAGCCTGACGTACTGATTCAAAAAAGATATACATACCCCTATGAGAAAATGCACCGTTTGGCCGGAAAATGGAAAAAACTATAATTTTTTGTAATATTTGTTCATCATTTAAACATCCTTTAATCGGATATATTGGCGTCAATTCCGGTCCTAGAGTCAAACCGGTGCACATTTCTTACATAAAATTTGCTACTTGTTCTTCTCAAGTTCTCAGATATTTTCCATGTCTTACGGTTCGTGAGAAAAAATTCCAATTGGAGGTCTACATGTCTTGCAAATTTCGTGAAAATAAAAACTTTGTATTTCGTTCCAAATTTAATTTATGTCGATTAAGCCTGACGTACTGATTCAAAAAAGATATACATACCCTTATGAGAAAATGCACCGTTTGGCCGGAAAATGGAAAAAACTGAAAATTTTTAATTCGATTTTTCCATTATTTTTGCCAAATTGTGGGTAGGTGATAGAAAAAAAACACATATTTGGAATAAGTTAGACCTAGTGTATATATTAACCCAAGTGCCCACACCACTTGGCCTGGTCACCATGGTAGCGACAATAGTCCGAATAGTCATGTCAAACGAGACGCTGAAAATAGCTTCAGTGTACGTTAGACCACATGACCCGGTACTAAATGAAGACCTCGATCTAATATTAGATTCCGACGAACCGACGATAATTATCGGCGATCTGAACGCTAGATCGCCCAACTGGTACGACCGACGCACGAATATGAACGGTAGACGACTCTGTGCCTATCTCGAAAACAAAAATAACACCATAGTAACGGGTCCCACAGACCCAACATGCTTCCAAGGAGAACTTCCCTCACACATAGACATAGCAATTCTGCACAACATAGGGCAACAACATGAAATACATTCAGTAAACGAAGGCGATTCCACGCACAACATAATCGTCATGACCCTAGGCGCAGTGGAATTAAATCCACTGCAGCCTCATCAAATAAAGAAAACAAACTGGCCTAACTTCAGAAGAGAAGTAAGTGAAAACATCGGAATAATCCCAACAATCAACAACATAGAAGAGCTGGAAGAAAGCATAATCAAACTAGAACAAACAATGCTTAATGCCATTGATGCCAGCACAAAAACGGAGAATAAAATAACACAAAAAGGCAGATTCAAAGAAATATCAAATGAGCTAAAAGATCTCATTAAAGAAAAGAACAGAAAAAGAAGAAGAGCTCAAAGAACAAGAAACCAAGAAGACAGAAGAATTGCTAATGAACTAGACAGAGAAGTTAAAAGAAGACTAAATGAGCACAGAAGCGAGCACTGGGACAAATTTATCCAAGAGCTAAATCCAAATCAATCAGCATTCTGGAAAGTATCTAAAATACTCAGGAAAGACAAAAAACCTATACCACCCTTACACGGAACAAACGGTAGGGTTTTTACAGAACAAGAAAAAGCCGAAGTAATGAGAGAAACACTCGAAACGAACAACATGCAAAACTTTCACCCGGCAGAAGATCTAGACTTCACGGAGGAAGTAGAAAGAAGCGCTAGACGCTTAAGACGGAGAAAAGGCATAGTAGGCCTAGAACACACAAGTCCGGAAGAAATAAAAGAACTGATCAAACTACTAAACCCAAAGAAAGCAGCTGGACCTGATAAAATCACAAACAGGGCAATTAAAAATATACCAAACAAGATCATTGTGTACATAGAAAACATAATAAATGGAATATTACGTTTGAGATACTTTCCAGACAGATGGAAAGAAGCCGAAGTTATAATGATTGGAAAACCGGGAAAAGACGGGAGCTTTCCACAAAACTACCGACCGATAAGTCTACTATCATGTCTAAGTAAAATAGCCGAGAGAATAATCTTAAAAAGACTCCAAACAGAGTCCGAAACAATCGGAATGATTCCAGAAGCACAGTTCGGTTTTAGATCCAGGCACTCTTGTGAACTACAAGTACTCAGGCTAACGGAATTCATTACCAAAGGTTACAACGAGAAAATGTACACCGCTACAGCATTCTTAGACGTTAGTTAGGCTTTTGACAGAGTATGGCACGAAGGCCTACTCTACAAAATGAATCAAAATGGATACAGTGAGGCGATGACATGTCTCCTTGCGTCATACCTGGCAAACCGGAGATTCAGAGTTCGAATAGGGCCTGCCCTGTCCGAAGTTGGAACTCTGGAGGCAGGTGTGCCTCAGGGAGCGGTGTTATCCCCGTATCTGTATACCATATACACAGCAGATACACCTAGCGATCATAAAACACTTCTCAGCCTGTACGCAGACGACACAGCGCTAGCAACAAGTAACAGAAACATAAACTTTGCAACCAGAGATTTACAACGCTCTCTGAATAGACTATACGCATGGTGTATAAAGTGGAAAGTAGCACTAAACCCGGAAAAAACACAGGCCGTCATGTTTAGAAAACGTAGACAGATACCCAACATGGAACTAAACCTAGCGAATGAAAACATAGAATGGAGCAATCAAGCTAAATATCTAGGAGTGACCCTTGATCACAAGCTCACATTCACTGAACATATAAATCAATCCATACATAAAGCAAAATTAACAAAAATACAACTCGCCTCGTTAATAGGCAGGAAAAGTAAATTAAACTTTTGGACAAAAATAAGGGTAGCAAATAGCATAATCCTACCAACGCTAACATACGCGTCAGCAGCATGGGGACACACATGTAAATCAAATAGGAAGAAACTGCAAGTAGCACAAAACCAGCTAATCAGAGATGCACTAAGTGTACCGAAATACGTACCTCTAAGATATCTATATAGAGATACAAAGCAGAAAAGGATTCTTCATACAATGAACGAAAAAGCGTACGACATCTTCAATGAGATAAGAAACCACCCCAACAGAAAGCTGCGAGAGCTAACGGATTATGATGCAAACATCAGGACGACACATAGACGGCCTAAACAACAAATAGCTGGATATGTCCCAGTAGCATAAAAGACAATGTAAAGACTGAGATAGGCACAGACTAGTCAAACACAACGCGGGTTAGAATAGAAAAAAAAAAAAAAAAGGTAACAACTGGGGTCTAGCATTTTAGAGTTCTGGACACCAGGAATTACCACCAAAAAAATATACCTAGTTTTTAAGTCTTAGTTTTTTTTAAAAACCGTTTTCTAACTCCGCGAGCGAATTATAGTGACAATGAATAGCCTAAAAAACTATTCATATTACAACTGATTCAAGTGAATGATCCCCGTCACGCGCATGCATAACCACGCGATAACAGTACAAAGAAAGCCTTATGCTCTCTTCGTACAGCCAAATTTGGCTTAGGCCCTTAAGGCAGGTCTATTTGGGAGACCTTTTACGCGATTTTCTGAGCATCGAGGTCATGTGCGGCAAGCATGGGCTCGGTGGCCAGACCGGTCGAGTACTCAGCCGGCGAGGAGAACAAATTAACGTTTGCCAAATCGGCGGCTGAGTGTTCGAACACACACATCTCCCTGTACGGAGGGGCACCAATCAAGGTTGGTGCCTCTCCGTGCAGGGGCACACACTCTTTAGGGACATCAGGTCCAAAGCAATGCTAATACCAAATTAAATTCAGTAAAGTAACTAGGGAGAAAAGCTTTTAGCTACCCCTTAATTTCAGGTGGCTTAACCACAACAATGTCGATACGGAGGGCCTTTTCATTACCCAAATAGCCCGACGTAAAGTTCATAAGCCTTCGCTGCGTATGTCAGACGTAGTGAAGGGGTGGTGGAAAAACCTGGGGGTCAGATAGGTACCGATCCAGAATGATTAGCTCTTCTGGAGCGAGACCGGTTTGATCTTCGGACATGTGGATCCCACTGACTAGCAGTGGTATACACATGTCACTAGGGGTTGAATTGAACGCCTCGCGTGTTTGTGTGTGTGTGTGTCTCAAGTTCTCAGATTTTTTCTATGTCTTACGGTTCGTGAGAAAAAATTCCAATTGGAGGTCTACATGTCTTGCAAATTTCGTGAAAATAAAAACTTTGTATTTCGTTCCAAATTTAATTTATTTCGATTAAGCCTGACGTACTGATTCAAAAAAGATATACATACCCCTATGAGAAAATGCACCGTTTGGCCGGAAAATGGAAAAAACTGAAAATTTTTAATTCGATTTTTCCATTATTTTTGCCAAACTGTGGGTAGGTGATAGAAAAAAAAACACATATATGGAATAAGTTAGACCTAGTGTATATATTAACATTAAAAAAACAATTTCCTAAATTTGGAATTTGCCCAAAAATGTTTAAAGGGGGTACCCTTGGATTTTTTTCAAAATTCAATAATTGGGCATATTGGTGTCAATTTCGATCCTAGAGTCAAACCGGTGCACTTTTCCTACATAAAATTTGCTACTTGTTCTTCTCAAGTTCTCAGATTTTTTCTACGTCTTACGGTTCGTGAGAAAAAATTCCAATTGGAGGTCTACATGTCTTGCAAATTTCGTGAAAATAAAAACTTTGTATTTCGTTCCAAATTTAATTTATTTCGATTAAGCCTGACGTACTGATTCAAAAAAGATATACATACCCTTATGAGAAAATGCACCGTTTGGCCGGAAAATGGAAAAAACTGAAAATTTTTAATTCGATTTTTCCATTATTTTTGCCAAACTGTGGGTAGGTGATAGAAAAAAAACACATATTTGGAAGAAGTTAGACCTAGTGTATATATTAACATTAAAAAAACAATTTCCCAAAATTGGAATTTGCCCAAAAATGTTTAAAGGGGGTACCCTTGGATTTTTTTCAAAATTCAATAATTGGGCATATTGGTGTCAATTTCGGTCCTAGAGTCAAACCGGTGCACTTTTCCTACATAAAATTTGCTACTTGTTCTTCTCAAGTTCTCAGATTTTTTCTACGTCTTACGGTTCGTGAGAAAAAATTCCAATTGGAGGTCTACATGTCTTGCAAATTTCGTGAAAATAAAAACTTTGTATTTCGTTCCAAGTTTAATTTATTTCGATTAAGCCTGACGTACTGATTCAAAAAAGATATACATACCCTTATGAGAAAATGCACCGTTTGGCCGGAAAATGGAAAAAACTGAAAATTTTTAATTCGATTTTTCCATTATTTTTGCCAAACTGTGGGTAGGTGATAGAAAAAAAACACATATTTGGAATAAGTTAGACCTAGTGTATATATTAACATTAAAAAAACAATTTCCTAAAATTGGAATTTGTCTAAAAATGTTTAAAGGGGGTACCCTTGGATTTTTTTCAAAATTCAATAATCGGGCATATTGGTGTCAATTTCGGTCCTAGAGTCAAACCGGTGCACTTTTCCTACATAAAATTTGCTACTTGTTCTTCTCAAGTTCTCAGATTTTTTCTAAGTCTTACGGTTCGTGAGAAAAAATTCCAATTGGAGGTCTACATGTCTTGCAAATTTCGTGAAAATAAAAACTTTGTATTTCGTTCCAAACTTAATTTATTTCGATTAAGCTGACGTACTGATTCAAAAAAGATATACATACCCCTATGAAAAAATGCACCGTTTGGCCGGAAAATGGAAAAAACTATAATTTTTTGTAATATTTGTTCATCATTTAAACATCCTTTAATCGGATATATTGGCGTCAATTCCGGTCCTAGAGTCAAACCGGTGCACATTTCTTACATAAAATTTGCTACTTGTTCTTCTCAAGTTCTCAGATATTTTCCATGTCTTACGGTTCGTGAGAAAAAATTCCAATTGGAGGTCTACATGTCTTGCAAATTTCGTGAAAATAAAAACTTTGTATTTCGTTCCAAATTTAATTTATGTCGATTAAGCCTGACGTACTGATTCAAAAAAGATATACATACCCTTATGAGAAAATGCACCGTTTGGCCGGAAAATGGAAAAAACTGAAAATTTTTAATTCGATTTTTCCATTATTTTTGCCAAACTGTGGGTAGGTGAAAGAAAAAAAACACATATTTGAAATAAGTTAGACCTAGTGTATATATTAACATTAAAAAAACAATTTCCTAAAATTGGAATTTGCCCAAAAATGTTTAAAGGGGGTACCCTTGGATTTTTTTCAAAATTCAATAATCGGGCATATTGGTGTCAATTTCGGTCCTAGAGTCAAACCGGTGCACTTTTCCTACATAAAATTTGCTACTTGTTCTTCTCAAGTTCTCAGATTTTTTCTAAGTCTTACGGTTCGTGAGAAAAAATTCCAATTGGAGGTCTACATGTCTTGCAAATTTCGTGAAAATAAAAGCTTTGTATTTCGTTCCAAACTTAATTTATTTCGATTAAGCCTGACGTACTGATTCAAAAAAGATATACATTCCCCTATGAGAAAATGCACCGTTTGGCCGGAAAATGGAAAAAACTATAATTTTTTGTAATATTTGTTCATCATTTAAACATCCTTTAATCGGATATATTGGCGTCAATTCCGGTCCTAGAGTCAAACCGGTGCACATTTTTTACATAAAATTTGCTACTTGTTCTTCTCAAGTTCTCAGATTTTTTCTATGTCTTACGGTTCGTGAGAAAAAATTCCAATTGGAGGTCTACATGTCTTGCAAATTTCGTGAAAATAAAAACTTTGTATTTCGTTCCAAATTTAATTTATTTCGATTAAGCCTGACGTACTGATTCAAAAAAGATATACATACCCTTATGAGAAAATGCACCGTTTGGCCGGAAATTGGAAAAAACTGAAAATTTTTAATTCGATTTTTCCATTATTTTTGCCAAACTGTGGGTAGGTGATAGAAAAAAAAACACATATTTGGAATAAGTTAGAGCTAGTGTATATATTAACATTAAAAAAACAATTTCCTAAAATTGGAATTTGCCCAAAAATGTTTAAAGGGGGTACCCTTGGATTTTTTTCAAAATTCAATAATCGGGCATATTGGTGTCAATTTCGGTCCTAGAGTCAAACCGGTGCACTTTTCCTACATAAAATTTGCTACTTGTTCTTCTCAAGTCCTCAGATTTTTTCTAAGTCTTACGGTTCGTGAGAAAAAATTCCAATTGGAGGTCTACATGTCTTGCAAATTTCGTGAAAATAAAAACTTTGTATTTCGTTCCAAACTTAATTTATTTCGATTAAGCCTGACGTACTGATTCAAAAAAGATAGACATACCCCTATGAGAAAATGCACCGTTTGGCCGGAAAATGGAAAAAACTATAATTTTTTGTAATATTTGTTCATCATTTAAACATCTTTTATCGGATATATTGGCGTCAATTCCGGTCCTAGAGTCAAACCGGTGCACATTTCTTACATAAAATTTGCTACTTGTTCTTCTCAAGTTCTCAGATTTTTTCTATGTCTTACGGTTCGTGAGAAAAAATTCCAATTGGAGGTCTACATGTCTTGCAAATTTCGTGAAAATAAAAACTTTGTATTTCGTTCCAAATTTAATTTATTTCGATTAAGCCTGACGTACTGATTCAAAAAAGATATACATACCCTTATGAGAAAATGCACCGTTTGGCCGGAAAATGGAAAAAACTGAAAATTTTTAATTCGATTTTTCCATTATTTTTGCCAAACTGTGGGTAGGTGATAGAAAAAAAACACATATTTGGAATAAGTTAGACCTAGTGTATATATTAACATTAAAAAAACAATTTCCTAAAATTGGAATTTGCCCAAAAATGTTTAAAGGGGGTACCCTTGGATTTTTTTCAAAATTCAATAATCGGGCATATTGGTGTCAATTTCGGTCCTAGAGTCAAACCGGTGCACTTTTCCTACATAAAATTTGCTACTTGTTCTTCTCAAGTTCTCAGATTTTTTCTAAGTCTTACGGTTCGTGAGAAAAAATTCCAATTGGAGGTCTACATGTCTTGCAAATTTCGTGAAAATAAAAACTTTGTATTTCGTTCCAAACTTAATTTATTTCGATTAAGCCTGACGTACTGATTCAAAAAAGATATACATACCCCTATGAGAAAATGCACCGTTTGGACGGAAAATGGAAAAAACTATAATTTTTTGTAATATTTGTTCATCATTTAAACATCCTTTAATCGGATATATTGGCGTCAATTCCGGTCCTAGAGTCAAACCGGTGCACATTTCTTACATAAAATTTGCTACTTGTTCTTCTCAAGTTCTCAGATTTTTTCTATGTCTTACGGTTCGTGAGAAAAAATTCCAATTGGAGGTCTACATGTCTTGCAAATTTCGTGAAAATAAAAACTTTGTATTTCGTTCCAAATTTAATTTATTTCGATTAAGCCTGACGTACTGATTCAAAAAAGATATACATACCCTTATGAGAAAATGCACCGTTTGGCCGGAAAATGGAAAAAACTGAAAATTTTTAATTCGATTTTTCCATTATTTTTGCCAAACTGTGGGTAGGCGATAGAAAAAAAACACATATTTGGAATAAGTTAGACCTAGTGTATATATTAACATTAAAAAAACAATTTCCTAAAATTGGAATTTGCCCAAAAATGTTTAAAGGGGGTACCCTTGGATTTTTTTCAAAATTCAATAATCGGGCATATTGGTGTCAATTTCGCTCCTAGAATCAAACCGGTGCACTTTTCCTACATAAAATTTGCTACTTGTTCTTCTCAAGTTCTCAGATTTTTTCTACGTCTTACAGTTCGTGAGAAAAAATTCCAATTGGAGGTCTACATGTCTTGCAAATTTCGTGAAAATAAAAACTTTGTATTTCGTTTCAAATTTAATTTATTTCGATTAAGCCTGACGTACTGATTCAAAAAAGATATACATACCCTATGAGAAAATGCACCGTTTGGCCGGAAAATGGAAAAAACTGAAAATTTTTAATTCGATTTTTCCATTATTTTTGCCTAACTGTGGGTAGGTGATAGAAAAAAAACACATATTTGAAATAAGTTAGACCTAGTGTATATATTAACATTAAAAAAACAATTTCCTAAAATTGGAATTTGTCCAAAAATGTTTAAAGGGGGTACCCTTGGATTTTTTTCAAAATTCAATAATCGGGCATATTGGTGTCAATTTCGGTCCTAGAGTCAAACCGGTGCACTTTTCCTACATAAAATTTGCTACTTGTTCTTCTCAAGTTCTCAGATTTTTTCTAAGTCTTACGGTTCGTGAGAAAAAATTCCAATTGGAGGTCTACATGTCTTGCAAATTTCGTGAAAATAAAAACTTTGTATTTCGTTCCAACCTTAATTTATTTCGATTAAGCCTGACGTACTGATTCAAAAAAGATATACATACCCCTATGAGAAAATGCACCGTTTGGCCGGAAAATGGAAAAAACTATAATTTTTTGTAATATTTGTTCATCATTTAAACATCCTTTAATCGGATATATTGGCGTCAATTCTGGTCCTAGAGTCAAACCGGTGCACTTTTCCTACATAAAATTTGCTACTTGTTCTTCTCATGTTCTCAGATTTTTTCTAAGTCTTACGGTTCGTGAGAAAAAATTCCAATTGGAGGTCTACATGTCTTGCAAATTTCGTGAAAATAAAAACTTTGTATTTCGTTCCAACCTTAATTTATTTCGATTAAGCCTGACGTACTGATTCAAAAAAGATATACATACCCCTATGAGAAAATGCACCGTTTGGCCGGAAAATGGAAAAAACTATAATTTTTTGTAATATTTGTTCATCATTTAAACATCCTTTAATCGGATATATTGGCGTCAATTCCGGTCCTAGAGTCAAACCGGTGCACATTTCTTACATAAAATTTGCTACTTGTTCTTCTCAAGTTCTCAGATTTTTTCTATGTCTTACGGTTCGTGAGAAAAAATTCCAATTGGAGGTCTACATGTCTTGCAAATTTCGTGAAAATAAAAACTTTGTATTTCGTTTCAAATTTAATTTATTTCGATTAAGCCTGACGTACTGATTCAAAAAAGATATACATACCCTATGAGAAAATGCACCGTTTGGCCGGAAAATGGAAAAAACTGAAAATTTTTAATTCGATTTTTCCATTATTTTTGCCAAACTGTGGGTAGGTGATAGAAAAAAAAACACATATTTGGAATAAGTTAGACCTAGTGTATATATTAACATTAAAAAAACAATTTCCTAAAATTGGAATTTGCCCAAAAATGTTTAAAGGGGGTACCCTTGGATTTTTTTCAAAATTCAATAATCGGGCATATTGGTGTCAATTTCGGTCCTAGAGTCAAACCGGTGCACTTTTCCTACATAAAATTTGCTACTTGTTCTTCTCAAGTCCTCAGATTTTTTCTAAGTCTTACGGTTCGTGAGAAAAAATTCCAATTGGAGGTCTACATGTCTTGCAAATTTCGTGAAAATAAAAACTTTGTATTTCGTTCCAAACTTAATTTATTTCGATTAAGCCTGATGTACTGATTCAAAAAAGATATACATACCCCTATGAGAAAATGCACCGTTTGGCCGGAAAATGGAAAAAACTATAATTTTTTGTAATATTTGTTCATCATTTAAACATCCTTTAATCGGATATATTGGCGTCAATTCCGGTCCTAGAGTCAAACCGGTGCACTTTTCCTACATAAAATTTGCTACTTGTTCTTCTCAAGTTCTCAGATTTTTTCTAAGTCTTACGGTTCGTGAGAAAAAATTCCAATTGGAGGTCTACATGTCTTGCAAATTTCGTGAAAATAAAAACTTTGTATTTCGTTCCAAACTTAATTTATTTCGATTAAGCCTGACGTACTGATTCAAAAAAGATATACATACCCCTATGAGAAAATGCACCGTTTGGCCGGAAAATGGAAAAAACTATAATTTTTTGTAATATTTGTTCATCATTTAAACATCCTTTAATCGGATATATTGGCGTCAATTCCGGTCCTAGAGTCAAACCGGTGCACATTTCTTACATAAAATTTGCTACTTGTTCTTCTCAAGTTCTCAGATTTTTTCTATGTCTTACGGTTCGTGAGAAAAAATTCCAATTGGAGGTCTACATGTCTTGCAAATTTCGTGAAAATAAAAACTTTGTATTTCGTTCCAAATTTAATTTATTTCGATTAAGCCTGACGTACTGATTCAAAAAAGATATACATACCCTTATGAGAAAATGCACCGTTTGGCCGGAAAATGGAAAAAACTGAAAATTTTTAATTCGATTTTTCCATTATTTTTGCCAAACTGTGGGTAGGTGATAGAAAAAAAACACATATTTGGAATAAGTTAGACCTAGTGTATATATTAACATTAAAAAAACAATTTCCTAAAATTGGAATTTGCCCAAAAATGTTTAAAGGGGGTACCCTTGGATTTTTTTCAAAATTCAATAATCGGGCATATTGGTGTCAATTTCGGTCCTAGAATCAAACCGGTGCACTTTTCCTACATAAAATTTGCTACTTGTTCTTCTCAAGTTCTCAGATTTTTTCTACGTCTTACGGTTCGTGAGAAAAAATTCCAATTGGAGGTCTACATGTCTTGCAAATTTCGTGAAAATAAAAACTTTGTATTTCGTTTCAAATTTAATTTATTTCGATTAAGCCTGACGTACTGATTTAAAAAAGATATACATACCCTATGAGAAAATGCACCGTTTGGCCGGAAAATGGAAAAAACTATAATTTTTTGTAATATTTGTTCATCATTTAAACATCCTTTAATCGGATATATTGGCGTTAATTCCGGTCCTAGAGTCAAACCGGTGCACATTTCTTACATAAAATTTGCTACTTGTTCTTCTCAAGTTCTCAGATTTTTTCTATGTCTTACGGTTCGTGAGAAAAAATTCCAATTGGAGGTCTACATGTCTTGCAAATTTCGTGAAAATAAAAACTTTGTATTTCGTTTCAAATTTAATTTATTTCGATTAAGCCTGACGTACTGATTCAAAAAAGATATACATACCCTATGAGAAAATGCACCGTTTGGCCGGAAAATGGAAAAAAATGAAAATTTTTAATTCGATTTTTCCATTATTTTTGCCAAACTGTGGGTAGGTGATAGAAAAAAAAACACATATTTGGAATAAGTTAGACCTAGTGTATATATTAACATTAAAAAAACAATTTCCTAAAATTGGAATTTGCCCAAAAATGTTTAAAGGGGGTACCCTTGGATTTTTTTCAAAATTCAATAATCGGGCATATTGGTGTCAATTTCGGTCCTAGAGTCAAACCGGTGCACTTTTCCTACATAAAATTTGCTACTTGTTCTTCTCAAGTCCTCAGATTTTTTCTAAGTCTTACGGTTCGTGAGAAAAAATTCCAATTGGAGGTCTATATGTCTTGCAAATTTCGTGAAAATAAAAACTTTGTAATTCGTTCCAAGCTTAATTTATTTCGATTAAGCCTGACGTACTGATTCAAAAAAGATATACATACCCCTATGAGAAAATGCACCGTTTGGCCGGAAAATGGAAAAAACTATAATTTTTTGTAATATTTGTTCATCATTTAAACATCCTTTAATCGGATATATTGGCGTCAATTCCGGTCCTAGAGTCAAACCGGTGCACATTTCTTACATAAAATTTGCTACTTGTTCTTCTCAAGTTCTCAGATTTTTTCTATGTCTTACGGTTCGTGAGAAAAAATTCCAATTGGAGGTCTACATGTCTTGCAAATTTCGTGAAAATAAAAACTTTGTATTTCGTTCCAAATTTAATTTATTTCGATTAAGCCTGACGTACTGATTCAAAAAAGATATACATACCCTTATGAGAAAATGCACCGTTTGGCCGGAAAATGGAAAAAACTGAAAATTTTTAATTCGATTTTTCCATTATTTTTGCCAAACTGTGGGTAGGTGATAGAAAAAAAACACATATTTGGAATAAGTTAGACCTAGTGTATATATTAACATTAAAAAAACAATTTCCTAAAATTGGAATTTGCCCAAAAATGTTTAAAGGGGGTACCCTTAGATTTTTTTCAAAATTCAATAATCGGGCATATTGGTGTCAATTTCGGTCCTAGAGTCAAACCGGTGCACTTTTCCTACATAAAATTTGCTACTTGTTCTTCTCAAGTTCTCAGATTTTTTATAAGTCTTACGGTTCGTGAGAAAAAATTCCAATTGGAGGTCTACATGTCTTGCAAATTTCGTGAAAATAAAAACTTTGTATTTAGTTCCAAACTTAATTTATTTCGATTAAACCTGACGTACTGATTCAAAAAAGATATACATACCCCTATGAGAAAATGCACCGTTTGGCCGGAAAATGGAAAAAACTATAATTTTTTTGTAATATTTGTTCATCATTTAAACATCCTTTAATCGGATATATTGGCGTCAATTCCGGTCCTAGAGTCAAACCGGTGCACATTTCTTACATAAAATTTGCTACTTGTTCTTCTCAAGTTCTCAGATTTTTTCTAAGTCTTACGGTTCGTGAGAAAAAATTCCAATTGGAGGTCTACATGTCTTGCAAATTTCGTGAAAATAAAAACTTTGTATTTCGTTTTAAATTTAATTTATTTCGATTAAGCCTGACGTACTGATTTAAAAAAGATATACATACCCTATGAGAAAATGCACCGTTTGGCCGGAAAATGGAAAAAACTGAAAATTTTTAATTCGATTTTTCCATTATTTTTGCCTAACTGTGGGTAGGTGATAGAAAAAAACACATATTTGAAATAAGTTAGACCTAGTGTATATATTAACATTAAAAAAACAATTTCCTAAAATTGGAATTTGTCCAAAAATGTTTAAAGGGGGTACCCTTGGATTTTTTTCAAAATTCAATAATCGGGCATATTGGTGTCAATTTCGGTCCTAGAGTCAAACCGGTGCACTTTTTCTACATAAAATTTGCTACGTGTTCTTCTCAAGTTCTCAGATTTTTTCTAAGTCTTACGGTTCGTGAGAAAAAATTCCAATTGGAGGTCTACATGTCTTGCAAATTTCGTGAAAATAAAAACTTTGTATTTCGTTCCAACCTTAATTTATTTCGATTAAGCCTGACGTACTGATTCAAAAAAGATATACATACCCCTATGAGAAAATGCACCGTTTGGCCGGAAAATGGAAAAAACTATAATTTTTTGTAATATTTGTTCATCATTTAAACATCCTTTAATCGGATATATTGGCGTCAATTCTGGTCCTAGAGTCAAACCGGTGCACTTTTCCTACATAAAATTTGCTACTTGTTCTTCTCATGTTCTCAGATTTTTTCTAAGTCTTACGGTTCGTGAGAAAAAATTCCAATTGGAGGTCTACATGTCTTGCAAATTTCGTGAAAATAAAAACTTTGTATTTCGTTCCAAACTTAATTTATTTCGATTAGGCCTGACGTACTGATTCAAAAAAGATATACATACCCCTATGAGAAAATGCACCGTTTGGCCGGAAAATGGAAAAAACTATAATTTTTTGTAATATTTGTTCATCATTTAAACATCCTTTAATCGGATATATTGGCGTCAATTCCGGTCCTAGAGTCAAACCGGTGCACATTTCTTACATAAAATTTGCTACTTGTTCTTCTCAAGTTCTCAGATTTTTTCTATGTCTTACGGTTCGTGAGAAAAAATTCCAATTGGGGGTCTACATGTCTTGCAAATTTCGTGAAAATAAAAACTTTGTATTTTGTTCCAAACTTAATTTATTTCGATTAAACCTGACGTACTGATTCAAAAAAGATATACATACCCCTATGAGAAAATGCACCGTTTGGCCGGAAAATGGAAAAAACTATAATTTTTTTGTAATATTTGTTCATCATTTAAACATCCTTTAATCGGATATATTGGCGTCAATTCCGGTCCTAGAGTCAAACCGGTGCACATTTCTTACATAAAATTTGCTACTTGTTCTTCTCAAGTTCTCAGATTTTTTCTAAGTCTTACGGTTCGTGAGAAAAAATTCCAATTGGAGGTCTACATGTCTTGCAAATTTCGTGAAAATAAAAACTTTGTATTTCGTTTTAAATTTAATTTATTTCGATTAAGCCTGACGTACTGATTTAAAAAAGATATACATACCCTATGAGAAAATGCACCGTTTGGCCGGAAAATGGAAAAAACTGAAAATTTTTAATTCGATTTTTCCATTATTTTTGCCTAACTGTGGGTAGGTGATAGAAAAAAACACATATTTGAAATAAGTTAGACCTAGTGTATATATTAACAATAAAAAAACAATTTCCTAAAATTGGAATTTGTCCAAAAATGTTTAAAGGGGGTACCCTTGGATTTTTTTCAAAATTCAATAATCGGGCATATTGGTGTCAATTTCGGTCCTAGAGTCAAACCGGTGCACTTTTCCTACATAAAATTTGCTACTTGTTCTTCTCAAGTTCTCAGATTTTTTCTAAGTCTTACGGTTCGTGAGAAAAAATTCCAATTGGAGGTCTACATGTCTTGCAAATTTCGTGAAAATAAAAACTTTGTATTTCGTTCCAAACTTAATTTATTTCGATTAAGCCTGACGTACTGATTCAAAAAAGATATACATACCCCTATGAGAAAATGCACCGTTTGGCCGGAAAATGGAAAAAACTATAATTTTTTGTAATATTTGTTCATCATTTAAACATCCTTTAATCGGATATATTGGCGTCAATTCCGGTCCTAGAGTCAAACCGGTGCACATTTCTTACATAAAATTTGCTACTTGTTCTTCTCAAGTTCTCAGATTTTTTCTATGTCTTACGGTTCGTGAGAAAAAATTCCAATTGGAGGTCTACATGTCTTGCAAATTTCGTGAAAATAAAAACTTTGTATTCCGTTCCAAATTTAATTTATTTCGATTAAGCCTGACGTACTGATTCAAAAACGATATACATACCCTTATGAGAAAATGCACCGTTTGGCCGGAAAATGGAAAAAACTGAAAATTTTTAATTCGATTTTTCCATTATTTTTGCCAAACTGTGGGTAGGTGATAGAAAAAAAACACATATTTGGAATAAGTTAGACCTAGTGTATATATTAACATTAAAAAAACAATTTCCTAAAATTGGAATTTGCCCAAAAATGTTTAAAGGGGGTACCCTTGGATTTTTTTCAAAATTCAATAATCGGGCATATTGGTGTCAATTTCGGTCCTAGAATCAAACCGGTGCACTTTTCCTACATAAAATTTGCTACTTGTTCTTCTCAAGTTCTCAGATTTTTTCTACGTCTTACGGTTCGTGAGAAAAAATTCCAATTGGAGGTCTACATGTCTTGCAAATTTCGTGAAAATAAAAACTTTGTATTTCGTTTCAAATTTAATTTATTTCGATTAAGCCTGACGTACTGATTTAAAAAAGATATACATACCCTATGAGAAAATGCACCGTTTGGCCGGAAAATGGAAAAAACTGAAAATTTTTAATTCGATTTTTCCATTATTTTTGCCTAACTGTGGGTAGGTGATAGAAAAAAAACACATATTTGAAATAAGTTAGACCTAGTGTATATATTAACATTAAAAAAACAATTTCCTAAAATTGGAATTTGTCCAAAAATGTTTAAAGGGGGTACCCTTGGATTTTTTTCAAAATTCAATAATCGGGCATATTGGTGTCAATTTCGGTCCTAGAGTCAAACCGGTGCACTTTTCCTACATAAAATTTGCTACGTGTTCTTCTCAAGTTCTCAGATTTTTTCTAAGTCTTACGGTTCGTGAGAAAAAATTCCAATTGGAGGTCTACATGTCTTGCAAATTTCGTGAAAATAAAAACTTTGTATTTCGTTCCAACCTTAATTTATTTCGATTAAGCCTGACGTACTGATTCAAAAAAGATATACATACCCCTATGAGAAAATGCACCGTTTGGCCGGAAAATGGAAAAAACTATAATTTTTTGTAATATTTGTTCATCATTTAAACATCCTTTAATCGGATATATTGGCGTCAATTCTGGTCCTAGAGTCAAACCGGTGCACTTTTCCTACATAAAATTTGCTACTTGTTCTTCTCATGTTCTCAGATTTTTTCTAAGTCTTACGGTTCGTGAGAAAAAATTCCAATTGGAGGTCTACATGTCTTGCAAATTTCGTGAAAATAAAAACTTTGTATTTCGTTCCAAACTTAATTTATTTCGATTAAACCTGACGTACTGATTCAAAAAAGATATACATACCCCTATGAGAAAATGCACCGTTTGGCCGGAAAATGGAAAAAACTATAATTTTTTGTAATATTTGTTCATCATTTAAACATCCTTTAATCGGATATATTGGCGTCAATTCCGGTCCTAGAGTCAAACCGGTGCACATTTCTTACATAAAATTTGCTACTTGTTCTTCTCAAGTTCTCAGATTTTTTCTATGTCTTACGGTTCGTGAGAAAAAATTCCAATTGGAGGTCTACATGTCTTGCAAATTTCGTGAAAATAAAAACTTTGTATTTTGTTCCAAATTTAATTTATTTCGATTAAGCCTGACGTACTGATTCAAAAAAGATATACATACCCTTATGAGAAAATGCATCGTTTGGCCGGAAAATGGAAAAAACTGAAAATTTTTAATTCGATTTTTCCATTATGTTTGCCAAACTGTGGGCAGGTGATAGAAAAAAAACACATATTTGGAATAAGTTAGACCTAGTGTATATATTAACATTAAAAAAACAATTTCCTAAAATTGGAATTTGCCCAAAAATGTTTAAAGGGGGTACCCTTGGATTTTTTTCAAAATTCAATAATCGGGCATATTGGTGTCAATTTCGGTCCTAGAGTCAAACCGGTGCACTTTTCCTACATAAAATTTGCTACTTGTTCTTCTCAAGTTCTCAGATTTTTTCTAAGTCTTACGGTTCGTGAGAAAAAATTCCAATTGGAGGTCTACATGTCTTGCAAATTTCGTGAAAATAAAAACTTTGTATTTCGTTCCAAACTTAATTTATTTCGATTAAGCCTGACGTACTGATTCAAAAAAGATATACATACCCCTATGAGAAAATGCACCGTTTGGCCGGAAAATGGAAAAAACTATAATTTTTTGTAATATTTGTTCATCATTTAAACATCCTTTAATCGGATATATTGGCGTCAATTCCGGTCCTAGAGTCAAACCGGTGCACATTTCTTACATAAAATTTGCTACTTGTTCTTCTCAAGTTCTCAGATTTTTTCTATGTCTTACGGTTCGTGAGAAAAAATTCCAATTGGAGGTCTACATGTCTTGCAAATTTCGTGAAAATAAAAACTTTGTATTTCGTTCCAAATTTAATTTATTTTGATTAAGCCTGACGTACTGATTCAAAAAAGATATACATACCCTAATGAGAAAATGCACCGTTTGGCCGGAAAATGGAAAAAACTGAAAATTTTTAATTCGATTTTTCCATTATTTTTGCCAAACTGTGGGTAGGTGATAGAAAAAAAACACATATTTGGAATAAGTTAGACCTAGTGTATATATTAACATTAAAAAAACAATTTCCTAAAATTGGAATTTGCCCAAAAATGTTTAAAGGGGGTACCCTTGGATTTTTTTCAAAATTCAATAATCGGGCATATTGGTGTCAATTTCGGTCCTAGAGTCAAACCGGTGCACTTTTCCTACATAAAATTTGCTACTTGTTCTTCTCAAGTTCTCAGATTTTTTTCTAAGTCTTACGGTTCGTGAGAAAAAATTCCAATTGGAGGTCTACATGTCTTGCAAATTTCGTGAAAATAAAAACTTTGTATTTCGTTCCAACCTTAATTTATTTCGATTAAGCCTGACGTACTGATTCAAAAAAGATATACATACCCTTATGAGAAAATGCACCGTTTGGCCGGAAAATGGAAAAAACTGAAAATTTTTAATTCGATTTTTCCATTATGTTTGCCAAACTGTGGGCAGGTGATAGAAAAAAAACACATATTTGGAATAAGTTAGACCTAGTGTATATATTAACATTAAAAAAACAATTTCCTAAAATTGGAATTTGCCCAAAAATGTTTAAAGGGGGTACCCTTGGATTTTTTTCAAAATTCAATAATCGGGCATATTGGTGTCAATTTCGGTCCTAGAGTCAAACCGGTGCACTTTTCTCACATAAAATTTGCTACTTGTTCTTCTTAAGTTCTCAGATTTTTTCTAAGTCTTACGGTTCGTGAGAAAAAATTCCAATTGGAGGTCTACATGTCTTGCAAATTTCGTGAAAATAAAAACTTTGTATTTCGTTCCAAACTTAATTTATTTCGATTAAGCCTGACGTACTGATTTAAAAAAGATATACATACCCCTATGAGAAAATTCACCGTTTGGCCGGAAAATGGAAAAAACTATAATTTTTTGTAATATTTGTTCATCATTTAAACATCCTTTAATCAGATATATTGGCGTCAATTCCGGTCCTAGAGTCAAACCGGTGCACATTTCTTACATAAAATTTGCTACTTGTTCTTCTTAAGTTCTCAGATTTTTTCTATGTCTTACGGTTCGTGAGAAAAAATTCCAATTGGAGGTCTACATGTCTTGCAAATTTCGTGAAAATAAAAACTTTGTATTTCGTTCCAAATTTAATTTATTTTGATTAAGCCTGACGTACTGATTCAAAAAAGATATACATACCCTAATGAGAAAATGCACCGTTTGGCCGGAAAATGGAAAAAACTGAAAATTTTTAATTCGATTTTTCCATTATTTTTGCCAAACTGTGGGTAGGTGATAGAAAAAAAACACATATTTGGAATAAGTTAGACCTAGTGTATATATTAACATTAAAAAAACAATTTCCTAAAATTGGAATTTGCCCAAAAATGTTTAAAGGGGGTACCCTTGGATTTTTTTCAAAATTCAATAATCGGGCATATTGGTGTCAATTTCGGTCCTAGAGTCAAACCGGTGCACTTTTCCTACATAAAATTTGCTACTTGTTCTTCTCAAGTTCTCAGATTTTTTTCTAAGTCTTACGGTTCGTGAGAAAAAATTCCAATTGGAGGTCTACATGTCTTGCAAATTTCGTGAAAATAAAAACTTTGTATTTCGTTCCAACCTTAATTTATTTCGATTAAGCCTGACGTACTGATTCAAAAAAGATATACATACCCTTATGAGAAAATGCACCGTTTGGCCGGAAAATGGAAAAAACTGAAAATTTTTAATTCGATTTTTCCATTATGTTTGCCAAACTGTGGGCAGGTGATAGAAAAAAAACACATATTTGGAATAAGTTAGACCTAGTGTATATATTAACATTAAAAAAACAATTTCCTAAAATTGGAATTTGCCCAAAAATGTTTAAAGGGGGTACCCTTGGATTTTTTTCAAAATTCAATAATCGGGCCTATTGGTGTCAATTTCGGTCCTAGAGTCAAACCGGTGCACTTTTCCTACATAAAATTTGCTACTTGTTCTTCTTAAGTTCTCAGATTTTTTCTAAGTCTTACGGTTCGTGAGAAAAAATTCCAATTGGAGGTCTACATGTCTTGCAAATTTCGTGAAAATAAAAACTTTGTATTTCGTTCCAAACTTAATTTATTTCGATTAAGCCTGACGTACTGATTTAAAAAAGATATACATACCCCTATGAGAAAATGCACCGTTTGGCCGGAAAATGGAAAAAACTATAATTTTTTGTAATATTTGTTCATCATTTAAACATCCTTTAATCGGATATATTGGCGTCAATTCCGGTCCTAGAGTCAAACCGGTGCACATTTCTTACATAAAATTTGCTACTTGTTCTTCTCAAGTTCTCAGATTTTTTCTATGTCTTACGGTTCGTGAGAAAAAATTCCAATTGGAGGTCTACATGTCTTGCAAATTTCGTGAAAATAAAAACTTTGTATTTCGTTCCAAATTTAATTTATTTTGATTAAGCCTGACGTACTGATTCAAAAAAGATATACATACCCTAATGAGAAAATGCACCGTTTGGCCGGAAAATGAAAAAAACTGAAAATTTTTAATTCGATTTTTCCATTATTTTTGCCAAACTGTGGGTAGGTGATAGAAAAAAAACACATATTTGGAATAAGTTAGACCTAGTGTATATATTAACATTAAAAAAACAATTTCCTAAAATTGGAATTTGCCCAAAAATGTTTAAAGGGGGTACCCTTGGATTTTTTTCAAAATTCAATAATCGGGCATATTGGTGTCAATTTCGGTCCTAGAGTCAAACCGGTGCACTTTTCCTACATAAAATTTGCTACTTGTTCTTCTCAAGTTCTCAGATTTTTTTCTAAGTCTTACGGTTCGTGAGAAAAAATTCCAATTGGAGGTCTACATGTCTTGCAAATTTCGTGAAAATAAAAACTTTGTATTTCGTTCCAACCTTAAATTATTTCGATTAAGCCTGACGTACTGATTCAAAAAAGATATACATACCCTTATGAGAAAATGCACCGTTTGGCCGGAAAATGGAAAAAACTGAAAATTTTTAATTCGATTTTTCCATTATGTTTGCCAAACTGTGGGCAGGTGATAGAAAAAAAACACATATTTGGAATAAGTTAGACCTAGTGTATATATTAAGATTAAAAAAACAATTTCCTAAAATTGGAATTTGCCCAAAAATGTTTAAAGGGGGTACCCTTGGATTTTTTTCAAAATTCAATAATCGGGCATATTGGTGTCAATTTCGGTCCTAGAGTCAAACCGGTGCACTTTTCCTACATAAAATTTGCTACTTGTTCTTCTTAAGTTCTCAGATTTTTTCTAAGTCTTACGGTTCGTGAGAAAAAATTCCAATTGGAGGTCTACATGTCTTGCAAATTTCGTGAAAATAAAAACTTTGTATTTCGTTCCAAACTTAATTTATTTCGATTAAGCCTGACGTACTGATTTAAAAAAGATATACATACCCCTATGAGAAAATGCACCGTTTGGCCGGAAAATGGAAAAAACTATAATTTTTTGTAATATTTGTTCATCATTTAAACATCCTTTAATCGGATATATTGGCGTCAATTCCGGTCCTAGAGTCAAACCGGTGCACATTTCTTACATAAAATTTGCTACTTGTTCTTCTTAAGTTCTCAGATTTTTTCTATGTCTTACGGTTCGTGAGAAAAAATTCCAATTGGAGGTCTACATGTCTTGCAAATTTCGTGAAAATAAAAACTTTGTATTTCGTTCCAAATTTAATTTATTTTGATTAAGCCTGACGTACTGATTCAAAAAAGATATACATACCCTAATGAGAAAATGCACCGTTTGGCCGGAAAATGGAAAAAACTGAAAATTTTTAATTCGATTTTTCCATTATTTTTGCCAAACTGTGGGTAGGTGATAGAAAAAAAACACATATTTGGAATAAGTTAGACCTAGTGTATATATTAACATTAAAAAAACAATTTCCTAAAATTGGAATTTGCCCAAAAATGTTTAAAGGGGGTACCCTTGGATTTTTTTCAAAATTCAATAATCGGGCATATTGGTGTCAATTTCGGTCCTAGAGTCAAACCGGTGCACTTTTCCTACATAAAATTTGCTACTTGTTCTTCTCAAGTTCTCAGATTTTTTTCTAAGTCTTACGGTTCGTGAGAAAAAATTCCAATTGGAGGTCTACATGTCTTGCAAATTTCGTGAAAATAAAAACTTTGTATTTCGTTCCAACCTTAATTTATTTCGATTAAGCCTGACGTACTGATTCAAAAAAGATATACATACCCCTATGAGAAAATGCACCGTTTGGCCGGAAAATGGAAAAAACTATAATTTTTTGTAATATTTGTTCATCATTTAAACATCCTTTAATCGGATATATTGGCGTCAATTCTGGTCCTAGAGTCAAACCGGTGCACTTTTCCTACATAAAATTTGCTACTTGTTCTTCTCATGTTCTCAGATTTTTTCTAAGTCTTACGGTTCGTGAGAAAAAATTCCAATTGGAGGTCTACATGTCTTGCAAATTTCGTGAAAATAAAAACTTTGTATTTCGTTCCAAACTTAATTTATTTCGATTAAACCTGACATACTGATTCAAAAAAGATATACATACCCTTATGAGAAAATGCACCGTTTGGCCGGAAAATGGAAAAAACTATAATTTTTTGTAATATTTGTTCATCATTTAAACATCCTTTAATCGGATATATTGGCGTCAATTCCGGTCCTAGAGTCAAACCGGTGCACATTTCTTACATAAAATTTGCTACTTGTTCTTCTCAAGTTCTCAGATTTTTTCTATGTCTTACGGTTCGTGAGAAAAAATTCCAATTGGAGGTCTACATGTCTTGCAAATTTCGTGAAAATAAAAACTTTGTATTTTGTTCCAAATTTAATTTATTTCGATTAAGCCTGACGTACTGATTCAAAAAAGATATACATACCCTTATGAGAAAATGCATCGTTTGGCCGGAAAATGGAAAAAACTGAAAATTTTTAATTCGATTTTTCCATTATGTTTGCCAAACTGTGGGCAGGTGATAGAAAAAAAACACATATTTGGAATAAGTTAGACCTAGTGTATATATTAACATTAAAAAACCAATTTCCTAAAATTGGAATTTGCCCAAAAATGTTTAAAGGGGGTACCCTTGGATTTTTTTCAAAATTCAATAATCGGGCATATTGGTGTCAATTTCGGTCCTAGAGTCAAACCGGTGCACTTTTCCTACATAAAATTTGCTACTTGTTCTTCTCAAGTTCTCAGATTTTTTCTAAGTCTTACGGTTCGTGAGAAAAAATTCCAATTGGAGGTCTACATGTCTTGCAAATTTCGTGAAAATAAAAACTTTGTATTTCGTTCCAAACTTAATTTATTTCGATTAAGCCTGACGTACTGATTCAAAAAAGATATACATACCCCTATGAGAAAATGCACCGTTTGGCCGGAAAATGGAAAAAACTATAATTTTTTGTAATATTTGTTCATCATTTAAACATCCTTTAATCGGATATATTGGCGTCAATTCCGGTCCTAGAGTCAAACCGGTGCACATTTCTTACATAAAATTTGCTACTTGTTCTTCTCAAGTTCTCAGATTTTTTCTATGTCTTACGGTTCGTGAGAAAAAATTCCAATTGGAGGTCTACATGTCTTGCAAATTTCGTGAAAATAAAAACTTTGTATTTCGTTCCAAATTTAATTTATTTTGATTAAGCCTGACGTACTGATTCAAAAAAGATATACATACCCTAATGAGAAAATGCACCGTTTGGCCGGAAAATGGAAAAAACTGAAAATTTTTAATTCGATTTTTCCATTATTTTTGCCAAACTGTGGGTAGGTGATAGAAAAAAAACACATATTTGGAATAAGTTAGACCTAGTGTATATATTAACATTAAAAAAACAATTTCCTAAAATTGGAATTTGCCCAAAAATGTTTAAAGGGGGTACCCTTGGATTTTTTTCAAAATTCAATAATCGGGCATATTGGTGTCAATTTCGGTCCTAGAGTCAAACCGGTGCACTTTTCCTACATAAAATTTGCTACTTGTTCTTCTCAAGTTCTCAGATTTTTTTCTAAGTCTTACGGTTCGTGAGAAAAAATTCCAATTGGAGGTCTACATGTCTTGCAAATTTCGTGAAAATAAAAACTTTGTATTTCGTTCCAACCTTAATTTATTTCGATTAAGCCTGACGTACTGATTCAAAAAAGATATACATACCCTTATGAGAAAATGCACCGTTTGGCCGGAAAATGGAAAATACTGAAAATTTTTAATTCGATTTTTCCATTATGTTTGCCAAACTGTGGGCAGGTGATAGAAAAAAAACACATATTTGGAATAAGTTAGACCTAGTGTATATATTAACATTAAAAAAACAATTTCCTAAAATTGGAATTTGCCCAAAAATGTTTAAAGGGGGTACCCTTGGATTTTTTTCAAAATTCAATAATCGGGCATATTGGTGTCAATTTCGGTCCTAGAGTCAAACCGGTGCACTTTTCCTACATAAAATTTGCTACTTGTTCTTCTTAAGTTCTCAGATTTTTTCTAAGTCTTACGGTTCGTGAGAAAAAATTCCAATTGGAGGTCTACATGTCTTGCAAATTTCGTGAAAATAAAAACTTTGTATTTCGTTCCAAACTTAATTTATTTCGATTAAGCCTGACGTACTGATTTAAAAAAGATATACATACCCCTATGAGAAAATTCACCGTTTGGCCGGAAAATGGAAAAAACTATAATTTTTTGTAATATTTGTTCATCATTTAAACATCCTTTAATCGGATATATTGGCGTCAATTCCGGTCCTAGAGTCAAACCGGTGCACATTTCTTACATAAAATTTGCTACTTGTTCTTCTTAAGTTCTCAGATTTTTTCTATGTCTTACGGTTCGTGAGAAAAAATTCCAATTGGAGGTCTACATGTCTTGCAAATTTCGTGAAAATAAAAACTTTGTATTTCGTTCCAAATTTAATTTATTTTGATTAAGCCTGACGTACTGATTCAAAAAAGATATACATACCCTAATGAGAAAATGCACCGTTTGGCCGGAAAATGGAAAAAACTGAAAATTTTTAATTCGATTTTTCCATTATTTTTGCCAAACTGTGGGTAGGTGATAGAAAAAAAACACATATTTGGAATAAGTTAGACCTAGTGTATATATTAACATTAAAAAAACAATTTCCTAAAATTGGAATTTGCCCAAAAATGTTTAAAGGGGGTACCCTTGGATTTTTTTCAAAATTCAATAATCGGGCATATTGGTGTCAATTTCGGTCCTAGAGTCAAACCGGTGCACTTTTCCTACATAAAATTTGCTACTTGTTCTTCTCAAGTTCTCAGATTTTTTTCTAAGTCTTACGGTTCGTGAGAAAAAATTCCAATTGGAGGTCTACATGTCTTGCAAATTTCGTGAAAATAAAAACTTTGTATTTCGTTCCAACCTTAATTTATTTCGATTAAGCCTGACGTACTGATTCAAAAAAGATATACATACCCTTATGAGAAAATGCACCGTTTGGCCGGAAAATGGAAAAAACTGAAAATTTTTAATTCGATTTTTCCATTATGTTTGCCAAACTGTGGGCAGGTGATAGAAAAAAAACACATATTTGGAATAAGTTAGACCTAGTGTATATATTAACATTAAAAAAACAATTTCCTAAAATTGGAATTTGCCCAAAAATGTTTAAAGGGGGTACCCTTGGATTTTTTTCAAAATTCAATAATCGGGCCTATTGGTGTCAATTTCGGTCCTAGAGTCAAACCGGTGCACTTTTCCTACATAAAATTTGCTACTTGTTCTTCTTAAGTTCTCAGATTTTTTCTAAGTCTTACGGTTCGTGAGAAAAAATTCCAATTGGAGGTCTACATGTCTTGCAAATTTCGTGAAAATAAAAACTTTGTATTTCGTTCCAAACTTAATTTATTTCGATTAAGCCTGACGTACTGATTTAAAAAAGATATACATACCCCTATGAGAAAATGCACCGTTTGGCCGGAAAATGGAAAAAACTATAATTTTTTGTAATATTTGTTCATCATTTAAACATCCTTTAATCGGATATATTGGCGTCAATTCCGGTCCTAGAGTCAAACCGGTGCACATTTCTTACATAAAATTTGCTACTTGTTCTTCTCAAGTTCTCAGATTTTTTCTATGTCTTACGGTTCGTGAGAAAAAATTCCAATTGGAGGTCTACATGTCTTGCAAATTTCGTGAAAATAAAAACTTTGTATTTCGTTCCAAATTTAATTTATTTTGATTAAGCCTGACGTACTGATTCAAAAAAGATATACATACCCTAATGAGAAAATGCACCGTTTGGCCGGAAAATGGAAAAAACTGAAAATTTTTAATTCGATTTTTCCATTATTTTTGCCAAACTGTGGGTAGGTGATAGAAAAAAAACACATATTTGGAATAAGTTAGACCTAGTGTATATATTAACATTAAAAAAACAATTTCCTAAAATTGGAATTTGCCCAAAAATGTTTAAAGGGGGTACCCTTGGATTTTTTTCAAAATTCAATAATCGGGCATATTGGTGTCAATTTCGGTCCTAGAGTCAAACCGGTGCACTTTTCCTACATAAAATTTGCTACTTGTTCTTCTCAAGTTCTCAGATTTTTTTCTAAGTCTTACGGTTCGTGAGAAAAAATTCCAATTGGAGGTCTACATGTCTTGCAAATTTCGTGAAAATAAAAACTTTGTATTTCGTTCCAACCTTAAATTATTTCGATTAAGCCTGACGTACTGATTCAAAAAAGATATACATACCCTTATGAGAAAATGCACCGTTTGGCCGGAAAATGGAAAAAACTGAAAATTTTTAATTCGATTTTTCCATTATGTTTGCCAAACTGTGGGCAGGTGATAGAAAAAAAACACATATTTGGAATAAGTTAGACCTAGTGTATATATTAAGATTAAAAAAACAATTTCCTAAAATTGGAATTTGCCCAAAAATGTTTAAAGGGGGTACCCTTGGATTTTTTTCAAAATTCAATAATCGGGCATATTGGTGTCAATTTCGGTCCTAGAGTCAAACCGGTGCACTTTTCCTACATAAAATTTGCTACTTGTTCTTCTTAAGTTCTCAGATTTTTTCTAAGTCTTACGGTTCGTGAGAAAAAATTCCAATTGGAGGTCTACATGTCTTGCAAATTTCGTGAAAATAAAAACTTTGTATTTCGTTCCAAACTTAATTTATTTCGATTAAGCCTGACGTACTGATTTAAAAAAGATATACATACCCCTATGAGAAAATGCACCGTTTGGCCGGAAAATGGAAAAAACTATAATTTTTTGTAATATTTGTTCATCATTTAAACATCCTTTAATCGGATATATTGGCGTCAATTCCGGTCCTAGAGTCAAACCGGTGCACATTTCTTACATAAAATTTGCTACTTGTTCTTCTTAAGTTCTCAGATTTTTTCTATGTCTTACGGTTCGTGAGAAAAAATTCCAATTGGAGGTCTACATGTCTTGCAAATTTCGTGAAAATAAAAACTTTGTATTTCGTTCCAAATTTAATTTATTTTGATTAAGCCTGACGTACTGATTCAAAAAAGATATACATACCCTAATGAGAAAATGCACCGTTTGGCCGGAAAATGGAAAAAACTGAAAATTTTTAATTCGATTTTTCCATTATTTTTGCCAAACTGTGGGTAGGTGATAGAAAAAAAACACATATTTGGAATAAGTTAGACCTAGTGTATATATTAACATTAAAAAAACAATTTCCTAAAATTGGAATTTGCCCAAAAATGTTTAAAGGGGGTACCCTTGGATTTTTTTCAAAATTCAATAATCGGGCATATTGGTGTCAATTTCGGTCCTAGAGTCAAACCGGTGCACTTTTCCTACATAAAATTTGCTACTTGTTCTTCTCAAGTTCTCAGATTTTTTCTAAGTCTTACGGTTCGTGAGAAAAAATTCCAATTGGAGGTCTACATGTCTTGCAAATTTCGTGAAAATAAAAACTTTGTATTTCGTTCCAACCTTAATTTATTTCGATTAAGCCTGACGTACTGATTCAAAAAAGATATACATACCCTTATGAGAAAATGCATTGTTTGGCCGGAAAATGGAAAAAACTGAAAATTTTTAATTCGATTTTTCCATTATGTTTGCCAAACTGTGGGCAGGTGATAGAAAAAAAACACATATTTGGAATAAGTTAGACCTAGTGTATATATTAACATTAAAAAAACAATTTCCTAAAATTGGAATTTGCCCAAAAATGTTTAAAGGGGGTACCCTTGGATTTTTTTCAAAATTCAATAATCGGGCATATTGGTGTCAATTTCGGTCCTAGAGTCAAACCGGTGCACTTTTCCTACATAAAATTTGCTACTTGTTCTTCTTAAGTTCTCAGATTTTTTCTAAGTCTTACGGTTCGTGAGAAAAAATTCCAATTGGAGGTCTACATGTCTTGCAAATTTCGTGAAAATAAAAACTTTGTATTTCGTTCCAAACTTAATTTATTTCGATTAAGCCTGACGTACTGATTTAAAAAAGATATACATACCCCCATGAGAAAATGCACCGTTTGGCCGGAAAATGGAAAAAACTATAATTTTTTGTAATATTTGTTCATCATTTAAACATCCTTTAATCGGATATATTGGCGTCAATTCCGGTCCTAGAGTCAAACCGGTGCACATTTCTTACATAAAATTTGCTACTTGTTCTTCTCAAGTTCTCAGATTTTTTTCTAAGTCTTACGGTTCGTGAGAAAAAATTCCAATTGGAGGTCTACATGTCTTGCAAATTTCGTGAAAATAAAAACTTTGTATTTCGTTCCAACCTTAATTTATTTCGATTAAGCCTGACGTACTGATTCAAAAAAGATATACATACCCTTATGAGAAAATGCACCGTTTGGCCGGAAAATGGAAAAAACTGAAAATTTTTAATTCGATTTTTCCATTATTTTTGCCAAACTGTGGGTAGGTGATAGAAAAAAAACACATATTTGGAATAAGTTAAACCTAGTGTATATATTAACATTAAAAAAACAATTTCCTAAAATTGGAATTTGCCCAAAAATGTTTAAAGGGGGTACCCTTGGATTTTTTTCAAAATTCAATAATCGGGCATATTGGTGTCAATTTCGGTCCTAGAGTCAAACCGGTGCACTTTTCCTACATAAAATTTGCTACTTGTTCTTCTCATGTTCTCAGATTTTTTCTAAGTCTTACGGTTCGTGAGAAAAAATTCCAATTGGAGGTCTACATGTCTTGCAAATTTCGTGAAAATAAAAACTTTGTATTTCGTTCCAAACTTAATTTATTTCGATTAAGCCTGACGTACTGATTCAAAAAAGATATACATACCCCTATGAGAAAATGCACCGTTTGGCCGGAAAATGGAAAAAACTATAATTTTTTGTAATATTTGTTCATCATTTAAACATCCTTTAATCGGATATATTGGCGTCAATTCCGGTCCTAGAGTCAAACCGGTGCACATTTCTTACATAAAATTTGCTACTTGTTCTTCTCAAGTTCTCAGATTTTTTCTATGTCTTACGGTTCGTGAGAAAAAATTCCAATTGGAGGTCTACATGTCTTGCAAATTTCGTGAAAATAAAAACTTTGTATTTCGTTCCAAATTTAATTTATTTTGATTAAGCCTGACGTACTGATTCAAAAAAGATATACATACTCTAATGAGAAAATGCACCGTTTGGCCGGAAAATGGAAAAAACTGAAAATTTTTAATTCGATTTTTCCATTATTTTTGCCAAACTGTGGGTAGGTGATAGAAAAAAAACACATATTTGGAATAAGTTAGACCTAGTGTATATATTAACATTAAAAAAACAATTTCCTAAAATTGGAATTTGCCCAAAAATGTTTAAAGGGGGTACCCTTGGATTTTTTTCAAAATTCAATAATCGGGCATATTGGTGTCAATTTCGGTCCTAGAGTCAAACCGGTACACTTTTCCTACATAAAATTTGCTACTTGTTCTTCTCAAGTTCTCAGATTTTTTTCTAAGTCTTACGGTTCGTGAGAAAAAATTCCAATTGGAGGTCTACATGTCTTGCAAATTTCGTGAAAATAAAAACTTTGTATTTCGTTCCAACCTTAATTTATTTCGATTAAGCCTGACGTACTGATTCAAAAAAGATATACATACCCTTATGAGAAAATGCACCGTTTGGCCGGAAAATGGAAAAAACTGAAAATTTTTAATTCGATTTTTCCATTATGTTTGCCAAACTGTGGGCAGGTGATAGAAAAAAAACACATATTTGGAATAAGTTAGACCTAGTGTATATATTAACATTAAAAAAACAATTTCCTAAAATTGGAATTTGCCCAAAAATGTTTAAAGGGGGTACCCTTGGATTTTTTTCAAAATTCAATAATCGGGCATATTGGTGTCAATTTCGGTCCTAGAGTCAAACCGGTGCACATTTCTTACATAAAATTTGCTACTTGTTCTTCTTAAGTTCTCAGATTTTTTCTAAGTCTTACGGTTCGTGAGAAAAAATTCCAATTGGAGGTCTACATGTCTTGCAAATTTCGTGAAAATAAAAACTTTGTATTTCGTTCCAAACTTAATTTATTTCGATTAAGCCTGACGTACTGATTCAAAAAAGATATACATACCCTTATGAGAAAATGCACCGTTTGGCCGGAAAATGGAAAAAACTGAAAATTTTTAATTCGATTTTTCCATTATGTTTGCCAAACTGTGGGCAGGTGATAGAAAAAAAACACATATTTGGAATAAGTTAGACCTAGTGTATATATTAACATTAAAAAAACAATTTCCTAAAATTGGAATTTGCCCAAAAATGTTTAAAGGGGGTACCCTTGGATTTTTTTCAAAATTCAATAATCGGGCATATTGGTGTCAATTTCGGTCCTAGAGTCAAACCGGTGCACTTTTCCTACATAAAATTTGCTACTTGTTCTTCTCAAGTTCTCAGATTTTTTTCTAAGTCTTACGGTTCGTGAGAAAAAATTCCAATTGGAGGTCTACATGTCTTGCAAATTTCGTGAAAATAAAAACTTTGTATTTCGTTCCAACCTTAATTTATTTCGATTAAGCCTGACGTACTGATTCAAAAAAGATATACATACCCTTATGAGAAAATGCACCGTTTGGCCGGAAAATGGAAAAAACTGAAAATTTTTAATTCGATTTTTCCATTATGTTTGCCAAACTGTGGGCAGGTGATAGAAAAAAAACACATATTTGGAATAAGTTAGACCTAGTGTATATATTAACATTAAAAAAACAATTTCCTAAAATTGGAATTTGCCCAAAAATGTTTAAAGGGGGTACCCTTGGATTTTTTTCAAAATTCAATAATCGGGCATATTGGTGTCAATTTCGGTCCTAGAGTCAAACCGGTGCACTTTTCCTACATAAAATTTGCTACTTGTTCTTCTCAAGTTCTCAGATTTTTTTCTAAGTCTTACGGTTCGTGAGAAAAAATTCCAATTGGAGGTCTACATGTCTTGCAAATTTCGTGAAAATAAAAACTTTGTATTTCGTTCCAACCTTAATTTATTTCGATTAAGCCTGACGTACTGATTCAAAAAAGATATACATACCCTTATGAGAAAATGCACCGTTTGGCCGGAAAATGGAAAAAACTGAAAATTTTTAATTCGATTTTTCCATTATGTTTGCCAAACTGTGGGCAGGTGATAGAAAAAAAACACATATTTGGAATAAGTTAGACCTAGTGTATATATTAACATTAAAAAAACAATTTCCTAAAATTGGAATTTGCCCAAAAATGTTTAAAGGGGGTACCCTTGGATTTTTTTCAAAATTCAATAATCGGGCATATTGGTGTCAATTTCGGTCCTAGAGTCAAACCGGTGCACTTTTCCTACATAAAATTTGCTACTTGTTCTTCTTAAGTTCTCAGATTTTTTCTAAGTCTTACGGTTCGTGAGAAAAAATTCCAATTGGAGGTCTACATGTCTTGCAAATTTCGTGAAAATAAAAACTTTGTATTTCGTTCCAAACTTAATTTATTTCGATTAAGCCTGACGTACTGATTTAAAAAAGATATACATACCCCTATGAGAAAATGCACCGTTTGGCCGGAAAATGGAAAAAACTATAATTTTTTGTAATATTTGTTCATCATTTAAACATCCTTTAATCGGATATATTGGCGTCAATTCCGGTCCTAGAGTCAAGCCGGTGCACATTTCTTACATAAAATTTGCTACTTGTTCTTCTTAAGTTCTCAGATTTTTTCTATGTCTTACGGTTCGTGAGAAAAAATTCCAATTGTAGGTCTACATGTCTTGCAAATTTCGTGAAAATAAAAACTTTGTATTTTGTTCCAAATTTAATTTATTTTGATTAAGCCTGACGTACTGATTCAAAAAAGATATACATACCCTAATGAGAAAATGCACCGTTTGGCCGGAAAATGGAAAAAACTGAAAATTTTTAATTCGATTTTTCCATTATTTTTGCCAAACTGTGGGTAGGTGATAGAAAAAAAACACATATTTGGAATAAGTTAGACCTAGTGTATATATTAACATTAAAAAAACAATTTCCTAAAATTGGAATTTGCCCAAAAATGTTTAAAGGGGGTACCCTTGGATTTTTTTCAAAATTCAATAATCGGGCATATTGGTGTCAATTTCGGTCCTAGAGTCAAACCGGTGCACTTTTCCTACATAAAATTTGCTACTTGTTCTTCTCAAGTTCTCAGATATTTTTCTAAGTCTTACGGTTCGTGAGAAAAAAATCCAATTGGAGGTCTACATGTCTTGCAAATTTCGTGAAAATAAAAACTTTGTATTTCGTTCCAACCTTAATTTATTTCGATTAAGCCTGACGTACTGATTCAAAAAAGATATACATACCCTTATGAGAAAATGCACCGTTTGGCCGGAAAATGGAAAAAACTGAAAATTTTTAATTCGATTTTTCCATTATGTTTGCCAAACTGTGGGCAGGTGATAGAAAAAAAACACATATTTGGAATAAGTTAGACCTAGTGTATATATTAACATTAAAAAAACAATTTCCTAAAATTGGAATTTGCCCAAAAATGTTTAAAGGGGGTACCCTTGGATTTTTTTCAAAATTCAATAATCGGGCATATTGGTGTCAATTTCGGTCCTAGAGTCAAACCGGTGCACTTTTCCTACATAAAATTTGCTACTTGTTCTTCTTAAGTTCTCAGATTTTTTCTAAGTCTTACGGTTCGTGAGAAAAAATTCCAATTGGAGGTCTACATGTCTTGCAAATTTCGTGAAAATAAAAACTTTGTATTTCGTTCCAAACTTAATTTATTTCGATTAAGCCTGACGTACTGATTTAAAAAAGATATACATACCCCCATGAGAAAATGCACCGTTTGGCCGGAAAATGGAAAAAACTATAATTTTTTGTAATATTTGTTCATCATTTAAACATCCTTTAATCGGATATATTGGCGTCAATTCCGGTCCTAGAGTCAAACCGGTGCACATTTCTTACATAAAATTTGCTACTTGTTCTTCTTAAGTTCTCAGGTTTTTTCTATGTCTTACGGTTCGTGAGAAAAAATTCCAATTGGAGGTCTACATGTCTTGCAAATTTCGTGAAAATAAAAACTTTGTATTTCGTTCCAAATTTAATTTATTTCGATTAAGCCTGACGTACTGATTCAAAAAAGATATACATACCCTTATGAGAAAATGCACCGTTTGGCCGGAAAATGGAAAAAACTGAAAATTTTTAATTCGATTTTTCCATTATTTTTGCCAAACTGTGGGTAGGTGATAGAAAAAAAACACATATTTGGAATAAGTTAGACCTAGTGTATATATTAACATTAAAAAAACAATTTCCTAAAATTGGAATTTGCCCAAAAATGTTTAAAGGGGGTACCCTTGGATTTTTTTCAAAATTCAATAATCGGGCATATTGGTGTCAATTTCGGTCCTAGAGTCAAACCGGTGCACTTTTCCTACATAAAATTTGCTACTTGTTCTTCTCAAGTTCTCAGATTTTTTCTAAGTCTTACGGTTCGTGAGAAAAAATTCCAATTGGAGGTCTACATGTCTTGCAAATTTCGTGAAAATAAAAACTTTGTATTTCGTTCCAACCTTAATTTATTTCGATTAAGCCTGACGTACTGATTCAAAAAAGATATACATACCCCTATGATAAAATGCACCGTTTGGCCGGAAAATGGAAAAAACTATAATTTTTTGTAATATTTGTTCATCATTTAAACATCCTTTAATCGGATATATTGGCGTCAATTCTGGTCCTAGAGTCAAACCGGTGCACTTTTCCTACATAAAATTTGCTACTTGTTCTTCTCATGTTCTCAGATTTTTTCTAAGTCTTACGGTTCGTGAGAAAAAATTCCAATTGGAGGTCTACATGTCTTGCAAATTTCGTGAAAATAAAAACTTTGTATTTCGTTCCAAACTTAATTTATTTCGATTAAGCCTGACGTACTGATTCAAAAAAGATATACATACCCTTATGAGAAAATGCACCGTTTGGCCGGAAAATGGAAAAAACTGAAAATTTTTAATTCGATTTTTCCATTATGTTTGCCAAACTGTGGGCAGGTGATAGAAAAAAAACACATATTTGGAATAAGTTAGACCTAGTGTATATATTAACATTAAAAAAACAATTTCCTAAAATTGGAATTTGCCCAAAAATGTTTAAAGGGGGTACCCTTGGATTTTTTTCAAAATTCAATAATCGGGCATATTGGTGTCAATTTCGGTCCTAGAGTCAAACCGGTGCACTTTTCCTACATAAAATTTGCTACTTGTTCTTCTCAAGTTCTCAGATTTTTTTCTAAGTCTTACGGTTCGTGAGAAAAAATTCCAATTGGAGGTCTACATGTCTTGCAAATTTCGTGAAAATAAAAACTTTGTATTTCGTTCCAACCTTAATTTATTTCGATTAAGCCTGACGTACTGATTCAAAAAAGATATACATACCCTTATGAGAAAATGCACCGTTTGGCCGGAAAATGGAAAAAACTGAAAATTTTTAATTCGATTTTTCCATTATGTTTGCCAAACTGTGGGCAGGTGATAGAAAAAAAACACATATTTGGAATAAGTTAGACCTAGTGTATATATTAACATTAAAAAAACAATTTCCTAAAATTGGAATTTGCCCAAAAATGTTTAAAGGGGGTACCCTTGGATTTTTTTCAAAATTCAATAATCGGGCATATTGGTGTCAATTTCGGTCCTAGAGTCAAACCGGTGCACTTTTCCTACATAAAATTTGCTACTTGTTCTTCTCAAGTTCTCAGATTTTTTTCTAAGTCTTACGGTTCGTGAGAAAAAATTCCAATTGGAGGTCTACATGTCTTGCAAATTTCGTGAAAATAAAAACTTTGTATTTCGTTCCAACCTTAATTTATTTCGATTAAGCCTGACGTACTGATTCAAAAAAGATATACATACCCTTATGAGAAAATGCACCGTTTGGCCGGAAAATGGAAAAAACTGAAAATTTTTAATTCGATTTTTCCATTATGTTTGCCAAACTGTGGGCAGGTGATAGAAAAAAAACACATATTTGGAATAAGTTAGACCTAGTGTATATATTAACATTAAAAAAACAATTTCCTAAAATTGGAATTTGCCCAAAAATGTTTAAAGGGGGTACCCTTGGATTTTTTTCAAAATTCAATAATCGGGCATATTGGTGTCAATTTCGGTCCTAGAGTCAAACCGGTGCACTTTTCCTACATAAAATTTGCTACTTGTTCTTCTTAAGTTCTCAGATTTTTTCTAAGTCTTACGGTTCGTGAGAAAAAATTCCAATTGGAGGTCTACATGTCTTGCAAATTTCGTGAAAATAAAAACTTTGTATTTCGTTCCAAACTTAATTTATTTCGATTAAGCCTGACGTACTGATTTAAAAAAGATATACATACCCCTATGAGAAAATGCACCGTTTGGCCGGAAAATGGAAAAAACTATAATTTTTTGTAATATTTGTTCATCATTTAAACATCCTTTAATCGGATATATTGGCGTCAATTCCGGTCCTAGAGTCAAGCCGGTGCACATTTCTTACATAAAATTTGCTACTTGTTCTTCTTAAGTTCTCAGATTTTTTCTATGTCTTACGGTTCGTGAGAAAAAATTCCAATTGTAGGTCTACATGTCTTGCAAATTTCGTGAAAATAAAAACTTTGTATTTCGTTCCAAATTTAATTTATTTTGATTAAGCCTGACGTACTGATTCAAAAAAGATATACATACCCTAATGAGAAAATGCACCGTTTGGCCGGAAAATGGAAAAAACTGAAAATTTTTAATTCGATTTTTCCATTATTTTTGCCAAACTGTGGGTAGGTGATAGAAAAAAAACACATATTTGGAATAAGTTAGACCTAGTGTATATATTAACATTAAAAAAACAATTTCCTAAAATTGGAATTTGCCCAAAAATGTTTAAAGGGGGTACCCTTGGATTTTTTTCAAAATTCAATAATCGGGCATATTGGTGTCAATTTCGGTCCTAGAGTCAAACCGGTGCACTTTTCCTACATAAAATTTGCTACTTGTTCTTCTCAAGTTCTCAGATATTTTTCTAAGTCTTACGGTTCGTGAGAAAAAAATCCAATTGGAGGTCTACATGTCTTGCAAATTTCGTGAAAATAAAAACTTTGTATTTCGTTCCAACCTTAATTTATTTCGATTAAGCCTGACGTACTGATTCAAAAAAGATATACATACCCTTATGAGAAAATGCACCGTTTGGCCGGAAAATGGAAAAAACTGAAAATTTTTAATTCGATTTTTCCATTATGTTTGCCAAACTGTGGGCAGGTGATAGAAAAAAAACACATATTTGGAATAAGTTAGAACTAGTGTATATATTAACATTAAAAAAACAATTTCCTAAAATTGGAATTTGCCCAAAAATGTTTAAAGGGGGTACCCTTGGATTTTTTTCAAAATTCAATAATCGGGCATATTGGTGTCAATTTCGGTCCTAGAGTCAAACCGGTGCACTTTTCCTACATAAAATTTGCTACTTGTTCTTCTTAAGTTCTCAGATTTTTTCTAAGTCTTACGGTTCGTGAGAAAAAATTCCAATTGGAGGTCTACATGTCTTGCAAATTTCGTGAAAATAAAAACTTTGTATTTCGTTCCAAACTTAATTTATTTCGATTAAGCCTGACGTACTGATTTAAAAAAGATATACATACCCCCATGAGAAAATGCACCGTTTGGCCGGAAAATGGAAAAAACTATAATTTTTTGTAATATTTGTTCATCATTTAAACATCCTTTAATCGGATATATTGGCGTCAATTCCGGTCCTAGAGTCAAACCGGTGCACATTTCTTACATAAAATTTGCTACTTGTTCTTCTTAAGTTCTCAGGTTTTTTCTATGTCTTACGGTTCGTGAGAAAAAATTCCAATTGGAGGTCTACATGTCTTGCAAATTTCGTGAAAATAAAAACTTTGTATTTCGTTCCAAATTTAATTTATTTCGATTAAGCCTGACGTACTGATTCAAAAAAGATATACATACCCTTATGAGAAAATGCACCGTTTGGCCGGAAAATGGAAAAAACTGAAAATTTTTAATTCGATTTTTCCATTATTTTTGCCAAACTGTGGGTAGGTGATAGAAAAAAAACACATATTTGGAATAAGTTAGACCTAGTGTATATATTAACATTAAAAAAACAATTTCCTAAAATTGGAATTTGCCCAAAAATGTTTAAAGGGGGTACCCTTGGATTTTTTTCAAAATTCAATAATCGGGCATATTGGTGTCAATTTCGGTCCTAGAGTCAAACCGGTGCACTTTTCCTACATAAAATTTGCTACTTGTTCTTCTCAAGTTCTCAGATTTTTTCTAAGTCTTACGGTTCGTGAGAAAAAATTCCAATTGGAGGTCTACATGTCTTGCAAATTTCGTGAAAATAAAAACTTTGTATTTCGTTCCAAACTTAATTTATTTCGATTAAGCCTGACGTACTGATTCAAAAAAGATATACATACCCCTATGATAAAATGCACCGTTTGGCCGGAAAATGGAAAAAACTATAATTTTTTGTAATATTTGTTCATCATTTAAACATCCTTTAATCGGATATATTGGCGTCAATTCTGGTCCTAGAGTCAAACCGGTGCACTTTTCCTACATAAAATTTGCTACTTGTTCTTCTCATGTTCTCAGATTTTTTCTAAGTCTTACGGTTCGTGAGAAAAAATTCCAATTGGAGGTCTACATGTCTTGCAAATTTCGTGAAAATAAAAACTTTGTATTTCGTTCCAAACTTAATTTATTTCGATTAAGCCTGACGTACTGATTCAAAAAAGATATACATACCCCTATGAGAAAATGCACCGTTTGGCCGGAAAATGGAAAAAACTATAATTTTTTGTAATATTTGTTCATCATTTAAACATCCTTTAATCGGATATATTGGCGTCAATTCCGGTCCTAGAGTCAAACCGGTGCACATTTCTTACATAAAATTTGCTACTTGTTCTTCTCAAGTTCTCAGATTTTTTCTATGTCTTACGGTTCGTGAGAAAAAATTCCAATTGGAGGTCTACATGTCTTGCAAATTTCGTGAAAATAAAAACATTGTATTTCGTTCCAAATTTAATTTATTTCGATTAAGCCTGACGTACTGATTCAAAAAAGATATACATACCCTTATGAGAAAATGCACCGTTTGGCCGGAAAATGGAAAAAACTGAAAATTTTTAATTCGATTTTTCCATTATGTTTGCCAAACTGTGGGCAGGTGATAGAAAAAAAACACATATTTGGAATAAGTTAGACCTAGTGTATATATTAACATTAAAAAAACAATTTCCTAAAATTGGAATTTGCCCAAAAATGTTTAAAGGGGGTACCCTTGGATATTTTTCAAAATTCAATAATCGGGCATATTGGTGTCAATTTCGGTCCTAGAGTCAAACCGGTGCACTTTTCCTACATAAAATTTGCTACTTGTTCTTCTCAAGTTCTCAGATTTTTTCTAAGTCTTACGGTTCGTGAGAAAAAATTCCAATTGGAGGTCTACATGTCTTGCAAATTTCGTGAAAATAAAAACTTTGTATTTCGTTCCAAATTTAATTTATTTTGATTAAGCCTGACGTACTGATTCAAAAAATTTATACATACCCTAATGAGAAAATGCACCGTTTGGCCGGAAAATGGAAAAAACTGAAAATTTTTAATTCGATTTTTCCATTATTTTTGCCAAACTGTGGGTAGGTGATAGAAAAAAAACACATATTTGGAATAAGTTAGACCTAGTGTATATATTAACATTAAAAAAACAATTTCCTAAAATTGGAATTTGCCCAAAAATGTTTAAAGGGGGTACCCTTGGATTTTTTTCAAAATTCAATAATCGGGCATATTGGTGTCAATTTCGGTCCTAGAGTCAAACCGGTGCACTTTTCCTACATAAAATTTGCTACTTGTTCTTCTCAAGTTCTCAGATTTTTTTCTAAGTCTTACGGTTCGTGAGAAAAAATTCCAATTGGAGGTCTACATGTCTTGCAAATTTCGTGAAAATAAAAACTTTGTATTTCGTTCCAACCTTAATTTATTTCGATTAAGCCTGACGTACTGATTCAAAAAAGATATACATACCCTTATGAGAAAATGCACCGTTTGGCCGGAAAATGGAAAAAACTGAAAATTTTTAATTCGATTTTTCCATTATGTTTGCCAAACTGTGGGCAGGTGATAGAAAAAAAACACATATTTGGAATAAGTTAGACCTAGTGTATATATTAACATTAAAAAAACAATTTCCTAAAATTGGAATTTGCCCAAAAATGTTTAAAGGGGGTACCCTTGGATTTTTTTCAAAATTCAATAATCGGGCATATTGGTGTCAATTTCGGTCCTAGAGTCAAACCGGTGCACTTTTCCTACATAAAATTTGCTACTTGTTCTTCTTAAGTTCTCAGATTTTTTCTAAGTCTTACGGTTCGTGAGAAAAAATTCCAATTGGAGGTCTACATGTCTTGCAAATTTCGTGAAAATAAAAACTTTGTATTTCGTTCCAAACTTAATTTATTTCGATTAAGCCTGACGTACTGATTTAAAAAAGATATACATACCCCTATGAGAAAATGCACCGTTTGGCCGGAAAATGGAAAAAACTATAATTTTTTGTAATATTTGTTCATCATTTAAACATCCTTTAATCGGATATATTGGCGTCAATTCCGGTCCTAGAGTCAAACCGGTGCACATTTCTTACATAAAATTTGCTACTTGTTCTTCTCAAGTTCTCAGATTTTTTCTATGTCTTACGGTTCGTGAGAAAAAATTCCAATTGGAGGTCTACATGTCTTGCAAATTTCGTGAAAATAAAAACTTTGTATTTCGTTCCAAATTTAATTTATTTTGATTAAGCCTGACGTACTGATTCAAAAAAGATATACATACCCTAATGAGAAAATGCACTGTTTGGCCGGAAAATGGAAAAAACTGAAAATTTTTAATTCGATTTTTCCATTATTTTTGCCAAACTGTGGGTAGGTGATAGAAAAAAAACACATATTTGGAATAAGTTAGACCTAGTGTATATATTAACATTAAAAAAACAATTTCCTAAAATTGGAATTTGCCCAAAAATGTTTAAAGGGGGTACCCTTGGATTTTTTTCAAAATTCAATAATCGGGCATATTGGTGTCAATTTCGGTCCTAGAGTCAAACCGGTGCACTTTTCCTACATAAAATTTGCTACTTGTTCTTCTCAAGTTCTCAGATTTTTTTCTAAGTCTTACGGTTCGTGAGAAAAAATTCCAATTGGAGGTCTACATGTCTTGCAAATTTCGTGAAAATAAAAACTTTGTATTTCGTTCCAACCTTAATTTATTTCGATTAAGCCTGACGTACTGATTCAAAAAAGATATACATACCCTTATGAGAAAATGCACCGTTTGGCCGGAAAATGGAAAAAACTGAAAATTTTTAATTCGATTTTTCCATTATGTTTGCCAAACTGTGGGCAGGTGATAGAAAAAAAACACATATTTGGAATAAGTTAGACCTAGTGTATATATTAACATTAAAAAAACAATTTCCTAAAATTGGAATTTGCCCAAAAATGTTTAAAGGGGGTACCCTTGGATTTTTTTCAAAATTCAATAATCGGGCATATTGGTGTCAATTTCGGTCCTAGAGTCAAACCGGTGCACTTTTCCTACATAAAATTTGCTACTTGTTCTTCTCAAGTTCTCAGATATTTTTCTAAGTCTTACGGTTCGTGAGAAAAAAATCCAATTGGAGGTCTACATGTCTTGCAAATTTCGTGAAAATAAAAACTTTGTATTTCGTTCCAACCTTAATTTATTTCGATTAAGCCTGACGTACTGATTCAAAAAAGATATACATACCCTTATGAGAAAATGCACCGTTTGGCCGGAAAATGGAAAAAACTGAAAATTTTTAATTCGATTTTTCCATTATGTTTGCCAAACTGTGGGCAGGTGATAGAAAAAAAACACATATTTGGAATAAGTTAGACCTAGTGTATATATTAACATTAAAAAAACAATTTCCTAAAATTGGAATTTGCCCAAAAATGTTTAAAGGGGGTACCCTTGGATTTTTTTCAAAATTCAATAATCGGGCATATTGGTGTCAATTTCGGTCCTAGAGTCAAACCGGTGCACTTTTCCTACATAAAATTTGCTACTTGTTCTTCTTAAGTTCTCAGATTTTTTCTAAGTCTTACGGTTCGTGAGAAAAAATTCCAATTGGAGGTCTACATGTCTTGCAAATTTCGTGAAAATAAAAACTTTGTATTTCGTTCCAAACTTAATTTATTTCGATTAAGCCTGACGTACTGATTTAAAAAAGATATACATACCCCCATGAGAAAATGCACCGTTTGGCCGGAAAATGGAAAAAACTATAATTTTTTGTAATATTTGTTCATCATTTAAACATCCTTTAATCGGATATATTGGCGTCAATTCCGGTCCTAGAGTCAAACCGGTGCACATTTCTTACATAAAATTTGCTACTTGTTCTTCTTAAGTTCTCAGGTTTTTTCTATGTCTTACGGTTCGTGAGAAAAAATTCCAATTGGAGGTCTACATGTCTTGCAAATTTCGTGAAAATAAAAACTTTGTATTTCGTTCCAAATTTAATTTATTTCGATTAAGCCTGACGTACTGATTCAAAAAAGATATACATACCCTTATGAGAAAATGCACCGTTTGGCCGGAAAATGGAAAAAACTGAAAATTTTTAATTCGATTTTTCCATTATTTTTGCCAAACTGTGGGTAGGTGATAGAAAAAAAACACATATTTGGAATAAGTTAGACCTAGTGTATATATTAACATTAAAAAAACAATTTCCTAAAATTGGAATTTGCCCAAAAATGTTTAAAGGGGGTACCCTTGGATTTTTTTCAAAATTCAATAATCGGGCATATTGGTGTCAATTTCGGTCCTAGAGTCAAACCGGTGCACTTTTCCTACATAAAATTTGCTACTTGTTCTTCTCAAGTTCTCAGATTTTTTCTAAGTCTTACGGTTCGTGAGAAAAAATTCCAATTGGAGGTCTACATGTCTTGCAAATTTCGTGAAAATAAAAACTTTGTATTTCGTTCCAAACTTAATTTATTTCGATTAAGCCTGACGTACTGATTCAAAAAAGATATACATACCCCTATGATAAAATGCACCGTTTGGCCGGAAAATGGAAAAAACTATAATTTTTTGTAATATTTGTTCATCATTTAAACATCCTTTAATCGGATATATTGGCGTCAATTCTGGTCCTAGAGTCAAACCGGTGCACTTTTCCTACATAAAATTTGCTACTTGTTCTTCTCATGTTCTCAGATTTTTTCTAAGTCTTACGGTTCGTGAGAAAAAATTCCAATTGGAGGTCTACATGTCTTGCAAATTTCGTGAAAATAAAAACTTTGTATTTCGTTCCAAACTTAATTTATTTCGATTAAGCCTGACGTACTGATTCAAAAAAGATATACATACCCCTATGAGAAAATGCACCGTTTGGCCGGAAAATGGAAAAAACTATAATTTTTTGTAATATTTGTTCATCATTTAAACATCCTTTAATCGGATATATTGGCGTCAATTCCGGTCCTAGAGTCAAACCGGTGCACATTTCTTACATAAAATTTGCTACTTGTTCTTCTCAAGTTCTCAGATTTTTTCTATGTCTTACGGTTCGTGAGAAAAAATTCCAATTGGAGGTCTACATGTCTTGCAAATTTCGTGAAAATAAAAACATTGTATTTCGTTCCAAATTTAATTTATTTCGATTAAGCCTGACGTACTGATTCAAAAAAGATATACATACCCTTATGAGAAAATGCACCGTTTGGCCGGAAAATGGAAAAAACTGAAAATTTTTAATTCGATTTTTCCATTATGTTTGCCAAACTGTGGGCAGGTGATAGAAAAAAAACACATATTTGGAATAAGTTAGACCTAGTGTATATATTAACATTAAAAAAACAATTTCCTAAAATTGGAATTTGCCCAAAAATGTTTAAAGGGGGTACCCTTGGATATTTTTCAAAATTCAATAATCGGGCATATTGGTGTCAATTTCGGTCCTAGAGTCAAACCGGTGCACTTTTCCTACATAAAATTTGCTACTTGTTCTTCTCAAGTTCTCAGATTTTTTCTAAGTCTTACGGTTCGTGAGAAAAAATTCCAATTGGAGGTCTACATGTCTTGCAAATTTCGTGAAAATAAAAACTTTGTATTTCGTTCCAAATTTAATTTATTTTGATTAAGCCTGACGTACTGATTCAAAAAATTTATACATACCCTAATGAGAAAATGCACCGTTTGGCCGGAAAATGGAAAAAACTGAAAATTTTTAATTCGATTTTTCCATTATTTTTGCCAAACTGTGGGTAGGTGATAGAAAAAAAACACATATTTGGAATAAGTTAGACCTAGTGTATATATTAACATTAAAAAAACAATTTCCTAAAATTGGAATTTGCCCAAAAATGTTTAAAGGGGGTACCCTTGGATTTTTTTCAAAATTCAATAATCGGGCATATTGGTGTCAATTTCGGTCCTAGAGTCAAACCGGTGCACTTTTCCTACATAAAATTTGCTACTTGTTCTTCTCAAGTTCTCAGATTTTTTTCTAAGTCTTACGGTTCGTGAGAAAAAATTCCAATTGGAGGTCTACATGTCTTGCAAATTTCGTGAAAATAAAAACTTTGTATTTCGTTCCAACCTTAATTTATTTCGATTAAGCCTGACGTACTGATTCAAAAAAGATATACATACCCTTATGAGAAAATGCACCGTTTGGCCGGAAAATGGAAAAAACTGAAAATTTTTAATTCGATTTTTCCATTATGTTTGCCAAACTGTGGGCAGGTGATAGAAAAAAAACACATATTTGGAATAAGTTAGACCTAGTGTATATATTAACATTAAAAAAACAATTTCCTAAAATTGGAATTTGCCCAAAAATGTTTAAAGGGGGTACCCTTGGATTTTTTTCAAAATTCAATAATCGGGCATATTGGTGTCAATTTCGGTCCTAGAGTCAAACCGGTGCACTTTTCCTACATAAAATTTGCTACTTGTTCTTCTTAAGTTCTCAGATTTTTTCTAAGTCTTACGGTTCGTGAGAAAAAATTCCAATTGGAGGTCTACATGTCTTGCAAATTTCGTGAAAATAAAAACTTTGTATTTCGTTCCAAACTTAATTTATTTCGATTAAGCCTGACGTACTGATTTAAAAAAGATATACATACCCCTATGAGAAAATGCACCGTTTGGCCGGAAAATGGAAAAAACTATAATTTTTTGTAATATTTGTTCATCATTTAAACATCCTTTAATCGGATATATTGGCGTCAATTCCGGTCCTAGAGTCAAACCGGTGCACATTTCTTACATAAAATTTGCTACTTGTTCTTCTCAAGTTCTCAGATTTTTTCTATGTCTTACGGTTCGTGAGAAAAAATTCCAATTGGAGGTCTACATGTCTTGCAAATTTCGTGAAAATAAAAACTTTGTATTTC